>NC_090929.1:756470636-756773666 GCF_040938575.1 Ambystoma mexicanum | reverse complement strand
TGTTGAATAGAAAGCACCTCTTTTTGTGAATCAAAGGGTTATCGATCAAGAGGGGGGGCCTTCTTTTTCAAGTCCTCAAGTTAAGATATTTCACCAGACACGTAAGAGAGTCTCAGTGTTGGATCCATTTCTTTAGAATAAGCTGCCTCTTGGATACACTGCTCTTCATGGTCTAATAATCTTTCAGAAGACCCTGAGAATTGGTTTTCCTCGATAATCAGTGTTCATTCTTATTTCCAACAAGTGAGGAGTGTGTAGCTAGGAATAAGAATCAATACTGAGGACTGACGTAGGTGTGTGAGAAGGTGATGTGGGAAGAATGGCAAAATTCTGAAATGGATGTTGCATGGTGGTGTCCATTTTAGACAATCCTTATTTCCCCTGCTCAACCTTCATCTTCACTGCTTAGTCATCCTCCGTGCTAATCTGTCTCCATTGTTATTCCTAACGCCTCTGACAGCAGTAAGGAGGACTGAGACGTTATGAATGATTATGCGTGAGAAGAAGTGTGGGGAGAAAGATTAGGATTTTATTTAAATAGATTACTTGTAATGAATTAAACCATTTTAAATGTGATTTTATGATTTCCACTGGCCAATGTCACTTTCCATCATTCTGATTTTTTCACCCAGTCATACATTTACTTGTGAGAGTGGCACACTGGCATAGCAACACTTTACATTTCGGATCTTCGTGCTACATGGCAGACATTTTGGCAGCAGTATTTTGGTAAAAGAAAAACTGACAGTTCATTCAAGCTGCTGGACATTTACACGGAGTAATCTAAGCAGGGCTGAAAGATAGAAGGAGACATTTTGTCCATGTACTACCTTTTAGTATCCACTGGAGCAACATCCTTATAAGAGGCTGCCGGGTGGAGGAATGATGTGTGTAGTGACCCTCATTTTATGGCCTGGTATGGTCCATCCTCGGGACCATATCCAATCAGGTCTCAGGGAGTACCTGAAACTCCTATCAGGGCCATCTTTGTGTCAGTCATATTCTGGGCAATGATTCATCTGGACACAATGCCACTGAAAAGGTATGTTTTCCAGTGCCGGCGAGGTCGCTGTTGAAGCACCTACGTATAGGTCACGGCCTTATGATAATGTGATATGTTGCTGCAGGCTGAGCTGAGCATCCCACACTCAACTCAAACATCCTCGGTGAAATGCATGGAAAAACACTACTACGCAGTAACTATTGTTTCAGGTCTGAGGTTTTCCCCCTTTGCATAATAATAGCTGTGGTACGATCAATTAAGGAACATAGTAATGTGAAAGATAACTTGCACTATTTTTTTATCTGACGTTGGGTTCTTTATTTTTATATTGTGGCTGCATGTTACTTGGAAAGATGAACCGGTATTTAAAGTGGCAGTTATGCATTAATGCTGAGCATGTTGAACAAGGCCGAAAAGCTGGGCTACTGAGGTGGGGATGTCTGGTCCGCATTCACTTTGTTTACTCTGCAGGCGCAGCACATTGCTGCCACTGCAGACGAATCAATGTGAACGAGGCCAAGACAGCCCCCACCTCAGTAGCCACCCCCCTCAGCCTCGTTCAACATCACAGTTCAGATGAATGCAACCTGCTTGATGCTCTGTCTGCAAATCCAATTTTCCCTACAGTTCAGCAGAAATAAACAATGATCAGAGAGGCTGGGAGGCTAGAGGGGTTCAGTAAACAGAGTGTGTATCATTTGACCTCAGGTCAGAGCATCTGAGAGGCCATTAGTCACCTGGAGCAGGGCTCTGACAGCTGAAGTGTGTGGGGAGCTACAATCAGATGGCTTATCATCCAATGTATCCCTTGAAAGGAGGGACAGGCAGTCTGTGTATGCCCTTCTGCCGCGGCTATCCCTCCATGCATGCATCATGCTTGATACTGCCTGCATCACCTACAAAGCAGTCTCAACCAAAACAACACTCTATTTTTCCGAAAAACCTGCCGTCTCCGGTGGCTACCACACCACAAGAAGCCACAACATCACTAGGATGTAAACAAAGACCAGAAAGAGGGAAAACAAAAAGAAGCGTGGCTTTTCCTGCTGTGCACGCCATCTCTACAACAAGTTACCAATGCAGATAAGACTTCCTCCCTCCATTCTACACTTCAGGAAGGACCTGAGGCCACACGCTTCAAATCACATCAGAACATTAACTAATGACTCCACTCAGTGGTCGAAGTGTGTGAAGAAAGTAGTGGAACTATGTTCCCTGCTTGTGGGCCCTGCTCCCCACAAACCCCATTGCCAGGCCCCCTCCCACGCGCAATACAAAACCCCAAACAAACACATCTGCTGTTTAAAGGAATAGTTCTTTCAGAAATATTATTGGGCAAAAAGATGGCCAATAATAAAACAAATATCTAAAATATCTTTTTTTTTTAAGTCCCTATGGAAAGTTTCGAGCAAATGAAGCTCAAACTTTAAAATTGAAAGCACTAGGGGGCATCCAGTTTGTGAAATGGATGCCACCTGTGCTTGCGTTTGCGGCACTAATGAAGCAAAAGCCAGCCAGCTGTAGTAAACAAAAGCTACCACTGGGTGGCTTTTGCTTCATTGGTGCCGGACGCGGAGGACGGGGACCAGAAACTACAGGCAGGAAAGCTGCAGCTGCATCTCGGTAAGTGCTATTTTTTTAAAAAATAAGCACTAGCTGCATTTTTTTTCTACGAACCGAAGCGTTTTTGAAACACAACCGCGTTGTGTTTCTGCCTGCCGTGGCTATCACTTTGGGTCTTCGGTGCTCCCCCTCCGGTGCCCCCGGGGGAGCACCGGAGACCCAAAGTGAAAGCCAAGGCAGGCAGAAAAACAAAGCGGTTGTGTTTCCATGCCGCAGTGTTTCTGCCTACAACAGCTTTCACTTTGGAGCTCTCGGGCTCCCCATGGGAAGCGAGAAATGCTGCAGTGAGAAGCACTGCAGCATTTCTAAACACCCACGTTGTGTTTCTGCCTGCAGCGGCTTTCACTTTGGAGCTCTCGGGCTCCCCATGGGGAGCCCGAGAGCTCCAAAGTGAAAGCCGCTGCAGGCAGAAACACAACGCGGGTGGGAGCCCGAGAGCTCCAAAGTGAAAGCCGCTGCAGGCAGAAACACAACGCGGGTGTATAGAAATGCCGCAGTGTTTCTGCTTACAGCAGCTTTCACTTTGGAGCTCTCAGGCTCCCCGTTGGGAGCCTGATAATACAACATTGTTGTATTTCAAAAACGCTGCGGTTTTTCTTTCTTAGTTTCTCAGGCTCCTCCGAGCAGGAGGAGCCTGAGAAACTTAGAAAGAAAAACCGAAGCGTTTTTGAAACACAACCGCGTTGTGTTTCTGCCTGCCGTGGCTATCACTTTGGGTCTTCGGTGCTCCCCCTCCTGTGCCCCCGGGGGAGCACCGGAGACCCAAAGTGAAAGCCAAGGCAGGCAGAAAAACAAAGCGGTTGTGTTTCCATGCCGCAGTGTTTCTGCCTACAACAGCTTTCACTTTGGAGCTCTCGGGCTCCCCATGGGAAGCGAGAAATGCTGCAGTGAGAAGCACTGCAGCATTTCTAAACACCCACGTTGTGTTTCTGCCTGCAGCGGCTTTCACTTTGGAGCTCTCGGGCTCCCCATGGGGAGCCCGAGAGCTCCAAAGTGAAAGCCGCTGCAGGCAGAAACACAACACGGGTGGGAGCCCGAGAGCTCCAAAGTGAAAGCCGCTGCAGGCAGAAACACAACGCGGGTGTATAGAAATGCCGCAGTGTTTCTGCTTACAGCAGCTTTCACTTTGGAGCTCTCAGGCTCCCCGTTGGGAGCCTGAGAGCTCCAAAGTGAAAGCCGCTGCAGGCAGAAACACAACGCGGGTCTTTAGAAATGCTGCAGTGTTCCTGCTTACAGCAGCTTTTACTTTGGAGCTCTCGGGCTCCACATAGGGAGCCCGAGAGCTCCAAAGTGAAAGCCGCTGCAGGCAGGAACACAACGTGGGTGTTTAGAAATGCTGCAGTGCTTCTCACTGTGGCAGCTTTCGCGTGAAGTCTCCTGGACTCCTCCAACCCTGACAGAGTGCCGGAGACTCCAAGCGAAAGCTGCCGCAATGAGAAATACAACGTTTTTGGATTTGTAAATGCTGCAGTATTTACAAATCCAAAAACGTTGTTATTCTCAATGCGGCAGCTTTCGAAGGAGTTTCCTGGACTCCATCAGGGTTGGGGGAGTCCAGGAGACTCCATGCGAAAGCTGCCGCTGTCAGAATACCAACGTTGTTGTATTTGTGATTGCCGTGGTTTTCCAAACACGGCAATCACAAATACAGCAACGTTATATTTTTAATTGGTGCACCTCGGCTTTTTGCCTTCATTTTACATTTTCTGTGCTTCCCTGGGCTTGGGGAGCACAGAAAACGTAAAATGAATGTCAAGGCAGCCTCCTCAGCCCTGCTCAGGCTGCAGTAAGCAAAATCTCCCAGTAGGGGGCTTTTGCTGCTTGTTTAGTGCCGCAAATGCAGAGCCGAGGAGGCTGCCTGCAATCACAAAATGGATGCCCCCTAGTGATTGTAATTTTAAAGTTTGAGCTTCATTTGCTCGAAACTTTCCATAGGGACTTAAAAAATATATATTTTAGATATTTGTTTTATTATTGACCATCTTTTTGGCCAATAATATTTTCTGACTGAACCATTCCTTTAAGGGACTGTCCAGTGCAGCGCGCTGAAGTGTAAGTTTCAACTGCTTCCTACACTTTTATTTTAAAACGAAACCGTTCCTGAATGGTTCTGTAAAAAATAAAAGTATGGGAAGGAACATTAAAACTTAATTTAAATAGTAGAGGAGCACCGCTACCAACCGCTCCTGCCCACTTTGACCACTGACTCCACTCAACTATATCCTTCCCCTCCCACCTGGAGTGCTCCCTTCCCTTTTCCCCTGCTCATTCCTACTCCTCTGCTACGTCTGCACCCTACTTGTAACCCCCTCGGTTCATCCCTCTGTGCAGCACCCTGTTGCTTCCCAGCTAAGTTTGCATTTTAAAAATCCCATACAAACATACATACATCTGCTGTGCACTGTCTCAGCCGCAAGATAAGCAGGCCTATTACAGCTGTTACCTCATCGGAGGGCTCAGCAAAGGACTGCAGAGCTCTGACTGGAAAACAAACTAAATGGAAATTCTTGTGTTTCTTCACGAGCCACCACATTCACGTTTGCCTTTATGTAATAGGAAACTGAATCAAATATTCTACTCAGAGTCTATTTTTCGGGTGCACGGGGGATGGTAAAATATAGTTTTACACTGAGCTTTATTCTGCGATTTTGCTACTTTAAAACACTGTTCAAAGAGTAAATAGAAAGATTCACTAGACACTTTCAACTTTCTTTGCAAATTTGGGAAAAAACTCTCTCTAAACTGAAATTTGTTTCCCCAAACCAAACCCTTTTTTGTCTTATAGTCCCACCACATAAATTACTATAAGAATAATTATAAAATAATATTTTTTGCGATTTTTCCTTTGCACTTTCCTGTTGCCTAACAATTACACACCAATAAAGGTGTTAAAACTCAGTTTAAGGACCATATTTTCTTGTAAGATATCTACTTACCCATTTGCTGATAAGCACCAACCACACATCAAACACATAATCTTACAGCATGTAAGAACTGCAGACATTGATTTAAAATAAGTTTAGGCCATACCTTTCTCCCTAACTGCATTTTGTTTGACTTAGTCCTGCAATTTTACATTTTTGCCGGACCTTCCGTTTTTCAGGATTATCATCACGTTTCTTTCTACCTGGTTTTAGTTTGCACTACTTTCTTTCAGGCTTTCTTTCTTTGTCTGTTAAATTATGTCAGCATATCAACCTATGTTCCATCTCATATATTTTTTGTAAAGCGCTTCCGTGTGAAGGGGTTTAGAAACAACAAATAAACAAACAAAAATAAACAATAAGCAAACTGCAATTGGTGAATGCCTTTATGTATAACAGAATTTCGCATATCACAAAATGTACATACAAATGTGGTATGATCCCTGTCGCCTACCCAGCTTGAGAGTGAGAGAGTGAGAATGCAGCTAAACGACAGATAAAACAAGTGTTGACAAAGCCAGTAGTCTTAACTTGTATATGTGCATTATATGGGCATTTTCCAGCAGGGCATTTTCCAGCATACACCATGGACCTCATTTCAGGTTTGCCGGGTTGCTGGCGGTAAATCCACCAGGATACAGGCAAACTGAAATACTGGTACTGGCACTCGGTTCACCGGTATTAATGCTGGGTTGCAAGTGCCGGTGTCAGTGGTAAATCATGATTCCGTGGAGTCCCATTGGACTCCATGGGGGGATTTGCCTGTATTACCAGCATCGGTATTACCGGTGCGGTAATACCAGCTATTTTTGTCAGTAAGATGCAGGAATTACCTCCAGCTCTTCGCTGGAGATAATTCTAGAACCTCACTGGCAAACTTGTAGTTGGCCAGTGCTGAAACATGCTGGTATACAGTAATACCAGCACGTCAATTCCGCACCGGCCAACTTGTAATGAGGACCCATGTGTCCACTCTTGTTACTCAGCTACTCCCATCATTGGACCGGTATCATAAACCTGGCATATGAAGTTAGAACATGATTTGGACGCTGGAATACGGCACTTCATTGCAAACCGTGTGATCCTAGTCAAATCACTTTACATACTTGTCTCTAAACTGTAAAAATGAACAATATAATAGAAAACCCTCTATAAAATGTGGTGTACTCCAGGCTAGGTGAGAAAGACAAGAACTTTATTTTGTATACAAAAACAACATGCTGATGATTACATATAGCCCATCCTCCAGTTGGTTCCACTGTCTTCTCACTCATCTTCACCACATGCAAGTAATGTCCTTGTCTATCATGGAATGCTACAAAGCAATTGGCTCACATCAACTGGCACCACCCTACCGTCAATCCTAACCATGTGACATGCACCTGGTTATCAACATGAACTCAGTGGGAAGCTGTGAGGTCAGCTTGGTCCTGGAGAACAAAGCAGCCATTTTCTAACACCAGACACGTTGGCATCAACCTCATGCCCTCCCTACTGTACGGGCATCATTCTTAGCTCTCCTTGGCACAAAATATAGATCATGACGTTCTCCGCTTTTCCCTTTATCAGATCCCCTCCTCAAGAGGGAAACTAATGTCCCACTAATCAAAACAAAGGGTGGTCTGGGAGTCTCTCTACCAGCACAAACACATCCCAATGACCTATTCTTGGGTGGATGGCCCCTGGGAGAGACTCTACCAAGTCTTTAGCTGCTGTCCCTTTCACAGAGAAGAAATGGCCCTGCATATCATTCTTTGTCCTGCCCTGGGGAAGTCCAGCACTGAAATGCTAGGCAATTCTTCTCTGAACAAGAGTACCAACAGCAACCCCATATTCGTGTTTCAGCCTTGTTGGGCATCATCAGTGAGGTGGAGCTGTGCCTCTCTAAGAACAGTGAGCAAGGGGTCCACGTCTGGATCACCCTGGTAACTTGGGGTGAGACCCAAAGTTAATTCATATAAAACAAAGGGGGGTCGGGAGTCTCTCTAACAGCACGAACACAGCTCAATGACCTGTTCTTGGGTTGATGGCCCCTGGGAGAGACTCTACCAAGTCTTTAGCTCACTGTCCCTTTCACAGAGAAGAAATGTCCCCGCATATCAGTCTTTGTCCTGCTCTGGGCAGTCCAGCACCGAAATGCTAGGCAATTCTCCTCTGAACAAGAGTACCAACAGCAACCCCATACACATGTTTCAGCCGTGTTGGGCATCATCAGTGAGGTGGAGCTGTGCCTCTCGAAGAACAGTGAGCAAGGGCTCCACGTCTAGATCACCCTGGTAACGTAGGGTGCAAAAAGAATTTAAAGCCCATTTCCTGGATATCTGGTAGTTCAAATAGAGTGACCGTCATACTGGGGGGGTCTAGTGTCATAAATCTTGATTCAAGTTTTTGTATAGCAATACCCCTGCCTTCGCCCTTCACTTCTTTGGATGAACGCAGTGTTAGTTTGTGTCATGACTGTCGTGCATATATATATTACATCCTGCATAGTTCAATTGCAACACTAATGGTTAACTTCCTCCTATATGATTTAACACTCCCACCAATTGCCCCCGCCCATGACAGACACCCCTGCCCCCTACACTGTCCTGTGCTCATTTCCATATTTGAATATATTTTTGGGAATCTAAATCGTCTACGGGGGCAGTGGTCCGAACGTGCATCCCAACATTAGTGTACTGTCTACTAGTGTCCTAAGTACATGGTCATCCTGCCCTATTCTCCTCCAACTCCATGACATCCTGGGTTCTGTAATCTACTTTCACGAGGGCATCACACACAATATTCTTCTACTGCTACATTCGATGTTCTCTATAAAGTTCTAGGCTCTACTATGGGGTCAGGTCCAGAAGTCTCTCCTAGAATGCACTGCACCTACCCAAAGACTCCTGATCCACTTCAGCTCCTGGATTTGTGAATACAATCTCAAATAAATGCAGTTGGCAAAAATAATGTCTACGAGATACAAAAGTCCATCATTTCATAGGAATGTTATGAAAACTGTAGCTTTACTTTTGAAACCAAGCACAGAGTAATTCAGGTGTGGTCCGGTACATCTGTAGGCGATGTTAAATGCATTTATCCTTTATTGAAAGTTTAATCAATAAGTCTGTTCCGGAAAGCACAGCGAGCTCTGTTTGCGCTTAAAAAGCTATCTGCAATGCTCAGCACCTGTATTATGCTGACTTATCATTAAAGCTTTCCTGTGCCACAGGAACAACTTTGACAATTATAGTATTCTGGAACTAGCCCACACTACAACTCACACAATCATTCCAGTGCAAATATTAAAGCTGAAACTGCTTTTCTGAATACCAGTTTGTAATGGTGACAGAAGCCACTGAGTCAAACTAAGTAGGACACCATTTTGTGGCCGACCTGCACAACACATTTATACAAAGCCATTTAACTGGGGTGAGCAGCTATAAACCAATTGGTTTTGGGGTTCATGTCAAGGTGATAGGATATATAGGAGTACGTGTGCTCTAGGATGCTCAGCAGAGGACACAGTTGAGTCAGTACAGGAACAATGGGGTTTATCAGGAAAAGGGTTGGCACCCAAGAGTCTGCCCACTGGCTGCAAATAATGTAATAGTATGTGTGCAGAAGTGGGCAGGGTGTGTGGCAGCTGGTTTATTGGACTGTCCTGAGATTCCTGAGTGTATGAGAGTGTGTGCAGTGGGTGCAAGTAGTGTAATAGTATGTGAACTGAAGTGGATAGGGCCTCAGGCCGCTGCCTTATGTGTGTGGGTTGTGGTCAGTGGGCAGATTTTTGGATGCATGGCCATATTATGCTGCAGTGGGTGTGGCCAGGCCCGAGACTCTTGGGTGCATGGCCGGAGGCCATTGGTCACACACCCAAGAGTCTAGGGCCTGGCCACAACCACTGCAGCATACTACGGCCATGCACTCAAGAATGTGACACTGGCATATGGGTTGCATAAATATGTATACATAAATGCCATTTGCTGATTACAAAGAAGCATACCACCAATAATAATGTATTCACTGTATATATTGTTGAGGCACTGTTCAACTTTTTTTTTTTAACTCAGTGTAGCATACCGTTGAAGTAGCAATAGCAGATTTCAATATTGTGGCATGTGGAAATGCAGTAGAAAACTTTGTTTCTTTGTAATAAAAGAAAACGTAACATGTTAGGGGAGGGACTTCATAATGTTGTTTTGCATTCCGTTTCAGACATGTATGTACTTTGTGGACCCTCACAATTAGTACTTTACAAGTAATATGCTTTAAACAAGTGTACTGTGCAATGTGCTCAGTTCCTGTGTTTGTTTGCATAGTCATTGGGTCTGTGGCAGAATAAATCCATGCAGGATTAAAAAAAAACGTCTACCTTCATGTGTTGTTATGTGGCACACCCTTTTTCATTGACATGTCCAGAACATACAGGAATGTTTAAGGTGCAAATCTATGTGGTCTTGCTGTTAAAAGTACTGTTGCAGTAGGAGGAATTGAAATGGTGTATGATTTTCCTTTTGGAAGTGGTGGTACTATGGTTGCAGTTAAATAACAGTTGGCATATTCTAACTGTTTATCTGTTTCCTCATTTTAGCAGTATCAGTTTATGCGTTTGATTGTTGTTGGTGTTTAGTAAGTACTGTAGTATCGTAAACTAATATTGCAGGATCGTGGGGGCAGTTAGATACCTGTTGGCATATTTATACTGTTGGTAGTTTGAAAGTTGTTGAGGGTATGTTTGTAGCACTGTGATTGCTGAAGGTTGATTTTGGCAGTTCGACCGCTGGAAGAAATATTATAGTACTGCGGGTGCAGTAAGATACCAGTTGGTGTATTCTGATAGGTTATACTTAATAAGTGATGCAGGGTTTCCTTGGAAGAACTTTCATTTTTGATGGTGGATTTCAAATTGTGTAGTAATGGGAAGTAATATTGTAGCATTATGGTAGCAATTAAGATACCAGTTGGCGTATTCTAACCGTTTACAGTTTCTCTGTTTTACAGGGTATGTCTTCAAGCCTGTTCATTCTTGTTGGCAGATTTCCATTTTTCACTATTGTGAAGTGCCTTTGCAGTATATGGGTGTAGTTACATGCAGTTGCGTATTTATTGCAGTGGAATGGGCATTGTTAGATAGCTGTTGCCTTATTCTAACAGTTGGTCGTTTCACAGGTCATTGAGGACAGTTTGTAGACCCTCATAATCAGTAATTTTCTTTTTAAGTACTATGTGGGAAACAATATTAGTGTGTCCTTTCCACAGTTGTTGTTTCTGTGACTGTAATCATTGGGTCATTGGGGAAAAAAATGTACAGCAGTGCAACTGATGTCCTAATGGGCCAGTTGGTGTATGCTAAGTTGCTCCATTTTCACACGGCAGATGGTTATTTTTTCGTTTCGCAATTACATATCTGTTGGTGGGTATTGGGCAGTAGGCTATGCTTCATTTGTAGATCAGTGAGTACATTTTGGTTTCAAGAATATTAAATAGACATTTGAAGATTTGCTGGTAATCTCTGCTTGAGAGTAATGGAAGTATCATTGCATTCAAACCACCCACATTTCTTTTTAATGTATGCAGTATAGTGACCTGCAGTTGTTGTGGTGCCTGTGTGGTAGATTATGCCTACTGTTGTGAAGGTTTTCTTGCCAAGTGATACTTGCCCATGTGTGAAGCTAGTAAGCTTGTAGTTGTTTTTGGTACCATCTGCATTGTATCGTAAAAGCATTACTATTACGTATTGGCTATGTGATTGTATCTGTAAGGTAGAACGGTTGTCTGAATTGCTAGTAGTAGATAATAAGCCATGGTTGCATTTTGTACCAGCTGTTGAAATGGAATGGATTCACAGTTAGTTATAGATACATACACAAAGCGCTCGTTAGGGACATGTTCCTGTCCCACATGGCTGAAAAGAGTGCATGTATGTTTCCACATGTATGAAATCTAGAAGATTTCATTTATAGGTATGTTTTTGCTTTTTAGTACTTGCAGTAAGTACATTAGACGTTCTTTTGGATCTTCTTGAGTGTTTATAGTGAATCTCACCATTCCCACAAAGTAGTCCAATGCCTGCCTTATTCCTGAGACACTGTAAGTGTTGTCAGAATTGTTTGTTGCATTTCTACGAGGGAGTAGCATTTGCAAACACAACTGGTCTGCACCGTTTAAGTAAATGTTTTCAACGATTGAAGGCAATTGGAATAGAATATTGATTGCTACATTTGCATAGCAATTTACACCAGTTGTGTTGAAAATTTGAATGGACCAGACAGTTCTGTGTCTGAACCATTTGATGGAAGTACACATGCTTTTTTTGAAGCAGTACTTCTCTTTGTTTGTGCAGTTGGGTATGCATTTGCCTTTTTCAGTACATCCTTCTGTGGTTGTGGCCATTGATGGAGTACGAGCTGCTTTCAATCTATGGTGGTACTGTTGGGAGATCACGTATAAGTTGTGTTTTAGTCATGTACTAGTTTTCTTTTACAAAGTTTTCCTTTTTCAAGAACAGGGTACATTTTGAGATGGGATGTGTCGAGTGTACGTAGTCTGTTGTACTCTAAGATGCAAGGAACGTCAGCCTTGACTTTGCTTGCATCAAAATTGACTATAAATAGTCCTTCAAGTTTAGGTAGGTGTGACAGTGCTACGTAACTCATGCCTTCTTTAAAGACTGTGCTTCCAATGTCAATCAATGCTTGATCTAGGGTTAGACCTTGTGATTTATGAATACTGACTGCTTATGCTAGAGACAGAGAAAACTGTTCTCTGCGTACATACATGTCTTTGAAAAGAAGGAATTGGGATGTTGAACGTACTATCCTTTTAACTTCTGAAATTTTGTCAAAGTGGATGTTGACAAACTGAATGCTGTTGTCACATGGGTAAGTCTGGAAGCCAACAACTGTACCAAGTGCTCCATTAACTAAACCTTGCTTCACGTCAAGGTTATGCTTTAGCATTACTCTATAGTTTTAACACAATGTCAACATTTTCTCCAAACCAGCTGCGTTGGAGATAAAGTTTTCTAAGCTATTTAGTCGTGCTGTGGCTTGTTGACACATAGGTACTGTCATACCGTGCACGTCCAGTTTGTATGTGGAGTAAATTTACACTATTGGTTGCATTTCCTTTTTCAATATTGTTTCATTGAATTGTGCACAGCTTGCTATGGTCAGCATTAAGGACATACATTTTACATGTATGTGTGCTAATTGTTCCATGATATCAGTAGCAGATCTGTTATGCCCGTATAGCTCATGGATGCATCTGCTATTTAAGATACACTGTGCTTCCTTAGAAAGCACATCAATCCGAATGCTTTTCAAAATGTTAGCATAGGTGAGGACTGCAGACTGATGCATGTTTTCAGTTAGTTCTCTGTATTGGAAATGTTGCCAGAGATTTATATTTCCTATGCTGCCAAGTGTGTTATGGCACAGTTTGTGTCCTGAGGTTTTAAAAATAGGTTCACCTTTCACTAGTGTTAATTGAAGGAGATCTCTGAAAAAGATATTGTGTTTTCCTCCAAAGAATGTTTCGTAGTCTGTTTTAAAGACCTCTTGCAATCTGAGGTGAATCAAAGCCAACATTAGGTTGGAGACCATGTTCACTTCATCTATTAGGAGCATTTTCATTTGTTTCAAAACTCTGCGTAGCTCCATAGCAGTTTCTGCTGAAAGTTTGTAGTAGTCTAATTTGTTTTGGTGTTCTACTGGAAGGAGTAGCAATCGGTGTAAAGTAACACCACCTATGTTGTAGGCAGCTAAATCCTCGGGGGCGGTTACAACAACTGAAAGCTTATTGCAGGTTGGGCTTTGGAAGGTACCGAGGGAAGAAACTTAACCCAGGATTTGGAGGATTATTTCCCTCCTGAAGGAAGTTGGAAGGGAAGTTTCCTGGGGCAGTACTCACCTGGTTGGACCCCCTTCCTGAGCCAGGGGAGTCCATACATATCCTAAGATAGGTCTGTTGCCCTTATACCGGGGATGACATAATTGGCAGAGTTAGAGATCACATTGGTGGGATTACCTACCTGACTACCTCCTGCTGCTGATTGATCAGAAGGTCTTCTTTGCCTCTTATCTGGCTGGTTTTGAGAAGGTGTATTTTTAGCCCCCACATTTCTAGGTCCAAAATAGGGGCAACCTTCACCTCTGCCACCTTAGCAGCAGCGGGGTGTTGGTTGGTTTGGGGTTTTTTGTTTGGTTTTTGCTTTCTGCAGGTTTTTGGACCTCATAGATCCGGGTAGCCTACTCTAATACCCAGTCCAGGGTCCTGTTGTCGTGAAATTGCCTTACCAGCTGTGTCATTATATATTTTCGGTGCGCATGAAAATAGGTGGTTATAAATTCTCTACTATTCGTCCGCACCTACCTGGTAGTTTGTGCAAAGGCGCATTGTAGCTACTGCACAAATTCTCTTGGTGCCTGATCCTCTCCAGACTGCAGATTTTAGGCTGCTTTGCAAGCCTACTGGGGGTTTCTGTGGACGGAAAAGTGCTTCAAGATGGCTACCTTGAATGGTTCTGGTCTTCCAGGCCCGCAAAGAAGCTGGAGGACTCCGGAGAAAATGTCCATTTGGCATAGTCTATGCAATTCTGACTATTTTTGATGTTAAAAGAGTCCATCATCTGTTCATAGAGCTCCAGATGTTGCCAGGCAGAATATATTGCATTTTTGTGATATAGGGTCATGAAATTCCTAATAGCCTTAATGTGCCTGAGGGGGTCTTTCACCAGAGCTCTCTTTTGTTTATTGGCCTTCTTTTGTCGCTTCACCTGAGTCTACTTGCCCTCAGACTCGGAGCTGCTACTGTTTTAGGTCCCCTCGTTATCTTCTACTCGCTCCCTGATTCTTTGAGCTTGTGAGTTGCTCTCAGAATGGTGGGGCCTAGTTCCTTCTCCCCTGTTGTGCCTTGGGCTCTCTGGGTCACTCCCTTTGGACTCAACTGTTTCGCACAGGAGAGTGGTCTTCTGACTCCTCTCTGTTTTCATGGTTGGTGGAGAATCCCCGCCCCCACTGCCCTGGAGAATCCCCCCCTCAATTCATGCTCTTTTTGTTCTGCAAAGCGAACCAAATGGTCCCTTTGTAGATGAAGCTTCTGTAGGTCTAGCTCCCTGAGTTCCTCCTCATAGGAGTCTTCCTGATCAGATATATTGGCCATAATACTTTGGAATCTGTACAGGGACGCATGTCCATCAATTTCTGATAGGTGGGGACCTGCCTGTTAAGTCATGATGGAACTACTAGAGTCTGGCTGCCTCATGATTCCCGGTTCTTGTGAGCTGGTGGGCATAAAGTTAGCAGTAGCTGGTACATACCAGGTTGTAAATGGTTTTGAGGCCCTTGGTACAGATGGTATCACATTGTGATCAGGGGTGGTCCTGTCCCTCTTAAATTGTTCAGGGTCCCTCAAGTTTTGATTTAGCCCAGTATACTCTTTTTCTAATAGCTCCAGTTTCTCCCTCTCAGCCCCTATTTCCTGATGGTAGGCTAAGGCCTGAACCTTTTGCTCAGCTATCAGGTGTGGGATGTATTTACCCATGCATCCTAGCCCTACCTCAAAACTGTGCAGTACTGACATGAAAACATCATGATGACCAGAGCTTCCCAGAAAATGCACCGGGAAATGCAGGAAGAATAGGCTGCCACCCATTTTTGCCGATGTTATGGGCACAGAAGGACGCTGCCTAAAACCACCATTGGACTACCCGCACAGTAGTCTGAAACCATTGTTTTGACCCATGTGGAATCATTAGACGGGGTAAATATGGGGATTAAGCTGTCGCTGCCCATCATTTTGCCCCAGAACAAAAATAAATAACTGGAGTGGGTAAAGATGGGGATGCGCTGTCGCCGCCCATCATTTCATCCCAGAATCCAGGACAGCTGCGCAGTTGTGCGCACACCAAAATGGTTACCTAACTTGCCACCCACCAGTGTAAAGAAAGGTCTTTGTTGACAAAATCCACTTTTACTGATGTCAAAAAGTTGCTGAAATCGTGACTCATTGGACCACTTTAAAGATTCAACCCTTTTTGTGTGTGTTTAGAATGCATTAATCCAAGAAAATCCCAAAGTTGCATGCAGTGCCAACAAAATCCTCTAGGCGGCACTAGCGGTCTAAACTCTGACTGGAGAACTGAGTGCAGTTGCTGTACAAAGGGATTTGACTCAGCTGACTTCAAAGGCTGCATTTTAATTAAAAAATTAGCCACATGCTGTTCCCAGAGGCCTGAAGCCTGGGAAACCCTCTCACCTCTAGAAGCTTCACACCAGGAGTTAGAATCTCACATGACCTCTTGATTGATAGAAGGCAGACTGGCTGGGAGCTTCCCAGAGACCACACAAAGGACCCTTTCCTCTGAAAGGAATATGTTAATTCTGAACTGTTTAATGTCAACAAAGCCCTGCCTGCCCAGAGGACTGACCCACCCAAGTCTTGGAGGCGGACCTCAACACTCTGAGGATTGAATTGAAAGGAATATATATATTTTACAAAAACACTGATAACTCTTTGTAATCAAATGACAGAAATGTATAACTTTGAGAGCTTTAATTAAGAAAATGTACCTTTCATTCAAGGCCAAACTCGAATTTGAGTGATGTTCTGGGGCAAAACCCCATTGTTTATTAATATTACAGACTCCCTGTTTCAGCTAGACAAACGAAAATGCATTGGTATGTGGGTAGATATGTGAGGAACAGTTGTGTAAAATTTAATGGAGATCCAATGTTGTGCAGCACATGAATAAGTGCTAGAAGTGGCCGTTTTTGAATGCAAGCTCTTAGGATGAACACATTTGGACAGAGACATGGCTAAATTCAGCCACACCATGTATATGTGATTTTAATCAAATGTGTACCTGTGCAAATATGTTTTTAGGTCAGATATAGATTGTGTATAAAGTTGACAGGGGTGGGTTCTCTGTATCATAAACAGACCTCATCATGATGACACTTCATTTCATTCCCCCAATCAAGTAAGGGATGAAAGCTGGACCAATGGCAAGTGGAGAGGGGCAAGGCTAGTGATGCGACACACACACCCACTTGGAGAACATATAAATGGACCACTGAAACTTAGGTAGGGACCTAAAATTCCATTTGCTGCAGCGCACTTTGCCGGACCATACAACATCCAGAGATCCAGACTTCAAATTCATCCACCTCCTGAAAGCCAAACTAGAGACTTCAATCTATCCAGAGCAGAGAGACCCAAAGAACCGGTGCCTAGCAGAGACCAGACCCGAGGGAACGCAGTGCTGTGCCTAGCAGAGACCAGACCAGGCGCTGTGAGCAGAACCCGGAAAGACCTGACCAGACTGTTGACCAGATCGTGACAAAGCCGCTTTTCCGGTTCAAAATCTCTTGTGAGTACTCAGCCAAACTCAGAACACATCTCTTAGTTAAATTCATCTAATTCAATCTATTTAACCTAAGTAGAACTGCCTCCTAGCTGTCATCTGTCATTCTTGCTGCAAAAATTTGTCACTTGTCATTTTGAAAAAGTGTGCGTTTAAAATTTACAAAACCAAAAACGACCTTTACTAAATTGCTCATATCTCCGCAACCGTTTGGGTTAGAGACTTGCAATAACTTTTATTTGGAAGCTGAGATCCCAGGCTTTCCTAGGAACCTAGAACCACCTTCCTACTCCTTATAGTTTTACCGCAACCGCGGAACACGCACCCGCGAATTTTACCGCGATTTGCAATTTCTTCACTTGTAAAAACTGCTGCTATTTGCCTGATTTCATTTGCCAGAAATTCGTTTAACCTGCTAACTATCCCTGCATCATTGCTAGTGTGAGCCTGGACTAATATTAACTAGATACCACTCATCCTGAACCTCTAAAAGGGAATTAAAAGCATTTCCAGCATATTTCTCATCCATTGCTAGCACATATCAAAGCATTTGGGCCTGTGATTTCAAAACTCCTATCTGTTTTCTGTAAGCTTGCTGGGATTGAACTGAATTACAGTTGATTGCATTTCTGAGAACTGTGTGCTTCCTTCCATTTCCTTGCATTGCATAAAAAGGGGGGGAAGGGATTGCCAGAGAAAAGTGATTACATTGCCTGTTGAAATCATATTGAGTATTTTCTGTATTGCATTTTTATTCAACCTTACATCCATTTGAATTACTAAAGCATCCTCTACCACATTATACTTTGTTCCTATTTACCAGTGTGCTACCTTATCCATTTCATGTCAACTCATTAGTGATTATAAGAAGTGTGCTAGTGCCAGATTCTCCGTTGTTAATATTTCCCATATCAGATTAAGTGTGATATTCAATTATTAATTTATTATAAAGTGTGATATCTATATTTTAATTTATCAAATAAACCTTTTAACTTGCAAAACAGAACTACTTCTTGGCTCAGTGGGGTCAGGGGGATTCCAAGAGAGGGGTGTTATATAAGGGTAGTCATCCAGAACGCATGAACTGGACCTAAAGATATATCAATAAGGGTTTCATTCAGTATTCTAGACTAGGCGTTAACTTAGCTGTAGTGCTGAATTGAATCCTCTTACAAACTGGGGGCTCGAGCCGAGACGTTGGGTTAGATTTACCAGTTGTGCAGCTTAATACAGTGTGCTAACTGACGGGATACATACATCCGGTCGGATCACCACGCTGCATTACGCTGTGAAGCATTCCTCAAAAGGGACACTCCAAGAAAAGTTCTGTTCTGCAAAAATAAAATACTAACTTCTGTAAGTCAGGACAGAGACCAATCTCTAGAATGACGGCCTTAGTAGACATGAAAATAGCCAGAGAGCACTTCTTACATAAGTTATTTGTGAGAGGTGAGTGGACTCACCAGGACCAAACAGTCTGGTTGCAGGCCATCATGCAACAGGTCACGGAAACAGGGTCAGACCTATGGAGAGATCAGGGTCCATTACATGAGGCCCTGAGTGAACTATATATGGCTCCTAAAGCCAAAGAGGAACACAATAAGATTGCCAGGATAGCAGCATACCTGTACCTATATATGGGAGACATGCAGGATAGATGTGCTGAAAGCCAAAATCTGGCAAATAGGCAACAGATGGAATTACAGAAGGTCCAATCTGATCTGGACTCTTCTGAGCAGAGGCTGCAGAGGAGCCAGGAGTCAGAAAATGACAGCAGACTGTACATTACTAAAATAAAGGAGGATATGGATGTACTGCAAAAGGAAAAGTCAGAACAGGATACCAGATTTCTGGCCTTGCAGAAGGAACACCAAGAAGGTTTGGACTCCCTACTGCAAAGCCAGAAAAAGCTGGAGCAACAGCTAGACTTCAACAGGGTATGTGCTGAGCAGGTAGTCACCCTGCAAGGCCACCTAGATAGAGTGAAGGCAGAGAGCAACAAACTAATTCTGAAAGACCTGGATACCCAGGCAGAGTTTGATGAGGAGCGCCAGAAAGCTGGTGCCTTTCAACGGCAAAGGGACGACCTGGCGGCACAAATGCAGGCTCTTAGTCAGGAAAGAGACGCCATAGGCCAGGAAGTCTGCCATTTAAAAAGAAAAATGGAAGAAAATCACCTGGCCCACCAGGGACTGGGTGACCTCCAAAAAGAAAACCAGAACTTGGTAGAGCACACCAGAAGGGTGGAGGATGCTCTAGCAAGAAAGGAGCAGGCCAATAGGGACATTGCCCAGGAGGTAACCCTCCTGCAGCAAAGACTGGCCCAGTTCTCCAGGACCAACCAGGAAGCACAGAGGGAAAATGAGGCCCTCTGCCAACACAATGATAGGCTCCAACAGCAGGTAGCGATGCAGGAGAAACTGATAGAGTCGAGTAAGGCCTTAACAGAGGAACTGAAAGCACAAATGCAGGCTCTTGCATTGCAACAGGGAGCAGGGGCGGATAGAGATGAGGTCCGCTGGGAAAGAGAGACTCCTGACCATAACCGCAGGAGCCCTAACACCAGGGGCCTTCATCTTCCCCAGTCCCTGAACTCTGCCACCCCCATGTCCCCTGGCGCACATGAGCACAGGGCCACAGGGATGGCAGATTACTATCCAGCCAGAAGCATGGGGCTCATAGGCCAGGACCACTCAGGAATGGAGGGGTGGGCATCCGGGTATGGGCACCCAAGTACAATACAGTTCAGTGGGGAACCCCAGGAGAGTAGGCCCATTAAGGGCATCCTGAAAACCTCTGCCCAGTTAGGTCAGTGGAGGGGGTACCCATCCAATCCTGGCAGCAAGGAGGAATCTGAAGACTCCTCTGAACTGCGCAGGACACAGGAGACCAGGTCCCCACATTCTGCCAGCCATTCCCAGGCTCGCAGAATCCGGGAAAACCTGGAAGAACAGACGGGAACCTCTGGGAGCAGTGCCTCTGAGTCCGACGAAGAATGGACAAGGGTTACCCGAACCAAAAAGGCCAATAAGGCAAAAAGGGCCTTGCTTAAGGACCCCTTAAAGCAGATTAAGGCGATCAGGAGCGTCATCACGCCTTACCATAAGAACTCTAAGTATTCTGTTTGGGAGCACTTAGAGTTGTTTGAACAAATGATGGAGACTTTCCATTTGAAGGACAGCCAAAGCTGCATTCAATACGTAAAGTGGACCTTCTCCCCGGAATACTCCAGTTTCTTTGCGGGGCTGGAGGACCAAAATCATTTAAGATGGTCCACCTATAAGGCGGCCATCCTGAAACATTTTTCTGTTCACAGAAATCCTCAAGAGGCTCGCAAGGCAGCCTACAATTTGCAATGTGGGGAGGATCAGGCCCCACAAGAATTTGTGCAGGAGTTAAAGCGGGCTTTTGCACAGACCACAAGAAGGGTGCGCACGGATAGCCGTGATTTTATCAACACGTTTTTCCATGCCTTGCCCAAATATATCATGACCCAGCTCGTGAGGGATTTTCACGAGAAAAGATCTTTAGACTGGGTCATTGAACAGGCTACCCGCATCTATGAGGTGCAGAAGCCCATAGAAAATAAAAGCAATGCCCAGAAAAACCCCAAAGCCAACAGCACCCCTGCTGCTGCCAAGGTGGCAGAGGTAAAGGTCACCCCCGTTTTGGATTTGGAGATGGGGGGGCCTAAAAACCTACCTGCACCGAATAATGCTAGGCCCAGAAGGTCCTCGGGCCAGTCACAGACAGGGAGCCAGGGAGGCAGCCCCACAAATGGGGTCCCTCGCTCTCCTGACTATGTAAGTCCTCGCTACAAAGGTAACAGACCCATCCTGGGTTATGTGTGGACTCCTCCAGCCCAAGGGGGGGGATCCAGCCAAGCACCAAACCCAGGGAACTTCCCTCCAAACTTCCCACAGGAGGGCAGAAATGTACCAAACCCTGGGCAGAACTTTTTCCCCAGATATCCACCCGACTTCCAACCCCAAAATCATCCATCCTTCTTTCCTCAATTCCCTGAGCCCAGACCACTGAATCCGGGAGAGGGGAGGCCAAGGGTGGAGGGGTACCAAAATCTTCCCAACCCGGGGTATTACCAAAGGAGGGATAGCTACCCTTCCCGGGATCAGCCCAGGGGAGAAAACAGGGCCCCGTATCAGCCTGAGCGGGTTTCCCAGTTAGAGCGCCAGGTTCAAAACATGGCGCGGGATATGGGTCATATACTGAGGGCGCAGCAGAACCCTCAGATCGGCGTGCCAGCGCAGAACGCACCCAACTCTGGACCTGGTGCTCCAGAACAATGACGGGGGCAGCACCCCGATAAATCACCGGTTCCCAGGGAGGAGGCACAAAGGGAAGGGGGGTGTAAAGCCTTGGAGGAAGCTTCCTTCCTCACTTGTAAACAGCCCCTGGAAACCCAGGAACCGGAAACAAAATCTCTTGCCCCTGAAAGTCTGCCTCCTAAGGAGCAGAGGGGGGGTAGGAGAAACAAAAGACCCAAACAGACTCAGTTTGAGGAGGAGGTACAGATCTTCCAATTTGAGGGAGAGGGATCCTCAGAGGATCCTGGGAAAAGGATTTTCTCCTTCAGAGAGGGGGGAACTCCTCCCAAAGAAAAATGGGTCCCTAGGGATGCAAATCATGACTGGGGAGATGTGGAGAGTGAGCTACCGCCGCCCACCATCTCATCCCAGAACCAACAGCAAGAAAATCCCCTGGTTCAAACCCATCCTGGGGATTGCCTCCAAAAAGGGGGGGGCGGCCCAGAAATGGAGCCAGGGGAACCCACAATGGCTCTGATCTCCAGTTGCAAAATTTTTCTTCCAGATTCCCAAGGCTCTCCACAAGATTCTGCCCAAATTTCTTCTCTCGCGATGTCCAAAACCAGAAAGTTAGCCCACCAGTTGTCCAAAAATGTACATTATCTGTGCCCCCTTGAGGAGAAGGAGGGAAGATATTATGCCCCGGTACAAGTACAGGGGCAGGGTACAATCTCGGCACTGGTGGACACTGGATCTCAAGCTACCCTTCTGTCCAGAAGGGCCTTTGATGAACTGAATGCAGGAAGTGGAGAGGATTACCAAATTCCTCTCACCTCTCTTCCGGGACAACTGCAGAACTTTGACGGGAAGGAAATTCCCGTCGAGGGGACGGCAGACTTGGACATTAAAATTGGGCGACATAAGTTGAAACACCCGGTCATAGTTGTGACCCCAGAAGGCACCCCTTGTTTACTAGGGAATGACCTCCTGAGAAGGTTGTCACCCCTAATAGATTGTGTAAACAAGGTCCTCTGGACCCAGACTAGCCGACCAATAAAATTAAAACAGAGTGTCAACCATGTTAGTTTAAACGGCACCTGCCACATGGTTGAACAAAAATCTGACCAAGTAGAATTTCACTTCCAGAATAGCCAAATTCCAGACGTGACAGTAATAGCAGTAGGACAACAGACTGGTGATGGGGGGTCCTCTCTATTTCTGAAAATCAACCTTCCTTCCAGTCTAAAGTGGTGTTCCACGCTGGAAGGAAACACTCTGAAATTCTATACTAATCCACAATCTGAAACTCCCACTCCTATAGTCCAGAAAGATGTGAAATCAGCTCAAAGCCTGGCTGATATTCAGCAAATTGGAGAGCAGTTGTTCATCCCTGTTCAGTTAAATGATGGGAAGGACTCTGTTCTCGCTCGAGTGTGTGTGAACAACGGTAAGAGCTTCATCAGCGAAGCCATGTTTCGCCAACTCCCAAAAGAACCAGCCATTCCCACCTTCAAACTGATAGACAAATGGGAAATGGACCTGGAAGTACCTAATTCCAAACATCTCCTGCCAAGCAGGTGTATGCTCAAAATCTCCATTGGCAACAAGAGCATAGTCCATAATTGTTGGGTCGTGCGAGACGTCCCTGCCGCCTTTTACTTAGGCAGTGACATTCTCAATCGCTTTGCCATTAGTTTGGACCTAATAAACTTCAAAGCTTGGTCCCGATTAGCGGATAATCCCATGGGCTTTGATGATCCAGAAAAAGCATTTAGGTCAGCTCAATTGCTACCTTATGCAGTTGAAATTCAGGTTAAAGAGGAAGTCACCATCCCAGAAAGGACCCGACAATTCTCCCTGGAAGTGAAAGTTAAAAGGGGACAAGAGTTGAAAAACCCTGATGCTTACATACATCTAAATGCTTCTCTCCAACAGCAAGGGTTGGGGGTAAACCCGACTCCATTAGTCAACATAGAAAATGACCCCATTCTAATAGAGGTGGATAACAGCGACTTAAAGAGTATTACTCTAGCCGCAGGCACCATTATTGGAATGGCGGTTGATGACCGACATTTCTCCATTGATCTTGTAAATGAACTGTTAGGACCCATCCCCAAGGACTGTTTTGACAGTGACAGTGATGACAACGCAACACCAGACAGGATTTTTACCCGGCATGGGGGGAACTTCCTGGTGTACACTTCCTGCCCCTATGGTAAGGAAGATGTGACCTGTGACTTCAGGAGGGATGAGGTGATTTTCCAGGTCCATGAGGGCTGCCTTTCCCACCTGAAGCCTCCGGTCCAAATCAGCACTCTGACCAGGGACTTCTCCACCCAGCTGGAGGAGGCCGCGGAGATAGCCAAACCAGAAGTCTTTCCAGGCTTCAGGCAGATGGTGGAAGAGAGAGTCAACCTAGCTGATGCCTGTGTGACTCTGGAACAAAAGCAAAAGTTGAAACAAGTTTTCTTGGATTTCCAAGATCTCTTTGCGGTAGACTCATATGACTGTGGTCGCACCGACATCCACACCACAACAATCCCCACGGACCCTGGCATGACTCCAGTGTTTGTGAAGCAATATCGCTTGCCTCTCGCATCAATGGAGTCCCTTACTGAAATAATTAAGAACCTTGAGTCCCGGGGAATAATCCGTCCAGTCCACAGCACCTTCAATAATCCGGTGCTGGGAATATTGAAGCCAAACGGCCAGTGGAGACTCTGCGCTGACCTCAGGGAGCTCAACAAACGGGTCCACACTTCCCGATGGCCTCTTCCCTACATTGACCAAGGGCTGGCCCAGATCCAGGGGTCACAGGTATTCACTGCAATAGACCTGACCAATGGATACTGGACCGTGCCTGTCAGTAGGGAGGACCAATACAAGCTGGCTTTTACCTTTGGGGGCCAGCAGTACACATGGACCCGGACTCCCTTCGGATACCTCAACTCCGGCAATGAATTCAACATTTTTCTACACAAGGCCATGCCCGACTTGGGTGCAAGGGGTAACCTGGCTTATGTAGATGATGTCCTCATCAAAAGCTCAACTGTTGAGGAACACATAGCGGAGATCCGTTATGTTCTGACACAGTTGAGGGCCGCCGGAGCAAAACTTTCCTTTCAGAAAGCACAGTGGTGTAGAACCCGTGTTAATTTCTTGGGGCATGAGATTACTCCTCAGGGTCTCTGTCCCCAGGAAAAGAAAGTGGAAGCACTTCAGAAACTGAAAGACCCCACAACTCTGCGGGAACTAAGGAGCCTCCTTGGACTGACTAATTACAGCAGAAAGTTCATTGAGGGCTACGCAGAGATCACCAGACCCCTGATTCATCTCCTGAAGGGGGGGGTCAAGTGGGAATGGGGTCCAGAACAAGCCGAGGCGGTAAAACAACTCAAAAGAAGCCTCTCACAAGCGCCTTGCCTAGCTTACCCTGTCAGAAACAAGGAGTTCTTCCTGGAGACGGGGTTCTCTAATACGTGCTTGACGGCAGTATTATATCAAAAGCATGACAAGGTCAATAAAGTAATCTCCTATGCGAGCAAAACTTTATCCTCTGTGGAGGAAAAATTCAACGATTGTGAGAAGGCACTCCTGGCAACGGTGTGGGCATTGAAGAATTACCGCCCGTTTATCCAGGGGGAACACATCATAGTGGAGACTCCACACCAGCCTCTGCAATATCTCCAAAGTGACAGAATCCGGGCCGGAAATGTGAGTAATTCCCGAATTACTTCCTGGATTCTGTCAATGCAAGGCTTTCCTGTGGAGGTCAGATATGGCCAAAACAAGAAGAGTCCCCTCGCGCAAGGTCTGGCTGACTTGCATGATTGTGCCAGAGAAAACTGTCTCGAGGACGAAAGTCTAAACATAAAGGACAACATGGAGGCATACCTTAATTCCCCCCACAAAGTCTTTGAAGAAGACAAGTGTGAGGGAATGCCCACTGTGTATGTGGATGGATGCTCTTACCATGTCGACAACAACGGGGAGAAAGAACTGGTGGCCGGCGTAGGGAATGCATGGGTGAATGAGTCCCCAGAACCCTCCGCGGGATACAAAATTGGTCCCCGAAGTAGTCAGGTGGCAGAATTGATGGCTGTGCATCAGGCCATCCTCACTGCTGTCCAGCATCAACTCCACGAACTGGTCATAATCACAGATTCGGATTATGTACGGAACGGGTTCGTGGAGCACCTGGTTAATTGGAAAACCAGAGGCATGTTATGTGCTAACAACAAACCCTTGAAACATGGGAAGTTGATCCAAAACATTGAAGATCTGGTCACCTCGAATGAGATGACCATCTATTGGAAAAAGATCAAGGGTCATTCCAAAGTAGAGGGACCAGACAAAACTGGAAATGACTTAGCTGATCAGCTGGCCAAAACCGGGGCCATCCAAGGGGATCTAATTGAGATTGAGTCCCTGTTGGGGGAAATCCAGGTCACTGCTATCACTAGGTCCCAGACAAATGCTCACAACGACCTCTCAATTGCACAATGGAGTAAGGAGACCCCTGATGCTGATTTGATTACTGCTCAGAAGGGGGATCCAATAATTGGTAAATTTTACCAGCACCTTGAGGACCCTGAGAACTTTCCCCTGACGGATACCGATTACATTGGGAAAGAGGACCTAAGAGTGTTGATGAAATGTCCAAAAATGTTCCGGATCCAAGACGGTTTGCTGGTAAGGAAATCCAAAGCTGGCCACGATCAGTGGGTGGTTCCTACCTCATTCCGAAGCCTGATGTTAAGTCACGCCCATGATGCGGCCACCGCCGGTCATAGGGGGTTTCACACAACATTGGAAATCTTAAGAGAGGTTGCATACTGGCCACACATGGGGCAGGACCTCGACCAGTACCTGAAGGGTTGTCTTGTGTGTGCACAATTTCAGCCATCATCCCTCGCACACCGGGCGCCTTTACAAAAGAGGGGAATGACACTGCCATGGTCAGATTTACAAATCGACTTTGTAGGCCCTGTGATTCGCTCGGCTAGGGGGAATAAGTACATGTTGACCGTGACATGCTTGTTTACCAAGTGGGTGGAATGTCTCCCAGCCCCAAATTGCAAGGCAGAAACTGCAGCTGCCTTGATGATTAACCACATCTTTTCCCGTTTTGGTCTACCTCAAAGGATTGAGTCAGACAGAGGTAGCCACTTCACCAGTGAAGTAATGACAAAGATGTGGGAGATACTGGGGGTCAAGAGAAAGCTGCATATTGCTTACAGACCAGCTTCTTCTGGGGCAGTAGAGAGATATAACCGGACAATTGTGAGCATATTAAAGAAGTTTGTGGCAGATTCTGGGCCAAGTTGGGATATCCGATTACCTCTGGTCCTAATGGCCATCAGATCTACCCCTTCATCTGCAACCAAAATGTCACCATTTGAGTTGATGACTGGGCGCAAGATGGTGCTTCCGCAGCATTTGCTCTACAGGACCCAAGAGCAGACACTGATAAATGCCTCCACTACTCATGAGTATGTAGAGAATTTAAGGAAACACCTCCAACATGCTTTTGCTTATGCTCAGCGGAATCTAGAAAGATCGACTGATAGCATGAAGACCCATTATGACCTGAAAACTTCCAGGAAGGAATATCAGGTGGGAGACCGGGTCTATCTATACAACTTCCAAAGGAACCAGGCCAAGCAGCGCAAATTTTTGCCTACATGGAAGGGACCCTTTGAGATCGTCGATAAGATCTCTCCGGTGGCCTACAAGATCCGCATCCCCAAAGGTGGTTCGGCAGAGGGGGAAGACAAGTGGGTCCACATAAACCAGTTGAAGTGTTGCCATCCCAGGCACACTCTGCAACAACTGGAGGAATCCTCTGGAATCCTAGCGGGTACTGTATCAGACTAATTCAGTTCCAATCATAAAACATACCACATCTAGTCTCTAAAATATTGTGATTTGCATGAAACTGTCTCTTAGTTATACTGTTTTCTTTATCAAAATAAGAATGTAATGTTTTGTCATGATGAAATGCATATGCTGTCCCACCATCTCAACAGTGGTGGAAAAACGTCTATGAGTAGGTATTGCCGCTCTTCCTTTGTCGTCCTAGGAGAAAGAAAACCTTGAGACGGGCCAAGGAGGACGATCCGGAGACCGGGAGCTGAGACGCAACGGGCTCGGGGTACCGCCCAATATTCCCATCAGGACCGGCGAGGAGAACCGATCGATCAGTACCGGATGGAGGAAAAGATGCTGAACTATGCCATCTATTGGAAGAAGATGAGGAAACATCCCAGATCTTGCGAGTCCCATTCGTGAAATAGGATGGCCATCGCAAGAGGGGGGCTTGTGGGATGTATTTACCCATGCATCCTAGCCCTACCTCAAAACTGTGCAGTACTGACATGAAAACATCATGATGACCAGAGCTTCCCAGAAAATGCACCGGGAAATGCAGGAAGAATAGGCTGCCACCCATTTTTGCCGATGTTATGGGCACAGAAGGACGCTGCCTAAAACCACCATTGGACTACCCGCACAGTAGTCTGAAACCATTGTTTTGACCCATGTGGAATCATTAGACGGGGTAAATATGGGGATTAAGCTGTCGCTGCCCATCATTTTGCCCCAGAACAAAAATAAATAACTGGAGTGGGTAAAGATGGGGATGCGCTGTCGCCGCCCATCATTTCATCCCAGAATCCAGGACAGCTGCGCAGTTGTGCGCACACCAAAATGGTTACCTAACTTGCCACCCACCAGTGTAAAGAAAGGTCTTTGTTGACAAAATCCACTTTTACTGATGTCAAAAAGTTGCTGAAATCGTGACTCATTGGACCACTTTAAAGATTCAACCCTTTTTGTGTGTGTTTAGAATGCATTAATCCAAGAAAATCCCAAAGTTGCATGCAGTGCCAACAAAATCCTCTAGGCGGCACTAGCGGTCTAAACTCTGACTGGAGAACTGAGTGCAGTTGCTGTACAAAGGGATTTGACTCAGCTGACTTCAAAGGCTGCATTTTAATTAAAAAATTAGCCACATGCTGTTCCCAGAGGCCTGAAGCCTGGGAAACCCTCTCACCTCTAGAAGCTTCACACCAGGAGTTAGAATCTCACATGACCTCTTGATTGATAGAAGGCAGACTGGCTGGGAGCTTCCCAGAGACCACACAAAGGACCCTTTCCTCTGAAAGGAATATGTTAATTCTGAACTGTTTAATGTCAACAAAGCCCTGCCTGCCCAGAGGACTGACCCACCCAAGTCTTGGAGGCGGACCTCAACACTCTGAGGATTGAATTGAAAGGAATATATATATTTTACAAAAACACTGATAACTCTTTGTAATCAAATGACAGAAATGTATAACTTTGAGAGCTTTAATTAAGAAAATGTACCTTTCATTCAAGGCCAAACTCGAATTTGAGTGATGTTCTGGGGCAAAACCCCATTGTTTATTAATATTACAGACTCCCTGTTTCAGCTAGACAAACGAAAATGCATTGGTATGTGGGTAGATATGTGAGGAACAGTTGTGTAAAATTTAATGGAGATCCAATGTTGTGCAGCACATGAATAAGTGCTAGAAGTGGCCGTTTTTGAATGCAAGCTCTTAGGATGAACACATTTGGACAGAGACATGGCTAAATTCAGCCACACCATGTATATGTGATTTTAATCAAATGTGTACCTGTGCAAATATGTTTTTAGGTCAGATATAGATTGTGTATAAAGTTGACAGGGGTGGGTTCTCTGTATCATAAACAGACCTCATCATGATGACACTTCATTTCATTCCCCCAATCAAGTAAGGGATGAAAGCTGGACCAATGGCAAGTGGAGAGGGGCAAGGCTAGTGATGCGACACACACACCCACTTGGAGAACATATAAATGGACCACTGAAACTTAGGTAGGGACCTAAAATTCCATTTGCTGCAGCGCACTTTGCCGGACCATACAACATCCAGAGATCCAGACTTCAAATTCATCCACCTCCTGAAAGCCAAACTAGAGACTTCAATCTATCCAGAGCAGAGAGACCCAAAGAACCGGTGCCTAGCAGAGACCAGACCCGAGGGAACGCAGTGCTGTGCCTAGCAGAGACCAGACCAGGCGCTGTGAGCAGAACCCGGAAAGACCTGACCAGACTGTTGACCAGATCGTGACAAAGCCGCTTTTCCGGTTCAAAATCTCTTGTGAGTACTCAGCCAAACTCAGAACACATCTCTTAGTTAAATTCATCTAATTCAATCTATTTAACCTAAGTAGAACTGCCTCCTAGCTGTCATCTGTCATTCTTGCTGCAAAAATTTGTCACTTGTCATTTTGAAAAAGTGTGCGTTTAAAATTTACAAAACCAAAAACGACCTTTACTAAATTGCTCATATCTCCGCAACCGTTTGGGTTAGAGACTTGCAATAACTTTTATTTGGAAGCTGAGATCCCAGGCTTTCCTAGGAACCTAGAACCACCTTCCTACTCCTTATAGTTTTACCGCAACCGCGGAACACGCACCCGCGAATTTTACCGCGATTTGCAATTTCTTCACTTGTAAAAACTGCTGCTATTTGCCTGATTTCATTTGCCAGAAATTCGTTTAACCTGCTAACTATCCCTGCATCATTGCTAGTGTGAGCCTGGACTAATATTAACTAGATACCACTCATCCTGAACCTCTAAAAGGGAATTAAAAGCATTTCCAGCATATTTCTCATCCATTGCTAGCACATATCAAAGCATTTGGGCCTGTGATTTCAAAACTCCTATCTGTTTTCTGTAAGCTTGCTGGGATTGAACTGAATTACAGTTGATTGCATTTCTGAGAACTGTGTGCTTCCTTCCATTTCCTTGCATTGCATAAAAAGGGGGGGAAGGGATTGCCAGAGAAAAGTGATTACATTGCCTGTTGAAATCATATTGAGTATTTTCTGTATTGCATTTTTATTCAACCTTACATCCATTTGAATTACTAAAGCATCCTCTACCACATTATACTTTGTTCCTATTTACCAGTGTGCTACCTTATCCATTTCATGTCAACTCATTAGTGATTATAAGAAGTGTGCTAGTGCCAGATTCTCCGTTGTTAATATTTCCCATATCAGATTAAGTGTGATATTCAATTATTAATTTATTATAAAGTGTGATATCTATATTTTAATTTATCAAATAAACCTTTTAACTTGCAAAACAGAACTACTTCTTGGCTCAGTGGGGTCAGGGGGATTCCAAGAGAGGGGTGTTATATAAGGGTAGTCATCCAGAACGCATGAACTGGACCTAAAGATATATCAATAAGGGTTTCATTCAGTATTCTAGACTAGGCGTTAACTTAGCTGTAGTGCTGAATTGAATCCTCTTACACAGGGCTTGACTTACCTCTATTACCTGCTCATGAGCTTTCACCTGGTTCTGGAGTCCCTTGTTCTCCTCACAGAGGGCCTCATTGTCTTTCTGTGCTGCTTGTATGGCCTGGGAACACTGAGACCATTTTTGTTGCAGGAGATGCATCTCCTGGTTTTACGCATTTTTAGCTTGGGTGTTCTCTTCTAGAGCACCTTCTACTTGTCTTGTGTGCCCCAATAATTTTTCATGTTCTACTTTTAGTTTGGTCAGTTCCTGGAGGTCTAACTCCCTTTTCTGTAAATCTGTTTTTAAGTTGCACACTTCCTGACATAGGGCATCTTTTTCTTGATAGGGCGCCCCTCTGTTCAGCCAGGTTGTATAATTGTACTTAATGTCTGGCGTTCTTGGTTAAATTCTGTCTGGAGGTGGAGTTCTTTACTGATTAATTTATTATTCTCCTCTTCCAACTCTTTGATCTGATTTTGTAATAAAACTATCTGCTCTGCGCAGACTATGTTATATTTTATATGTTGATTCAATTTCTGATGACTCTCAGTCAACCTTTTCCTGACACTCCACTTTTTATGCATCTAATTGGGAATCTTGGTCTGAATTATTTTGTTGTTTTACAACCAAGTCCTCTTTTAACTGTTTGATGTAGTTTTCAAATTCTGCCTCAGAATCTTGGATCTTTTGCAATTTCTCTTCTACTCGTTTTAGTTCGGCCTGGATTTAGTTTAAGCACTCAGACTGGTTTTACGCAAGGGTTCTATTTTCTTCAGATTTTTCCTCCATAACCCCCATGTGGCGATATATGTAGGCTGTGAATCGGACCATTTTAATCTGCTCTTCTTTGATATTCGGAGTCATTCACAACTCGCTCAAGGCTTGTTCTAATAGGCCACCGTCTTGCCATACATCCATGTTCATGGCACTGACCTGTTGCATCACTTCTACTAGATAGGCCTCCTCATCTTGCTCTGCCCATTCCCCTCTGACAAACAATTAGTGCAGATGGTACTGCCTACCCATATTAATCTCAACAGTGCTCATTATGAAGAGTGTTCTTCCTTTACTAAATTATTTATATAAGGGTAAACCTGTATTCTGTTGCTTTTTGTCTAGTTCAGGGTTGATTTTACTTTATTTTTACACACAGGTCTGATACTTGGGGTCTAAATTTTGGGAAGATGCTTTTACAGTTTAACATAGGTTTCTAACCCCAAAAAGTATCACTACCTTTCCTGGGTTAGCCTGCTGTGTCAAGCTCTCACAGGTGGAAACACTATCTCAATCCCGGACGAGCCCCCACTGTGCTAAGGATTTTAAAGATGTGGCACACTCCAGACCAGGCCTCTTCCTCCTGGCCAGGGATGTGGTGCACAATAAAACGTTTTTAAATTTATTACATTCAGATTCCATTTTTGAGAAGGCACCAACCTGTCTCACACCCCCTTTAACGTAAACCACGTGTCGCAATGGACCATGAACAAAGCCGGCATGTAATCAATGAAAAATGTATTTATTTTTAATTTTGGATAAAAATCAACACATTCAATATAAGGCAGCAATCACCAGTGTGGTGATAATTAAACAGTAAAATGATAGTATACACTTAGTTTAACTTTCTAACATCAGATACACAGTACACAAATGAATAAAAGCAAGATTACTTTTCGAGTAGTATTTTCAAATAGCACCACAGTTAGGCATTCCCTCGGCAACACTCCATCAAACCCCTGTTAACCAAGTTTTAAGTGGGTGGTGAGAGGCAGCAAGGAGTCTGGTATACTAGGCAAAATTTAGAATAAAAATCTGACCTACCACCCCTGAACGGTAGGCCAAAATCGGATTGAGCTCCCTTGAAAAATTAGCAAAATGGCACTTGGAATTACTGAATGGTTATTTTGCATGTGCAGTTGAATGGATAAGACAGGAATTTGTGTGGCTGTACTGCTGAGGCAAGAAAACTTACAAGCTATGAGGCAAGGTTCTAAACAACATGCATAGAGGTTAGGAAATCGACTTTGGAAAGGAAAAACAGTGCAGCAATAATCACACGTGGCAAAATTGCACTTTCTAGTTTCACAGGTTTAAAATAGCGAAATGGCTTAGAAAATGAGCTAAACTGACAGAATTGAAAATCGGTTTTGCTGATGAAGGACGAAGGCGCATAAAAGGTATGATCCTAAGTGAAAGGGTGACTCTGGATGGGTGACAGTATGTGATACTTAAACGGAAGGGAAGAATCAGATTTTTACACGGGAAACACATTCACAGGGAACTCGGTTTTGTTAGAAAAAGGATTTATTCTACTGCTACTATATTTTAGTGGCTAGGTATTTAAAGAAAGACGTGGTATGCAAGGAGGTACTTGCAAGGCTAACCTATCCATGCCGCGTTCATCTGTATGGGAAATTAATTAAATCATTCAAAATAATACTAAGGATTTACATAAGGACTGAAATTATTAGAAAAGAATTGCGCTAACCCATGAAGACTAACTCAGATGTTTCTAAGGACAGGATACACAAAGGATTGTAACAATTTTAAGAAGTTAATAGGATACTTATAGGATTTCTTATTGGGTTTCTTATAGAGTTGGACAAATGCAAGGTAACAGAGAGCAAAGAATGCAGCTTTTTGTGTTACTGGGGAAGGGCGATACTTACAAGAAGCACTTGAATTGGGCAGTTTGGACAGCTAACCAGGTCTCTGGACAGCGGGACAAGGGTCTGGTGATTGCGCAGCAGCGGCTCTCCTCTAGGGACACAGTGAGGCAACCAGGGTCTGGTCTCAGTGGACAGCGAGTCCATCAGCTGGGTAAAGACAGGTCTGGTCACGGGATTCTGCCAAAGAGGTCCGGAGCCTTTCCTCCTTTCTCCCTAAATTATTGGGATTTTTGTAGGGTTTAATTCTGGATAAATGGTTCTGCCTGGATAGGAGGTTTTGGATCTTGATCAGCAACCCCTGGCCTGGAACTGGAATCTTGCAGGGTGAATGTGGATTGTCTGGATCTCTGGATGTTGATATGTGAATGAATGATTCTTGAATGCCTGTTTCTGGAAAGTCTGTCCCTTGAATCCCCTGCCTCTCCCTAAGCTTCCTCCTTTTATAAACCAGAGGACATCAGAGCATTTTTACTATGTTGGCAGACTAAGCTAGACCTACCTCTAAAATCAGATAGGTCTCCTGTAAGCAGATTGGACCCAGGGAAGTGACATCAGTTTTTGTGTGGGTGTTTTTATGAGGTGCTTTGTTATACCACAGTTACTTTTGCCAAAATCAGTTATGAGACAAAACTCTTATATTTACAATTGTTATTCTCTTGAAATCAAATAGGCACACCCCATATTTTACAAGGAATATGCCGTTCCAACTCCCAAGTTTGTACGATGCTGTTTTGTCCTTCTGGCACTTTTCTCACAATTTCTATGGAAAACATTTCCCCATAAATTCTAAAAATGAATACACCTAAGCCTATTAATGTCGGGCATATTTTCATTTAACTTTCATAACTGTGTCATGTATGCTTTTTCAAGAAATGTCCCTTTAATGCCGTTCGCATCCCCCACATGCTAGGATAACCCACATTGTCTTATTTTAATTGTGCAAAAATGCCATTAAAACCATCCTAATTTCACATTACTGCGTTTTGAGATTACTGAAATAAATGCTTTAATATAAAGAAGTCTTTTAAATTAAATGGATTGCATCTGTCACTGCAGGTTGGTCCTTAAAATGTCCACAGCCAGCCTGCCCCGTCTGTGTCAGTTCTAGTCCACAGGGTAACCATAGCACCCTTTCATTCTGGCAGATGCAGCTGAGGAGAGGTGTCACACGGAATTCACATTTGCCTGTGACAAGGCCAGTTCCCCTTGATCCATTGTTCCTGGCTGGAGGAAAAGCCAGTCAGTCTGACGAAGTTGCAAATTCTCACACCTTGGCTCTTTCATAGTTTGTGGGGGAGATTCCTGTCCCAGGAAGGTTTAGTGCCTTTGAATTTCCTGCTCAGGCCCCTTTGTTCTGCTGTTTTCAAACACACGTTTTTTTTCCTTCCTTACTTTCTTTCACAGAAGCCAAGTCTTTAGTAAATACACATAATATGCACTTATACCACCCCAGTTCCACCCATAACATATTGTTTCTGTGCAAGTATCTGGGATGATTTCACATTTTCAGCTTTAAAAAGTATTATTTCACTGCCTTTGCAAAATGAATTTACAAATGCTTATTTTACATGGGGATTTCACAAGACGCGGTTTCTTTAACACACATTTCCAAAAAGCCTTGACAGATCAGATCAGTTTTAGGGCATGAAAATATGCTGGAAATATTGTTCTTTGTAATTGACGCATGGCCAGGGAGAAAAAGCTCTCTTTTTGAACTCTTCTGCATGGGTTACTTAGTTGCAAGAGTGAATGCGGGTCGTAGGGCCTGAAATGGATTTATCTGCTCTTCACAGATTTTGCTTGACACAACACGCCATTCAGTGAGGAATGCCCCCATTTGCTGGTGCACAACCTGAATATGGATGAACATGGCTGTGTTTTACTAAAACCCAAGCATTGGTGATGTTAAAAAATGAAGATCGCACCAGTGCAAAGTTGTTTGACATAGAACATTTTCCTTGGCGGTTAGAAGTTTAGGCAAATCCCAGCACTGCAGCGCTGAGGATGGCTGCCTTAAATTCCTCTTTTTGGATTCCCATGAACAACATAAGGGCAGCCATTCTCAGGGTGTCTGTGCTCCAACTCACCCCATATGTGTATAGCAGACACAGCTCAGCCATGGTTTCTGTAACTGCTAAAATGCAGTTTTGATGCAAAGGAACATGTGCTCCGCTGTCACAGCGCAGCCATTATTTATGTCACTGCTCAAATGCAGTTTTGTGAGGCAGGGATTTCTGTTGGGCTGGTAAATGTACCCCACATACCGCCAATTTTTTCCCTGCACTGCCATACCTGTAATGAGCCCCAATGAATGGTAAGCAGTGCTTGATGGCTAATCAAAGACAAGCAAAGGTTACAACTTAATTTCATAGGCATCCTACAAAATTAAGTGTAAACTATCCAATGCAGCCTACATTCCTCTATCTCTTGTACAGCATTAGACTTAGCACCCAGTCAGCTCCTAAGTTGCACCAGGGGGCCAAAACTAAAAACTGGGTATACAGGGATGCCCAGGCAATTCATTAGCTGATCTCCCCAACTAGATGCAAAACCCTAGTGAGCCAACCACCATTTACCTTATTGATGCCAGGTTTGTCCCCCACAGTCATAACTAGTCCTTGGCCTGTGACTGTTCTTCTTAAACACATTAAGAGTTCCTCTATTTGTACACAGTATTCAGCTCAGATGCCTGTGATCTATTTTCAATGTGAAAAGGTTGCCAAAGAGGTGGTCTACTGTACTTGGAAGTGACATTTATAAAGGTTGCAGCAGATCTGGCCCTTTCACTGGCACATTTCACCACTATTTTGGCCAAAATGTATCACTGATACAAGCAGGAGACAGCTTTCACAGATGCTATTTGTCATTTCTCCACTGCGTTGCTTTTTATCATTCAACAGGGATCGAAGCACCTACATACCATGGCACAAACACTCAAAGATGTGCTGTGAGTTCTGGCATAGCGGGAGCACCCACAGTCCCTGCAGAGCAGGGGGCCCTGCCACAACATGTGCTGAGAGGGGGCCCCTTCGGACTTTAAAAAGAAATAGTTTATTTTTTAAGTCACTCTGACTTTATAAAGAAATCAGTTCTGTTACAGCATAAGGGAAATCATTTTCAAGCTGTCATGTCATGTCATGGGGTGATGGGAGCCCACATGATTTCAAAAAGTAATAGTTTCTTTTTGAAGTCACTCTACCTTCATAAATAAATTATTTCCATTACAGTTTGGTCCTTTTAATGCAAATATTTTCAATATGAAGTCAGGGTGACTTCAAAAACAAACATTTATTTTTGAAGTAACAGGGGTCCCCTCCACCCCATGACATGGAGGCCTCCAGATCCTCTGCAGATGTTGGGAACATGTGTTGCTGGCTGCTGCAGGCAGCTGAAGGCCTTGTTCCCTGGACCAATGGATTAAATAACATGTATTTTCTTTAAATGTGTGTGCATGCATGTAAGTGTATATGCATATAATGTATCGTGCATGAATGAGTGAGTGCATGATGTATGGGTGGTTGCCTGGGTGTGCCATTTTGAGTGCATGGTGAAAAGGTGCACACTTAAATGTATGAGTGTCTAGGTGTGCATGTGTGGGTATGGTGAATTTTGTGTGTGCTTGTGTTCAGGGGTGCAACGAAACATACATTTCTGGGGGGACTAACCCTTCAAATGTTGGGAGAGGCACTAACTTCAGGGGCAATGGACAAGAGGCAAACATATTTGTTTGGGGGCATCTAACTTCTTTACACATTCTAGTGAGACTTTTCCAGTGCCGCTTCAATGTTACAAGCAGTTAACTCTCTCCTTTAAGTCTGAAAACACCCATTTAAGGACTGCTGTGAGAATGAGCGGTCTCCTGTTCCCTCTCTCCCCTTCCATTCCCTTTGAAGGCCTGCAAGTACTAAACCCACATCATGATTTCAATTGCCTGAAAAATGATGTATTTGAATGCAGGTACTAACAGTGAAATGCTTTACGTTAGTAAATGCCAGGCCTTTGTTAACAGCGAAAGCCAGGTGGCGTTTAACATCTGTGTCCTGTTGTGTCCCGTAATGGCTCTGTAGGTCAGCCAGGTCGAGTCAACATAGCCCAACATTGTAGGTGTGGTGGAGTGAAGCCCAGTTAGCTCAATAGTGTTGCACCATTGCTTGTGTTTAATGCCTTGATTACTTATTGGTAATCTTCATTACTACTAGCCCTATACTTCCTTGTCCCTGTACTTGTGTATGAGGTACTTTGCCTCATACACATGTACTGGGATGAGGTAGAGGGACATTGATGTAATGCCTGGCTTAGTTGCCTGTAATCTTCATTACTCTTAGTCACACTCTTCTTCATCCCAGTACTTACTATTGTTCAAGGTGCCTCATACATAAGAACTGTAACAAGGAAGAGGGACATGGAGGTAATTCTGGGCAGAGGAGCTAATTTTGGGGTTTGGGCAGGGAGTTGGAGGGAGAGGGGATGTGTGTGGGGTGGGGTGGGTATTGTGCGATAAATCGTAATGGTCATCCCTGTCTGGGCTAAGCAGGCATGATTTGTGGTATTAGTGGCTAGAGAGGCATTTTGGTGCAGCCAGTCTAGTCATTTCTTAGTCTGGTTGGGCTTTTTTTTAACTGGGTATCTCTGATAAAGCAGTCCTGCTACATGTAATTACCTGTCTAGACTGGCATTTGGGTGCTGCCAGTCTAGCCGTTTCTTACTGTGGCATTGTATATTTTTCTGGGCATCTGTGATAAAATAACCATGATACATGCTATTGCTTCGACTGGCTTTTTGTTGCAACCAGTCTAGGTATCTTTAAATGTGGCCTGGTATGTCTTACTGCAATATGTTATTACGTATCTAGACTGGTCTACATTGTGCAGCAAGTTGGACATGTTTTCATTGTGGCATGGCATTTTTAATAGCAAAGTATTACATTAAAGCATTAATGTTCCTGTGCACTGAAGGTGACTTGCATTTGCTGGGATGTTTTGGATTGCTGTTACCCTACAACACAATTGCAAACATTCAGACATGTCGGACAATGTTTCTCAGAAGGTGTGCTGTAGAATGCATTAACTATAAATATAGGGGGGAAGCCAGGGTGGCACCTGTTTGTAAATTTAAACTTGCAATCTCTACCTCCTTCCGGGGTAGATATCTCATATTTAAACATAGGTTTAGAGAATACGTAGCCCATGATGTGGTATGATGAACAATTTAGACCAATAATTTAGCAAAAATAGAAAACTTTATTATTCCAGGAAACTAACAGACCCAACAGACCGGCTAAGCGTGAACACGCCTTATGAGCTCCAGAAGGAGACAGACTATCATTCGATTCTGGATCCACCTATGACCCTGTAGACATCTATGAGATTACAGCCATCATGCCAAATGCTAAACCCCATAAGGTGTGTACATATGAAAAAAACATGGGCGGCACTACCAACAAACAGTGGTGAAAAGGGACTTATAGAAGAAAGAGATATATTTCTCATTCACTCCCTCTCCCAAACACACTTACTGCTCCTTCATGCACACTCACAACCCAGTACCACTTGCACTCACTAACAAATGGATCGTGTGCTCCAAATATCCCCTCCATATTCCAGTGCACTGTCCTTCTTCCTGCTGGTTTCTTAGTCTGCCACCTCCATCTCTTCTGACCCCAACTAAAAAACCCACACATGCTGCTGCTTGTTCTTTTACCCCCCCCCCCCCAAACCCTGATTGGTTTCCTGGCCCTGTCTTCCGCACCGGGAGTGATCAGAGTTACAGAATGTTTGAAAATGTGGGTTAAGCCCTGCCCCTTTTCACAATAAAATATATATCGGTACAGCCATTACCTGGGTGACAGATAGGAGGTCTCATCAAGGAAAAAATATATTTGTACACTCTGACCAATTTGAGCATCAGCCAATGATTTTGGTGGAATGCACACACACTATTCTATGTTGCTGCTCTGCAGATTTTGCAGGTGCCAGTCTTCTCAAACTGAAGGAAGCGTCACTTTAAATGTGCTTTTGCAAACAAAAGAGATACCCATTTAAAAAATGTCAGCTTATCACTGACATGTTACCTTGGTTTTATCACTTTGGTGTGGAACAGGGTATATGCTTGAGGAATAATGAATTTCAAGGTGGATTCCCATGATGAAAGCAAAGAAATCCCCAATTGGATTTTCCATTAGGAAACATCTCCGTTGTGATCTATGCACCACACAGCTGTCCTTGAAGAGATGGTGCGGGGGAACACCAAACCTATTGAAGTGGGTTATGCTTTTTCCACCAGTCCTGAAATCAACCATGAGAAAAGGAAGGAGGACAAATAGATTATGGGGCTCATTATGAGTTTGCCGGTAAAATGGCGGTAATACTTGTCTGGCAGTGTTACCATTACTAGTGAGATGACCAGCAGAATTACTGCCATATTATGAGTCATCGGGCGTCTACTCGCCCTACCAGAATCGGTAATACTGGCTGATAACTGTTGATGCTGGTAATACTGGCAAAATAATGTTGGTAATACAGTTTACCAGCGCCGGTATTACCATTGTCGTAAATAGCGTCATCGCCGGAATGGGAAACTTGGCAGCTCCATCTTTAAAAACCACCCCGAATCACCCATTTCTTAAAGTTGTGGTAACACATTGGTACAGGAAAAAAAGGCCCATCTGCCAAATCTCCGGCTCCGCAAGGCAAATTCTACAGAGGCGGAGCTAACTGCATTGGTAGATGCAGTGATGGAGCATACTGATGCCCTATTCAGCATCAGCCACAGAAAAACCTCTGCTAAGAGAAAGACAGCCAAATGGGCCAACATACAGGCAAGGGTGATGACAGTGGAACTGTACCGCATAGCATCAGGGACTGTTGGAAACTTTGGTAAGACTTAAAGGTGAGAGTCTGCAGCCTCATAGACAGACACAGGAGGGAAATTGCTGGAGCAGGAAGAGGCGTGGCGGAACCCCTCCACCTCATGCCCTGGGAGCAGACGGCCAGCCCCATCCTACACATGGAGGGCATCGAGAGGGCAGAGAGTGCGCAGGCTGGAGCAGGGACACTCAGCGATGCCATTAAGTACATCTGACACCATGTACATGTGAATTTAGTGTCCAAAAGCATGTGTCCCCAGCAGAGATGCACAAAATGGGCACAGGAAAGGTTCAACACATGGCAGTCACAGCAATTGGCCAGTGAGCCCACATACACACCACAGGATGTGGCAGGTAAGCATAGCAATGCCACGTGCACTGTAGTCAAAATTTGCATGTCAACCTATGGATACATGAGAAGCCCCCATGTGTGCCAAGGTAACACATGTCAGAAATTGAAGCCCCACCGTACCCAAAACAACAAGCCACCTTGGCAGGCCAACAGGCAATGTGCACATGCATGCACCATGTACAGCCTCAGCAGTTACTACTGCTACTTAGCAGTGCTCATTGGAGCAATGCAACCCACGCCAACCACAGGAAATGTGCATCTCTGGGACACACACAATGTCTGGTGAGTGTAATACAAACCCACAGACATGTCAGCTAGATTACTAACAGCATGTCATTCTATTCCCAAAAGGAACACAGTCCACGGACAGTAACAATACCAGACCCTCCTCTGCAGGCACATCTGCCCCCGCCCCTGCAGAGGCCAGACCCCTTGCCAACAGGAACAGACGGCAGGGCTGGGCTGCTGGGCCATCACCACCACCTACACCTACCACTGCTGTGGACACACCAGCAAGTCCTTAGGAGGACACAATCCCCATGGCAGTGCTCAGTGGCCTCTCCACTGGCCAAGCAGGTGACATGGCAGTCACTAAAGCCACCACCTCTATGCCACAGCCAGCACCTGTCATAGGGCAAAGTGCTGCCATCTCTCCTGTGTCCAGAAGATGTTGGGGTTCCAGCTCGCCCTTCATCATGGGCATCATGGGCAGTGCAGCCGCTGGCCCATCGTGGCATCACCCATGTGAACACCACAGATAAGGATGAGGGGGATTAGGTGGAGCTTGGGATGGGAGGTGCATCTGCGTTTCAGCCTTGGCCCTCCACACAGCCCACCACCTCTGCAGGTGCCCAATGTGTCGGACTTTAGTGCACGCCTGCGTGCAATTGAGGAGCAGCAGGCTTCCATCAAGGATCTGGCAGACAAGCAGCTGCAGGTGATGTGGGCCATGTGTGAGTATATGCAGGGTTGCAGCTGCAGGATGGTCCGCTCACTCAGACATGCCACTGCCTCCATGACTGCCATGGGACGGAAGGTGCGGGAGCCGACTGAGGCTAACACTTCCTCCACCAAGACCCTGCACTAATGCATGCAGCATACCCTGCAGTTCATGCGGGCCGAGGGGTCTGAGGCTCTTCACCTCTGTGACATCAAAAGAAGACTCCCTACCTGGTACCCAAAGGCGGCACTCGCAGCACCTCCTCACTGGCAAGGAGCCGGTGAAGAGCCCCATGCCCAACAGGCACAAAAAGTGACAGTTGGACACTGCTGGGTTGTTATGAGGATGTGTGTTTGGGTAGGGTGTTATGAGGGTGGATTTATTTTTAGGGAGGGGGATGCTGTTCTGGTTAAAAAAGAAATCTCAATTGGTTCCTAGCCTGTACCCGCTCATCCACTTAGTGTATGCATGCATGGCACCTGCAGGCACTGTCATCCTCCTGATGGCTCGGGGGTTGGCATGTCCAAATCCATGGGCAGGGGAATGTTTCACCCAATGCAGATGTTGTGCAGCATTGCAAATGTGAGCTAAATCTGTCCCACTTTGGCAGACCATACATGAGCCCAGCCCAGACGAGTGTAAACATCGGAAGCGTGCCTGCCACAGGCCAAAGGTGCGCTCAACAGGCACCATAGTCTGGACATGTGCACGGTTGTATGCCACCTCCTGTGGCATCTGGGGATTCCTCTGCGGAATCATTAGCCATATAAGCTGCAGTTATCAAGAGTCACCTGTAAGAGGAAAAGACATAGGTGTAACTCATGATCATCTGTGGATGTGTTGCCTGTAACAGCAGAATCTCGATAGACAGTCTGTGCATGCATGTTCCATTTGTTGTCGCACAACACTATTTCACATTCCAGTCCTTGTATGTGGAGTCAACTACTCAGGCGGGTTATTCAGTCTGTCATGGTGCATATTGCACATAGCTCACAGCCAACACTCATTGCTTTTAGGGTCGATGATTGACACGGCAGCATGCCTTTGTGCGTGGTTTGGGCCTGTGCATTGCTCCCATGCATGGTTCCTGATAGGATTCTGGGTTACATGTACAGGTCATCTGTGTGGATTCCATGATAAATTCATATATATGGTTACCTGAGTACATGCCATGTCAAATGCCAGTGTCATGTCCCTCAGAAGCAGTTTAGCATAACGTAATTCCATGTATGGCAGTCGTCTTCAGATCTTTAAATAACAGACATCCCAGGAGTTACATTGGTGTTTGTGGTCTCTACACATAGTCGCTCCCCAAACCTCCTCTACTTGCACTAAAGGGTGTCTGGGGGTGGGCAGGCTATTCAGAATTTCAGAGGGTCGTTGGAGCAACTAAACTCCTTATGTATTGTTGTACTGTTTGGTTTTACTTTGATTAGATGGTAACCTTGGTAATTGGTTGAGTTGCCAACTGTCACCTCTGCTCTTTTTCCCCTGACTCTTGGGGCACCCCTGGACATACGATGTGTGACATTTCAATCTGTTACCTGTAGTCCAGTGTGTGTGGTTGGGCTGTTGGGAAGCATGGCTTGGCCAGCTACTACTGCATTGTGAGATATGTCCTACTCCTGTGGGTTACAGCCTGTCATGTGTGAGGTGTTCAGGTGTCCTTCATGTACAGGGCCTTGTCAGGGCATGCAGTCTCTATGTGTGGGGTCCCCCCATTGCATATCACTTGTATAGCAAGGTTTGTGTGATGGAACAAATACTCACCCAATATCAAGGTGTGTTGGCCTCTGTGCCCCTACATGTATGCCAGCAGCATTTTGTTCTGCAGGACCATGGCATCATGGGTGATGGTGAGGTCTGCATCACAGGTGACCTGGACATTGAACCAATGGAACTGCTTCTGGTTCCTGTAGACCTCCTCCAATGCCTAGGGTGCCACCGACTCTATAAGGGTACAGTCTAGGGCTGCTATCACATTGGGTATGTGTTTTATGGTGTACATTCTTGCCTTCATGTCATTCACCTGTGCCAGGGTGGTGGGAAGTGAAATATGCCATCCCACATGGTGCAGGAGGGCATCCAGTACTTGATACAGCACTTTAGTGAAAAGAGGCAGCGAGATGCCATGCAGTTGGCTCGCAGTGTGCTGGAACTTGGCCATGGCAAGGAAGTGCATGACCAACACCTGCTTTACCACCGGTGATAGGGCTTTCCTGATGCTGATCCTGCTCCCTATGTTGTCTTGGACCTGGTTCAACAGATCTCCAATAGTCTCCCTGTTGAGGCGGAAATGGGTGAGGATCTGGCAATCAGTGAGGCTCCATGGTGAGGCCCTTAACCAGGGTATGGGCTCACACCTTGCGTGGCGTCTCCTCGCCATCCTCCTCCTCGTTTCCTCTGCCTCATGTTCCCTGTGCTGGTTCTCCAGCCCCTGCAGCTCTATGTTGGCCTTTAGCAGTTGCATATCAATGCTGACAGAGACCAGTGGCAGCATGGTGGTGTAGGGAAGTGTGTTTGGGGAAGGTGTGGCACTTTTGTTCTCTTCCTGGGTGCACATGTGGCCTTGTTTCCATCACCTGTATGCATTTACCGCCTGCTTTCAGGTGTATGTATCTCCGCCTTGCTTTTGTGTTACTGCCATTTCCCAACTCATAATCGGTCAGTAATACCGGCGTTGATTGTTCCGCCGTCGGTTATTCCGGTGCTGGAAATACTAGTGCTGGAAATACCGGCACCGGAAATACCGGCAATGGTATTGCCACCAACTTGTGATTCACCAGAATGGTGAAAATGCCAGTAACTGGATTTACTACCCACTTTTACTGTGTACCGGTGAACTCGTAATGATCCCCTATGGCTGGTGATATGATGGAAGATTAGGCTGCGGACATGGGGAATGGGAAGATCGCATGGGGAGAAGGGCTGAAGACAAGGTTAGGGGGGGGAGTTTGTGACACATGGGAGGAGTGGGAAGTGACATGGGGAGAAGGGAGGTGACAAGGGTGAGAAGAGGCAGGTGGCCGGGGAAAAATAGGCTGATTATGGGGAAGGGGAAGGTGATATGGGGTGACTAAGGGGCTGGTGACATGGGGAAAAGAAGGGGATGATGAACTCGGTGGAGAAAAAACTGGTGGCATGGGGGACAAAGAAGGTAATAACACAGAGGAGAGCAGGTGACATGGGGACAAGGGGCAGGTAAAGAATTAGGGGCTTGTGATGAGGGGAAAGCAGAGGCTACTGACATGTTGCAATGGGCAGATGACGTGGGAAGCCGAGCTGGTGACAAAGGGCAGAAGAGGCAGATGACATGATGGGAGAAGTGAACTAAAATGGGGGAGACTGGGCAGGTGACATGGGGGACAGGGGCAGGTTAAGAAGGGACAGGTAACATCGGGAAAAGGAGAAGGTGACATGGGGGAATAAGGGCCTGGTGACATGGGGGAATGAGCAGATGGCATGGGGAGGGGGTAAATGATATGGGGGAATGGACAGGTGAAATTGGATTAAAGGTGCAGATTACAGTGGAAGAGAGGGCATGGGTAAATGAGCGGCTGGTGGCAAGGGGGAATAAGGGGCAGGTGACATGGGGACGGGTTGGCAACATGGGTATGGGAAAGGCTGATGAGACTGGGGAGATGGGGCCGATGACAAGGGACAGCAGAGCTACACAAAACAGCAAGCAACATGGTGGAGAAGGGTCAGGTGACACACGAAGAAGGGACATGTAGCATTGAAGGTAGGGGCAGGTAACCAGAGCTAAGAAGGGAACGCAAAGAAAGTGGCAGGTAACAGAGGGGAAGAAGGGGCTGCTGACATGGGGAAATGGGCAGATGTCATGGGGCTATGGCATTGGTGATGTGTGACACGTGGGAAGAAGAGGCAGATTACAAGGGGGAAGGGACATTTTAATGGAGAGAAGGGGCAGATGGCATGGGAAAAAGGGAGGTTGGACAGGGAAGAAGGGGCTGGGGACACGAAGGGGCAAGGGCCAGGTGCAAGAGGAAGAAGATGCATCTGATGGGAAGAAGAGGCACGTGAAGAGAAGGGGATTGTGACATGTGAAAGAAGGGCCAGGTAACAGAGTAATCAGCAGATGAAATGGGGGAGAAGGCTGATGACATAGGTACAGGAAAAGCTGGTGACATGGGGAGAAGAGGCAGATGATACCGGGAGGAGGGATTTAATAACTGGTAGAAGGGGAACAAGGCGGTAGGCGCTGATGACACTGGTAAAATGGCACTAGTGACATAGGGGGGATGGGCAGATGAGATCGGGAGAAGGGCTAATGACACATGTAAAGGGAAACGATGGTGATATAGGGAAGAAGAGGAAGATGAAATGAGAGAGAACGGGTGAGTGAAGGGTAAAAGAAGTCAGAGAAGGGGCAGGAGACAGAAGAAATAGAGGTCTAAGATGGAGGAGAAGTGGTGGGTGACGGGGAAAGAAGGTCTGAGATAGGGAAAAGGGGCAGATGACATAGGTACATGGAGAGAGAGGCTGTGACGGGTGAGACGGGTGAGACAGGCAGGAAGGGAGGTGGCACAGGTAGAAGGGGAAGCCGACCGTAAAGAAGAGTATGGTGACGCAGAAGAAGGGGCTTGTGGCATGGGTGAGGGAGATGCCTGTCAAAGGTTGGAGTAGGGTGGATAAGAGAGGCAATTTATTTTCTTAACTGAAAAGTAGCTTTTAGCTGATGCACAGCAAGATGGTTATTACAAAAAGCCATCACACACTTTGGCATTGCGAAACTATCCTCCCTATAGGAAGTCAAATACTGTGTCTCATCCCACAAAGTCCTCTCATTCCCCTGGGCCATTTCTCCTTCCAAGTGATCTTCCCACAGAACACAACCCCAAAGGACAGGATCGGAAAGCATCTGCCTTTCCCTGACCACCTGATAGGAGACTTTAGGCAGGGAATTAGTGAGGAGTCTGTAGGATTCATCACACTAGCCTCAGACAATAAGCAAGATTGTTGATTAGGTTGATATCGCTCAGAGAAGGAAGGTCCCTTTAGTGCTACTTGCTCTCCACATGGAGAACACATTTAAATTTTTTGAGGGGCCCTTTCACAGAGCTGAGATGTCCACAATTTGGATTTATGACTGCTTAATTCAGTGGGTGTAGGGGGTCGCTTCGTGTCAGTTCACCATCGGCTAGAATGGCTTTTACTAACTGTTGCCCCTGACAAGAGGTATGAGACAGGATTGCCGCATGTCTCCATTGTTCACCACGACATACAGGGTGAGACAAGGTGATATAAAAACAGTAAATGGACACTAAAGGCCTTATTCACGCTTGACCATAAGCAGACTGTATAAATATAGACATTCAAAGTAAAGGGTTGACCCCTAGAAAAAACACCTATTTTTTAGTGTTTAATAGCGCAAACCTAGCTCGAGAACAGCAGCGTGCTTTACAATAGATCGAAGCCAGCGATGAGTCTGGTGGTTTTAGACGGTAGTGCATTACTGTTGGAGCAAGGGTTTAAAAACGTGGACTTATACCATAATACCATTGTGATTGGATCCAATAAGCCACACAGACCCTACACAATTCATGTCAACAAGGCTAGGCAGCAAATTTGGTTTAAGTAGGCAGAACAAAAGGTACATCGTCCATCCGGCTGCTGGACTTCTATATACTTGCCAACCCTACTGATTTAGGCAGTAGGCTACTGTTTTTTAAGCAGTCCTACTGCCTACAGAATTTGGTGACAGATCCTACTGCTTTTTACAGGGGAAGGTAAAAGGGCCTGCCTTAGGGCAGGGTGGGCTGGGTGACTGCCGGGGCACCATGCCCCCCCAGGGCCCCGTTAGCCCCCTGCCACGCCTGTTCGGGGGAGTCTTTCAAGGGCTCCCACGGGCTGGTGTAGTGGGAGAATGCGTGGCAGGCGCCCTTTTGTTATTAAATGCGCCTGCGGGAGCGAGGCGGTTTGCATTGGAATAGGGTGCTCATTTGTTGCATGAGCGCCCTATTCCAGTGATTTAACCCCCTGCAATGCTCCTGGAGCGAGGAGGTAAAAAGAAATTGCTGCATCCTGCCCTCCGCCCCTGTTGACCGGGGGCGTGCGGAGAGTGGGAGGGGAGAGGATAGGGGGTGCCAATTCGCCCAGGGCGCTGCTGCCGTTAAGGTTGGCCTTGGAAGGTAATTTATGTGACTAATGCAGGCTGCTTGAGACTGGCCCAGGACAAAGCATGCAGCACATTAGTTTGTGCGGTGGGCGGATAAGTGCTGGGCTCAGACCAATCCACTAACCTGACAGTGACATGACTACACCCTGCACTCTGACCGGGACAGGCCTTAGGTGAACCACCAGTGAAAGGCAAGTGGTAGAGCGTACCACCATCATACAGCATCTGCATATCAGACTGAGGAGGGTATCAGTCTCCATGTTGTTCAGTTATTCATCTTGCACTGCAGGAATACACATGTATTGCCCATGCTGCTGCTACAGAACAGTGACAAACGTTGCCTACCAGCTCTGAGTGATTACCTTCTGTGAAGTTAGGTAATCGAATTCGGTGTTAATTTACCATTCATAATTATACATTTTAAACATTTGAACATCTTTCCATGTTGTGCTGTTTGATCGGTTATGTATTATAGAATGCTCCAGTGGTGCCAACAATGTATGTTTTTGTATTTTCCTTTGATGCAGTTGTTATGCAAAGTATTATTTTTGGAACTTGAAAAATCCTACATCTTTTTGGCCACAGAATGTTAGCAAGTATGCAATCAAATAATTAAAATATAAATATGCTATGTTACTGAGATGTATAGAGTGCACCACTGCCATACTCAAGGTCACCTGGCACTGGGGCAGATCTGGAAGGGGGCAGGTACATTGGGAGAGAGGAAACATGCAAGATATCGTTGATGCTGTGTTGATGCAGACAGTTCAGAGGAACCGTGGACAGATCTACTTCTAGGTAATCTGTGTTTTATGTAACAAAGCATTATGGATTAATCGCAAAGATAAAAACCTATTTCTTGTACTGGTTTACAAACTAAAATTCCAGTGGAAACAAACCGCGTGATTGATTTCCCATTGGCCACGTGTGGGAGGGAAAGGGGATTTAAAGTATTTCAGGTGTGCTTTCGGGATAAAAGAAGTGCTGATGGGATAAAGGCAGACAGGATGCATTTTGATTCACAGGGTTTAGGTTTCTTGACTGGAATTGGTGTTTTGAGAAAAGACGCTGGCTCTATTTCAGTAAGAGAAATTGCTGTTTGCTGGAAGAAAAAAATCGATACATTTAATCTCCACGGATTTGAAAAAATACCGACAACTCCGCTCATTTTTGCACAGCTCGAGTTGTTTTCATTGCGCTTCGAGTGATCCCAGAAGGTTCGAGCGGGGGCGGGATCAAGGGGGAAGGGGGGGGGGCGCTGGGAGAACATTCAGAGCCCACATATTGATTATCGTTTCTGCAGTCGGCGCTTGATGTCCAGTAGCACGACCATCGCCACACAGCATAGTGATCCCGGAAAGAGGTTGTTATAAGAAAACAGGTATTACAAGAAAAAAGCCGAAGAAAGGCAAAATGCTGACCTTTTCCAAAGACGGGAGAGCAGTGAGCAGAGCGTGAAGTTCATTCGATTAGATTAGAGTTCTCTTAATAAAGACACAAACAAGCTCGTCACTTTTATTCAAAAACATGGATAATGGTATAAGATCACTTGTTAAACCTAAGGATTAGGAAACGATGTCCTCCCTTGAAGAACTCCAGATTGAACCAAGACAACGTTCATCTGTCACACGGTGCCATTGTGTGTTTTCACCCAGTAATCAGGGATTCGGAGCATGACTCCATTCTCAAGGGGACCCACTCGCTGCAAGAACAGCATTCACACCTCTTCGGCAGTGAGCTTCCTGAGGGAGATCTCTCATGGGATTCTGCATGCATAGCCTTCGCAGCATCCCTCTTCCGCATCCCAATCCTCCTCACTAATGCTCACAATCTACACATGGCGTTGTTTGTTAGATCAGTCCTCTAGACTGAGGTCCTTTAACCTCTATTGAGTCCCCAGTTCAGTCTTTGCTTTCATATTAGGATGGCTTCCTTCATGCATGGCCTACTCCTTATTTAAAGTGCATGGATTTACTCTCATTTACAATGTCTTATAACTTCACGTTTTACATCCAAACCTTTGCCGACTCGTTTTTTTTTCTCTCATACTATAGAATTAAGCATTCGCTACATTCACAAGAATATGCTTGCTTCCTGTAATTTAGCATATGGGGTGGGGGTGGCAGCCAATCGGGTTGCTTCCAACGCTTGCTGAATCACAGAATACAAGCGTGCATTCCAAGCTAGCTCACAGCTGCTCGCATCCGCCCCTGTCTCCAGCGTCCCTGTTACTTCCTCCCCTTACTCTACGTGCCTCTAGATATTGTCGGGTTGCCCTATGCTCCTCACTCTACACTGGACCGGGCCTTCCATTTGCCTGGTGTTCATGTTCAATGAGTATTTGTTTGAAATAACGGCTTGCTGTGCACATGCAACCCATTCTTTCAAACAAATACATTGCTATCAGAACCCAAAGATGCAAGCCCATGGTGCTAAGAGCTGGGATGATACCCAGCTCTTTCTCTCCTTCTCCTTCTCTTCTGACATCCACCAGAAGCTTTCTTCTTGCCTCTCTGCTATTAAATCTTGGGTGTCCTCTCGTTTCCTTACTCTCAATACCGATAAAACAGAAGTTCTTTTCTTTCCTGCATGCACTCTCCCTCCTCCTTCTCCTCCCCCTTTCATTCTCTTTACCCCCTCCAATCTCTCCTTCTCTCCCCACGCACGTAACCTTGGTCTTTATCTTGACCCCCACCTCTCCCTTTCTCACAATATTTCTCTTACTGCTAGATCTTGCCGCTTTCACCTCTACAACATCCGTAAAATTCGATCCTTCCTAAACTTTCACCCTACCAAACTTTTAATCTCCTCACTTATCTCCTCTAGACTCTTCTACTGCTCTACTCATTTCTTTGGACTCCCCTCCTCTCACCTCTCCCCACTTAAGTCTATCTATCACTCTGCTATCCGCTCCCTCTGCCTTCTCTCTCCCCATGACTCCATCTCCTCTTCTCTCTCCTCTCCAGGTTGGCTCCTATTTCATTCCAAGCTCAAATTCAATTTCCTCTGTCTCGTATTCAAATCCCTCCATGGTCTTGCCCCCCCAATCTTTCCTCCCTCCTCACTTTCTACACTCCCTCTCATTCTCTCCGCTCTTCCAATCTCTACCTACTCTCCTCTCCACCACCACCCTGTGTCCCTTCTCGCTTCCACTCTTTCCAACTCCTTGCCCCTTACCACTGGAACCACCTCTCTCTTTTCATCCTCTCTACTTCTTCCTTCACTTACTTTTGTACCTCCTTAAAATCCTATCTCTTTCATTCACCTCCTTAAAACCCTTTGCTTCCTCTTACTTCTTTTAGTATTCTCTCCTACCCCTCCTTTTCCTTTTCCTACTTCCCTTCCCCCTCTCTCTCCTTCCTTATGTCCTGTACGTTTCTCATCCTCCTCTCTTCCTTCCTTCTCCCTGCTCCCTCTGCCTCCTCTCTTATTTCTACTCTCACCTTCCCTCCCACCCACTATCTCTTCTCTCTTCTTGACCCCTCCCTTCTCTTGTTCCCCTTCCATAATGTAAATTGTTTTTTGTACTGCTTTCTGGTTTAATTCAATTGTTATGTAATGCTTGCTGTATATTGTTGGTTCCTCTATATAAATTCAATAAAATACGAATACAAATACAAGTAATAGAAATAATTACCCCCCACGCAAGCCTCATAGGCCAATGGGCTTGACGTTAAAGCCCTCGCAAAATTTGGGTCATTAACATGGACACCGGGCTGTTACCAGCCGCTAATGCCCGTGGGGCATGGTGATGTCCTGCTTGTCCATTCTGTAAAGATGACATATAACACTCATTATTATTGTCAATGTGCTGTGTTGCACTCAGTGACCATATCAGGGTAAAATCGTACCTCCAATGAGACCCTCATAATGATATATTAGACCCGTTAATATCATCCTCATGATATGTTACACTTAGTGGTCTCATTAGGATGTGTTACGTAAAATGTTACATACAATGACATCATGAAGCTGATATATTACACTCATTAATATCATCAGTATATGCTACACTCAGAGATCTCATATAGAATTATAAGTGGATCGATTACACTCATTATTAACATCATGATTACATATTACACCCAGTAATCCCATTGGATGTGATAAACGCAATGACATCATGTAGATGATGTATTACACTCATTGACATCTTCATCATGATCTGCTTCACTCAGTGATCTCCTCTGGATGACAGGTTACATCCACTAAATATATTAGGAAGTTGCTATATTTTACAACCATTACTACTACCATGATGCAATGTGACACTCATTGATCTCATGAGGATAATATATTACAATCAATGGCCAGATTCTCAACGTTTTTGGGAGCAAGTGAGTAGATCCGCTAGTGCATAGTCCAGAAACATTTTCTGGGATACCTTGATACAGGATCAGGCCCAACCATGTACTCAAATCTACATACATATGTTTGGTGCACACCAAGCAAATAGGTAAGTCAGTCATCAGTGTTTAACAACCCAAGCAAACCTATTCAGTAACATCATTTGGCAGCCTCAGCTGTCCCAAACCAGGGCAATCATTTTACAGGCCGATTCATGGAATTAATGTGCGCCGAAAATCTCCACGCAAGCGTGCGAAAGCGTGCGAATCGCAGCGCAAGTGCGAAAATCGCAGTGCAAGCATGCGAAAGCCACGCATATCGATTCATGGAAGTCTGTGCGCGTGTTAATACTGGGATGTGCGCTAAAATCCTGCGTGGCGCACGCAGGGGCACACGTCATCAAACTGCATGCGCTACGCGCACAGCGAAAGCGCACATAGCGCAGCGCACACAACAAAAGTAGGCGGAACACGGGGCGTAACACACGGAATGGGGAACAACGTGTGAAAATGTGGGCGATATGGGGGAAGTACAGGAGGCAAATGCGCGGAACACCCTCACGTGCACCTACAACACGTATTCATGGAATCGAACAGGGGAAACGTGTGCACCAAAAAAGACGCGCTAATCTGGAAACACGTACGCCAGCAGGAAGCAGTCGTACGCGGACCCGCGCAGCATAAAAGTGCGCCCAAACAACAAACAAGCTCAGGCGCTACGATGAATATACCGTTCCTCGCAGCTGTGGTCGTGGGACACCGTAGGAGGAGGAGGATAGTCAGGGCCAGAATTTTTACTCCCAGGACCAGCCTTTTTGGGATGCCTGATGACCAGGTGTATGGGAGGTACAGGTTTCCATCTCACATAATACTCAACCTATTGAGTGAGTGGGAGGATGACCTCACATCACCCACCCTGTGCTCCCAAGCACTGAGCCCCTTCGAAAAGGTGCTCAATGTACTGCACTTCTTGGCCACTGGTTTATTTCAGTGGACAAGTGCCATAGTGGGGGGGTGTCACAGGCCACGCAGTCACGCTGCCTACACCAGGTGTTGGCCATCATGACTGCACGCCCATCAGTCTGCAGGCACATATACCTGCCCAGAACACCTGCAGAACGGCAGGCTGCCATCCAGGATTTTTACGCGGTGGCACACTTCCCCAAAGTGCTAGGTGCCATTGATTGCACCCATGTGGCTCTACGTCCTCCCAGGGCAACTGAGCACATCTATAGAAACCGCAAGCACTGGCATTCCATCAACGTGCAGGTAGTATGTGATGCTAAGGGAATCATCACCTCAGTATATGCCAACTATCCAGGGTCCACCCATGTCAGTTTCATTTTCAGAATGTCAACCCTAAACCGGGACCTAGAAGCTGGGTGGCATGGCGATACATGGCTGCTTGGTGAGTATAAATGCCTCTGCACATGTATGCATGTCAGATACTGAGTAATGTCACAACCCCACAAATGATACTCATCATCACCTCCCCAGGGGACAGTGCCTACCCTCTGAGCACCCACATGTTGACGCCAATTCGCAATCCCACCACACCACCCGAGGTAAGATACAACACAGCCCACATTGCAACCCGGGGCATAGTGGAGCGCACATTCGGGGTGCTCAAGTCACGCTTTCGCTCCCTTGACTGCTCTGGTGGGCAGCTGCTATACGCGCCCCCAGTAGTGTGCAGGATCATAGTGGCAGCATGTGTCCTGCACAACGTTGCAACCCGCCGGGGCCTGCTGGTGGACATGGTGGTGCCCCCACATCCACAACCACATGCACGGCTGCTGCGCATGGGAGGGGAAATGGCACGTGGTGAGGCAGCCCGTACGCAGCTGGTGGCTAATTACTTCACCTAAAATCACACCCCTGTGGAGTGCACACAGCCCTGGCACATACCAGCTGACAATCAATGATGATGACATAAGGGACATTCAACTGTCACAACCATTGTTAGGAAAGATTTCGTAATTGTAGGTAATTTTCCTTCCATGTGGCAACTCCTAAACATTTTGCTGTTGTTTTTCACCTTGTTCTCGACTTTGCCAGAGAAGTGCAGCCTTCTGCCGCACTCCTCTGGGCTTTCGCTCCTTTCTTACGGGGAAACTGACATGCCCTTAAGACAGTCAGTACCGGGGAACGCCGTTTCCCGTAGTTTCTTTTATCATGTTGCGGCTTTCGTGCAACATGACACAAGAGGGAACTGTAAGCTAAGTTACAGCTCTCTTGGGTCTCTAGCCTTCTACAGGCCCTAGATACTCGTTTAGCATTGTAACTGATCAGTGCAAGTGATTCAGTGACGGAATGGTGGCAGCAATCGTTTCTTGTGTTTTGAGCTCCTTTTGGCGTTCTAAGCGCGTTTTCCGCGCTTAACCCAAAATGGTGACCTGGTTCCCAAAATGGCCAGGCCACGAGGCTCCTTTGTCCTGTCCGCTGACCGTCTTGCTCCCTTCACCTTCCCCAGGTCGAGCCGACCCTTCCTTATTTGGGCATGTACTTTCCCGCGAAACACGGATGCTTTCGCAGGCTTCTACATGTCTTGTGTGTGCCTCCAGGATGTGGGCTGGGATGTCTGGTCCCAATACACATCCTGGGTGCCAGAGAGTCTAGGGTGGTGTGAATGCCTGGGACCACCGTGGTCCGTGATTGGTCCACGAATGGTGTGAGTGTTGATGAGCGGATCTCCCATTGGGTCCCTCCATTTTGGCGTGAAGGGAACCGTGGATAAGAGGGGGCTGGAAACACCACTACCATGTCGATCTCCTGAGTTCTCACGAGCAAAGGAATACAGGAGCCAAGTATCCTGCAACCAAGAGGCTGGACCGAGGAATCGCTGGTGACCCGCTGAAGGACTTCTCCTCTGCACTGCTGTCGCCTTGTGAAACCCTTTTCACCTTTGAGTGAACCAGAAGGCCTGTACTGGTACTTCAACCCTTGGAACAGCTATTCTCGGCATCTTCACCATCTCCTGCCATTAAGCCCTCGGAAGCGTCTCTGGGCCATCCAGCTGACTGACCAGCTTACACGGGAGTCTTGCTCTGTAACCGCCGCCAGGTTGTGTAGTATTTCGAGTCCTTGTCACTCTCACACGCTTCGTACACTTGGCGTTCCCAGGTCTGAAGTGAGTAGTGTACATTTGGCTCAGATACACACGGCCGCTCCGTTGCCCTGCTGTGGTAACAAACTGTGCGGGTTTCTTCGATTGGGACGTCTTTTTACTCAACACGACGACGAGGCGTTCCCTGCTCTTCTGAACCTGCCAGCGACTGAAACTGACGCGGAGAAGCCTGGGTCAGCTTGCATCGGGGACCAGTGAGTAGCATAGCTAGGATCTGGTCGCCCTCCTGCAGGAGCCCATTGCTTTTCCCCGCTGTGTCAAAACAGCACCCTTTTCCATACTCGCGCTCTGCTTCTGCCCACTGTGGAGGCTGCGCTCGAGTCGCGGAACTTGTTCTTCTTCTTTTGTGCACTAAACTGAACTGCCTGATTTCCCTCGAAGAGCTTCTCCTTTTGCCCGTTTACACCAGCGTGTGCAGGTACTTTTGAGCACAAGGCTCCACTCTTCGCAGGGCTCGGACTTCCATCTAGTTAGGTGCCTCTGAAGGCGGACTGGGTCTAAGCACTATTTCGCACTGCCTGTTTTCCTTCCCTTTTAGGTGGACTACACATTTCGTGCATATAACGCTTGAGACTTGTTGTATTTGTATGTATATTGTGTTGGTATGGTATGTGTTGGTTTACTATTGTTATATTGTGATTTTCTCGCTACGGTCATTGTTTTAAAGGCCTTGGAATAAATGTGTATATATTTTGTAAGTGTCCTTGCTTTGTGTGCTCATTGCGGGCTTTCAGTCACCCTCACCCCTCTTGAGACCTAGTCTTGGCCGCCGCGATCGCTACCTTGATTGGTCTGGCTCGTCCAGAGGTTACCCTGTTCCAAGTAATTAGGTTGGCCTTCTGAACTTCTGCGCCACCAGGACAGAGTTCAGAAATCCGTCTTAACAACCATACCAGCCTGAGATTGGTCACCTGGAAGTGTTACATTGTGTGCATCGCTACCTACCTAAAGACAACCAAAGCTGTGTCACAAAAAGACCCACATTTATGCTGCATGAATGACTACCCCTTTGCAAAATAGAACATGAAAACAGCGCCATGTCACCCAACCCCTCCCCATCTCCGCTACTCAACACACCATGGCATGTCATGCAATGTGAAAGCAAACAAAGGAATGCACAACACATGAATCAAGTGTCACAAAGTGCACTGTCCCAAATGGAAACAGGCCACAGACAATATGCTGCCAGTAATCAATAACAAACAGCACACGTGACCAAATACTTACCAGCAACACAATACAGCAACACAGGATGAAACATTGCCAAAATATGACAGTACCAAATCAAAGTAGTGCAAGTTTTACAACCTGAATAAGCCAGCACATCCACCCCTTCCAACTGCAGAGTGTTGACGTCAGGCAAATGGGTCAGTGTACTGCATACAACATGAACTGCGTCCGCAAAGGAGAAGGCCCTGTGAAGACATGAAGAAGGTACCTGTGAATAAGGAGGAAGACATGGATGCACAAGCACATATCAATACACCATGCAATGTTCAATACAACAACAATCCCCACTAGGGATGTACACACAGTTTTGACTACAGACTGCCCACACAGCTCATGGGAGCCCAATGTCACTGTGTAAGTCACTGTCACTTGGTCACACCCTTTGCAAGCCCATGGAAAGGGAAGCAGGAGGGATGTGTGTGTGTCAGGAACCCAAGCATCTAACCCAAAGACAGGGCAAGCCTGCATGTGCCCAGCTGGAATACACAGTAGATGCCCACGGGAGCCACACAAGGCAACACACTGTAAAAAAAAAAAAAAATCGCTATTTTTGGGGGCTGGGGAGTGGGGAGGAAATAACTCCATGGGCTCATGGCCTGCACGGCTACGCTATTGTGGGAGAACTGCTGCTGTCGCTCTCTTCACCCTCTGCTTCTGCATCAGGAGGTGGTGGTGCTATGGGAGGCAGCCCATGCATAGCCCTGGTATGGTCCTCCATGGCAGCAAGCATGCAGGTGTTGAAGGTCTGATTCTGGAGGATGATAGTGCAGAGATCCCCATGCAGCACCTCACGGGTTGCCAGCATTTCTGCACGCATGGCCTCGCGTGATGCCCGGATCTCCTCCCGAGTTGCCTGCAGCTCAGCTGAGAGCGAACGTGTGAGCTGCTCCAGCTGCTGTTCTGACCTTAAATTTCGGGAAGCCTCAAGTTCACTTACAGTCTGCCTGAGGAACTGGAGTTCTAACCTCAGGGCTTCTCTGTGGCCCTGTGACTCTACAGAAATGGCTTCCCGCAGAGTCTCCAGTGCCGCCCGTCGGTCCCTGTTGGACGCCAACATGTCTTCCCTGTGCGATTGGCAAATGGAGTCTATTGCCTGCTGTTGTTGCTCCATCTGCCTTTCAGGGGGAGAATGGAAGTGGCCACCCTCTCCATTGCCTGAGCCATCATTTCAACTGATGCTCCCTGTTGTGCTGCTATACCGTACATGGAGTTTTCCCATACAGTATAGCCTGGTGGCGTACGGCCACCGCGTCGGTGGGCACCACACCTGTTTGGGGCAAGGCAATCTGCACCTTGCTGTGCCGGCACTGCCTGAGGCTGCAGGACTGCATTCCCCCTCTGATCTGCTGGCCCAGGAACAGGATCAGATGTTGTAGAGTGTGACCCTGCATCCGTAACCGCCAAAGGCGGACTTACCAACACTGACATCCCCATAGAGCGTTCTACCCCTGCTGCAGGTGGGTTGGACAGAACAGAATCCCTGCCAGAAACACTCACCTGCGACAGCACATAAGTCTCATCATCCGATTTAGCAACTGAATCATAGAGGTCTGGGGAGGTGCAACCAGAGACACCCCTGGACAGTATGGTCTCCAATAAGATTGGGTTTTCACCCACCACCACACCACGTCCTCCACTGGTGCCCGGTCGTGCCTGAGATTCCTCCTGGTCTGCACCATCTCTTCAACCTCAACAGCATCAAGTGCACCATCACCTGCAAAAACATGAAAGACAACAAATGGAAACAGGCATGAGCACCATAGCACACACATAGGCCTGACAAACCAGAGATCCAGTACATGATTTACACATGTCCCACATGACAATAACCCTGGCACGCATGCACTGTCAATGAGTTGGAAGGGGATGCAAAAAGCAGACACTGAGGACACCAAGATGGAAAAGCAACATATTTTCTGCATGCTGGGTAGCACTTGCATCACACATTAGCCTGTGAGTGGCATGTCCAATACACATACATGACACATGCCAGCACACAGATGGCATGTAGCCTAGCCATGGTACATTTGACAAGTACAGCCATATGTCAGTGAATGAGTACTGTCACCCATCCATGTGAGATGGACATGATGAGATGAAAAATGCTAAATAGTGTGACAAAATATGCATGTGCCACACACTGCAACACATCCAGTGTACAATAACACAGTAATCGCAGGCAGATGTACACATCAATAGTTGGTCACTTCAACATGACAGGAAACAACTATCATGTTCCACATTCAAACAGGCCCCAAAACATAATGTGAGCAGGGCAATACTCAATCAGCCTGAATGGTCTAATCATTCACATAACAAGGCAACAAATGTGGGCCAATGTGGGGTATAATCAATTACAGAAGCATGTCACATATGTGGCATTAGGGCTGAAAAATGCGATGCAAAAATGGGAGAATTGAAACAATCAGCCTGAATGAACACTGAAAAATTCAGAACAATGTTGTTGCAAGATGACAGTTCAAGGGCAACTGCAGTAATGTGGCGCTAATTGGCTACTGTGGGCAGAAGGGATTCTTTCATACCAAAATCCAAGGCCGGTGAATGTTTTGGAGGAAGCACATGGGTGACCCATACCACTCAGGAGTACACACCCTCACCTGGCACTCAATCAGAACCCGTCACCCAAACAACATACACATGCATTACACACACATGCATGGGCACTCACCGGACAATGCGTCGTAATCTGGTAGGTCTCCCACGCCTTGGATCTGTTCCTCTGTGTTGAAGGTTCCAGCAACAGACTCATGTTCAGTGAGTTGGTTGTCCTCTGGTGGAGACCCACTGCCAGTCACCAGAGTAGAGGCATGATTTGAGGCCAGCTTGTTCTTTGCTCTGCGTTTCAGGTCATTCCACTGCTTGTAGCAATCAACAGCTGTGTGCCTCACAAATCCAAGGGCACTAATGTGGTCCGCGATGGTCTGCCAGTGTGCCCTATTTTGACCAGGTGTGGTCTTGGACCCTGCAGTCACCACCATTTTGCGGCTATGTGCTGACACATAGGCCACAAGTGCATCAAGTTCGGTGTCATTAAAGCCAGGCTTCCTTGACGTGCCGGAGTGTGTAGCCGTGTCTGGGGTCTCATCCTGTAGTGCCAGAGCACCCTTCTTCTTCTTTTTCAAAGGTGGTGCAGATCCTGAGTGGCTTACGCCGTTCTGGTCAGTAGGGGCAGAAGCGCAGGTGGACTGGGTACTAGAAGTGTGCGAATGCACAATGACCATATGTCTTGGTGCAGGCATTGACTGCAGGGTGATGTTGGCAGGGCCAACATCGGTTTGATGGACCTGGACCGACACTGTCCCCGCTGGGAGACTCAGAGCTGCAGTGGATAGAGCTGCAGCTGCCCCTGTAGCCTCCCCACTCTGCCTACTTGGGGCAGCAGATGACATTGCTGCCCCAGATCCATGTGGCCTGGTGACAGCAACTTGCACCGCCACATGTGGCTTAGACTTGCTGACCTGGAAGTCAGCCTGGGAGTCATCCTGTGCCGGTTCAGGTGCCAAAATGGGCCGGTCCAGCAAGGGCTGAGCTGGGATTGTGTCAGCTACGTTTCCCACAACCATGGGGGGGGGCATGGGTGTCCTTGATTGGTCCTCCACACACGGGGGTCTAGGGGCACCCTGCAAATCCTGGCCACGTCCCCTACTGTGCCCACCACGCCCACCTTTTGGAGGTCGGCCACCTTTGCCTCCCTTACTGCTTGGTCGCCTCCCAACCATGGCACTGATGTTGTTGTGCGCATGGGAGTTGCAGTAAAAAATTGTCCTGGGCAATTGGGGTGAACGGGGTAGGGTACTAGTTGGAATTCGTAACCTAGTGCTCTAGCAAGGCTGTATGTGACCCCTGGGGGAAGATGATGGGTCACACAACGCACAGGCACCCCAAAAACAAAAGCACACTTGCACGTAACCACTGTTAGAGCACGTGCGTGGAAAAATAAACCCGCACTACGCTGTGGCATCCAGAAGCACAAAAGAAAGCATATGCGTTTTACACGCAGCCTACAATGACCTCTGAAGGGGTACGCAACACACGGGGGCAACCACAGTTGGAAAATACGTGCGCGACTCACCGTCTGCCTTGAAAAAGAACGTGAAAAAGATGCGCGTTTGCGCGTAGGCAACACTCCCGCCAAAAGAAGAAAAGAACGCAATCTGAGGAAACAGGGAATATGAACTGGAAACATTGTGAAGTAATTGCGTGTGAACCGAGAAGAAGTACAAGATACACCCGCTCGCTCTCCACAAAAAGCACATACAAGGAAATAGCATGATACTCGTACCTTTTAAGCCAGCCCACACGTGAAACATCACTTACGAGCTTACGTGCTAAGGCCCTTTCCTCCAATAGCAGAGTGACATGCAGTTTTCTCATGTGCTGATTCACTATGCACCCGTGTTGTGGGCAACGCCTGCGTGCCTAACGCCACTGATGCGCTTACGTGCTAAGGGCCTTTCCTCGAATTACACGCTGACGTGTAATTTTTTCACGTGCCAAATCACTCTGTATCAAGCTGGCCACGCGAATACACACGGAAGACTACGCTCCTGCCCAAAAAGCCATTTTCCTGCCCCCAGAGCCCCGAGCACACTCCCACCTGCCATCTGCTGCTGCCTGACTGCCTGCTGCCCACGTGCCCTGCTATTTGCTGCCTGCACGTCAGCCAGGGGTGCAGTTGCTGTGACCACCCCTGCTGGAACTGAAGACTCCCGATTGGGATACCATTGCTCCACAGCCCAGCCCCAGGACCCAGTTGCCCACCCACACCTGCCTCTGGGGTTGCCATGTCGGGCACAACACCATCTGACACCACTGGCAACCCCCAGCCAGAGAGGCAGAGGGCCACCAGCTTCAGTGCCAGGGAAGTTGGGGTCCTGGTGGAGCAAGTCCTGGGGCAGTATGATGCCCTCTTTGGAAGTTTGCACGCCAACAATGAAGGATGGACCAGGATCTGGATGGACATCGTGACTGCCTTCAACGAGGAGGGGGTGGCAGTCCGCGACATCAAATATGTCTGGAAGCGCTGGGTGGACTTCAGGTCCAGCACCCTCAACAAGGCCCAGCGCCTCTGAAGGCAGCAGATGCCAAGGGGCGCCGGGGCCACCTGTTGGACCACCAAATGAGGGTCCTGGAACGCACATGCCCAGCGCTCCATGTCCAGGTCCTTGAGAGGCAGACCCGTCTGGAGTCGAGCAGTAAGTGTACATGCATACTGATTGGACGCTGTGCGTGTTGTGGTGTGCCAGTAGTGTGCAGGTTGCACATGTGTTTTTGTAGGGCCATGTATGGATGTGTATGTACAGGGGCGTGAGTCTGACACATGTGAGTCCTCTCATGTGCGAGACACATGGATGGTGTATGTGTTGGTAAGCATGCAGGCCAAATGCAGGTGTGGGAGCACACATGTTTGAATTACTGTGTATGTACGCTGGCATGGTTGTGGTGTCACACATGGATGGTGGTTCCAGCTGCATGTATCTGCACTGTGTACATGTGCATGTGTGTGTATTTGACAAGTGTGCAACTGTGATGCAACATGGATGCATGTGGCACTGACATGTAGAAGGCTGAATGGCAGATGTGACATGGATGGCGATCTCATCACTGCGACAGTTGGTGGAGATGTACACATGCATGTAAGTGTGGTGGCCTGTGTGCATGTCTTGTGCACTCCCCGTGTTTCATGTGACATCAGGCTCACCTTCGGCTGCTCGTGTATGGATGGTGCTGCCTGGTGCAATAATGCTGTTGAATTGCTCATGTGTGTGAGTTGAAATGACATGTGTGTTGGGGAGTGTGATGCCATGTCTGAAGTTTGACACTGACACTCATGTACAACTGTCATGTGTGTATCAGTCCATTGTCCAGTGCCCTGATGCCTGTGTTCTATCTCTCCCTGTCTGCAGTGTCAACTGATGAAGAGAGCGGAGAGGGTGCTGTGGAGCAAAGCGGCAGGGATCGCACCACCAGCCGGAGACGCAAGGCCCGGCTCGCCTCCCAGGTTGCCATCTTGTCGGGGAGTGAGGAGTCTGGTGCCGCATCCCAGGCCGCAGCTGCAGAGGGTAGGTCCAAGAGGCAGAGGTTGGAGGTGGACTCCTCGGCAGCAGAAGGGGCAGCTGAGACCCCACAGGGTCCGACAGAGAAAGATGACACAGAGTCATCCAGGTTGGTGGGGGTTTGGTGGAGGAGGAGGCCGTGGAAGGGACACACACGGGGTCTGGAGGTGGGGATTCCACTGGTGCTAGTAGTGCAGTGGCAGGGACAGGAGGCAGCACAGGCCGCCACGCAGGTGCCTGTGTGTAATCCTGTTCACGATCCTGTGACTGCATCATCCCGCACCAGCAGGGATGCCTACGTCCAGACCCGTTTTCAGGGAGGGGATCCGCTTACAACAACTGGCCTTCCTCTCCCTGCGGACGTGGCTATCCGGGACCCGGTTGAGCCTGTCCTGCGTGGGATGGCGTTATGTCAACGGGGCATGTGAGGTGACCTGCAGTGTTTTCGTGAGGACACTGCACATCACCTCGAATGCCTCATTGACCGCGTTGACCTACTGGGACTGGTCACCAGGGCTGGATTCCTCCGTTTGCTGGACCTTGTTCCGACCCCCTCCTCACCTGAACACCCTACGCACCACTCGTCCTCCATGCCATCTTCCCACCATGTATCACCTGGGTACCCTGTGGAGCTGCCTCTGACCCAGCGGCCAGGCTGGTGGGGGACACATCCCTGCCACAGTCAGGAGTCGGCCGTCCAGCAGGGGTGGCCACCACGACATCTGCACCCCAGCCAGAGGAGGACGTGCAGGCAGCAAGAGCAGGGGCACAGGCACAGCAGCAGCAGCAAGGTGGGAGCCATGATGGCTCTGGGCCATCGACATAGGAGGGGCAGGCATCAGCCAGAGGGCAGGAGGACCTAGGATTACAAGTGTCTTCCATGTGGCAGCGGTTGGGCCACACCATAGATGCGGAGTGGCGGCGGGCAGAAGAGGCGCGGTTCACAATGGTCAGTGCGGAGAACTCCATGCGGAGGGCACTGAGGCGGGCCGAGTGCCTCGAGGCAATTCGCAGGGAGTTGGAGGTCAACATGTCATCATCCCTGCGAACCCTCGGGGCCATGGAAGAGGACCGCCTCCAGAACCTTGGGCCTCATTCCGAGTCCGGCGCTAACCAATGGCGGTAGTAGCGCCTTGGTCGGCACCGGACCCGTACCGGCACCACCCTTGTGGAATGGGAAATTACCGCCCTATTCCGAGTTGACCAGGGTCGTAATTTCCCAGGGCCCTTCCCCATTCCCAAATGAGCCCCCATAGGACTCAATGGGAATGGGGAAATTGCAAATAATGGTGACCGTACTTTACGGTCACCGTTATTGGCAAAAAAGCCCCTTTGCTCCCTCGTCCCTAATGCCTGCTAAAAGCAGGGTTTAAGGACGAGGGCGCAAAGGGAACTCGGAATGTGGCGGTAAGGGATTACCGGCACCGGCCTCGTTAACGGTGACCGGTATCCCTTACCGCCATACTCGGAATGAGGCCCCTTGAGCGGGAGTTCGATGATGCCCTGGCCCGGTACATCGAAAAGTGAGCAGTCGGACTAGCCCGCCGCCATTGTAAATAGTTTTTAGTGTTAGGTTTCATTTTTGTTTTCCTTTGATTTGGGGTGATTGGACTATGCCCCACACATTTGTATATAGTTTTTTCTTAGGTAGTTTCTTAGGTAGGTTTAATTTCTTTCGTTGGGCTCATGGACCCTTGACAATGGATTGTACATAGTTGGACAATGGATTTATTTGAACTTTTCATTTGAATTTGAACATGGATTAATGGATTTTTCTTTTTGACAATGGATTGTACATAGTTGGACAATGGATTAATTTGAACTTTTTCTTTGGATTTCACCGTAGATTAATGGATTGTTCTTTTTACGTTTCCTTTGGATTTGCTTTGGTGGAGGGAGAGTTTGGACTATTTTTCTTTTGGATTTCTTTGTATTGGTTATACTTTTCATTTACTCATCTTTTGGACATGCTTTTCATTTCATGTTTGCTATTTTTTATGCTTTCATTTCATTGCTTTATTTTTGTCCATAATGCATTTTGATATTTTACTTCCATGTGTGTGATTCGCTCATTGGGTTCATGCATGTGAAAATGTGGGTTTACACAATCAATGCCAACCAGTGTGTGTGTGTGACAGACATGTGTTGATGTACATAGTTGACCTTTGGTTTGTGTCTTGAGATAGGCATGTCAGTGTGGGGTGGATTGGGAAATCATTGCGTCTCAAGACTGGGGTGGTGTGCTGTGGTATTTTGGTGTAGAAGTGGGCCATGATTAAGCATCTTTATGTCATGTAGGGGGAGGGACATGAGTGGGGGGCCTGCTGGCAGGTGCCCCTCACTGCTGGGGGGTGGGGCTGCAGGGGGACATGAGTGGGGGCCTGCTGGCAGGTACCCCTCACTGCTGGGGTGTGGGGGTGCAGGGGGACATGAGTCAGACATGAGTGGGGGCCTGCTGGCAGGTGCCCCTCACTGCTGGGGGGTGGGGGTGCAGGGGGACATGAGTGGGGGCCTGCTGGCAGGTGCCCCTCACTGCTGGGAGGTGGGGGTGCAGGGGGACATGAGTGGGGGCCTGCTGGCAGGTGCCCCTCACTGCTGGGGGTGGGGTCCAGGGGGACATGAGTGGGGGACTGCTGGCAGGTGCCCCTCACTGCTGGGGGGTGGGGGAGCAGGGGGACATAAGTGGGACATGAGTGGGGGCCTGCTGGCAGCGCCCCTAACTGCTGGGGGGTGGGGGTGCAGGGGGACATGAGTGGGGGCCTGCTGGCAGGTGCCCCTCACAGCTGGGGGTTGGGGGTGCAGAGGGACATGAGTGGGACATGAGTGGGGGCCTGCTGGCAGGTGCCCCTCACTGCTGGGGTGTGGGGGTGCAGAGGGACATGAGTTGGTGATCACTAGTGCAAGGTGACATGTGGGCTGGCTGCGGGGCATGCCCATGATGGATGGTCTGCCTGCGGGACATGACCAGGGTGGCAGGGTAGTCCCCTGTGGTGTGGGCTGCCTGCAGGGCCTGTGGAGGGGGTAGAAGGCACACCTGGGAGGACCCACACTGCCAATTCACGCGCACCCCACTGGATACACGTACCCCGCTCTGACACGAAATTGCGTGTGAAACTTCCCACGCACCCCCGAAACACACGTACCCCGCTCGCACAGGGCCAATCGCGTGTGCAAATTCCCGCGCACCCCCAAAATACACATACCCCGCTTGCACAGGGCCAATCGCGTGTGAAACTTCCCGTGCACCCCCGAAATCCACGTACCACGCTCGCACAGGGCCTACCGCGTGTGAAACTACCCGCTTACCCACCAAATACAAGTAGCCTGCTCACACAGGCCCAATCGCGTGTGAAACTCCCCGCGTACCCCCGAAATACACATACCCCGCTTGCACAGGGCCAATCGCGTGTGAAACTTCCCGTGCACCCCCGAAATCCACGTACCACGCTCGCACAGGGCCTACCGCGTGTGAAACTCCCCGCTTACCCACCAAATACACGTAGCCTGCTCACACAGGCCCAATCGCGTGTGAAACTCCCTGCGCACCCCCGAAATACACTTACCCCGCTCGCACAGGGCCAATCGCGTGTGAAACGTCCCGCGCACCCCCAAAATCCACGTACCACGCTCGCACAGAGCCTTCCGCATGTGAAACTCCCCGCGTACCCCCCAAATACAGGTAACCTGCTCGCACAGGCCCAATCGCGTGTGAAACTCCCAGCGAACCCCAGTAATACACGTACCTCGCTCGCACAGGCCCAATCGCGTGAGAAACTCCCCGCAAACCCCAGAAATACACGTACCCCGCTCTCACAGGCCCTACCGCGTGTGATAATTCCAGCGCACCCCAGGAATACACATTCCCCGCTCGGCGTTTGCTGTGTAGCGGCCCTGTAAGCTGGTCCAGGGTTAGCACAGCCCTTTGCGCTGGATTGGGGATTTTGATGGCTTTTCCTTGCGCGAGGGGCGTTCTTGGGGGCGTAACTGGTGCTGCGGGATGTTCTCTGCACCAGGGCTCTTTTTGCCTTGGAAATTCCATGAATACGCGGTGCGCCAGAATGCTGTTTAGCGCACACAGCTGGCGCACGCTTGCGCACGATCCCTCTCTGCGCTGCTCGCGTCCGCTGCCTCTGCACTGAAATCTATGAATTACCCCCATTGGCCAAATCACAACCACTGATCAATTTACAGATCTTTTGATAATAATAATGATAATGTGACCTGCACCTTTCCTCTTTAGAGTAGATTCTACGGAACAGGTGATATGTCACAGAGTTTGCATGCATTTCATCTACCAGCTGCCAAAACTCAAGTGCCAGATTCGATACACCGGATCATGTGACCAGATGTTGCGGGACAGATTACAACCACCTACATTCTTCATTTGTGCAGTTTTCATTCATGAGGTGCATTTTAATTCTTCTAAAGAGATCCACCCATTAACTCCAAATAGGTTGGAATCCGGGGAGCGCTTGTGTCCGTCATTGACTTTGCAGACTCAGGGAGACCAAGGTAAGAGGGATGGGTGGAAGAATGTATATAACAAGAGAGAGAGGGTGCGCGAGAGCGAGGGTTGAAGGAAGGAAGGGAAGGAAGGGAAGAAAGTGGACAAAAGGAGAGTGGGTGAGAGAGAGAAAGTAAGGAAGGGAGGGAGAATTGCTGATGGATGTTAATGTACTAGCTGCAGAGATGCAAGTCACATGCCATAATACGTTGTTAGCCTATTCACATTGTGGCAATCATCCTTTCATGAAGTATATACCATATTTTGTCTTACCCCAAACAAACACATATGTCCCTTCAATCAATAAGTAACATATTTAGCAGAGACACACTTCAGAATATGCATATTGTGACAAGTCCAGAAACCAGGCCTTGTCAAGAGAAGGGTGGGCGGTAACCCCTCTCAGCCAGGTGTGGGAGGTATTCCAGGGAGGAATCCAGAGGTAGACCCACCCCAGAGGTGGATTGTGGCAGCAGGGAGGGACCCAATTCCTGCGAACCACCCCTTTGTACCAGTCTCGTTGTTTTCAGCCATGCCTCTTGGTTAAGATACTCACCAGTGTTTTTCTTTATGTTGAGAAAGCCCCAGAGCAAGGATAAAAAACAACAGAGACAGCCAACCGAGAGACTCAACATAAACGCCTCATGATTGGAATAGAGAAGAGAAATCAAGAAGATCCATCAAATCCCCTCAAAGACCTGAGCGCAGCAGCAGATCTACCCGAGAGAGAGAGATACCCTGCCCCTGCAGCAGCGCACCAAAGCAGCACAGAAACTGACATCACGAGCATGGCTGGGTCCGAAGGAAAGCTTGCACCATCAATTAATGGTGCCCTAGACCACTAGGGATAGTGAGGGGGCAGAGCTAGTAACAAGCGTACCGAAATGGTCCATGGGAACGGAACCTGAAACAGAAACAGGGACAATGAACTTGATGTGCTGCCAGGGGCATTACGTGGCGAGCCCATGGTAAGACATTGGGCAGGACTTAGCGCAGCCCCCGTGGAGAAAAGAAGGGCACTGATTGCTTAGGGAAATGCCGCCAATCCACACAGGGCATGGGATATTTAGACAGGGAACAGGAAGCAGGAATTGTGCCTTTTTTTGAGAGACTGAGGTGGAGGTGGAAGACGACCAAGAGACCAGAAGTAGTAAGGAGGAGTGTCAACTTGTCAAGGAGATTGTTGGAGGAGGCAAGGTATTGTTTTAGGAGTGAAAGTGGTTCTGCAGTTTTAGTGCATGTGTCTATGTGAGAAGAAGAAGTACATGTAAGCAGTGAATGTGAAGGGAATGATTCTGGGTGAAAGGAAAGTGTTTGAGTACTAGTGGGATGAGAAGAGAAGCATTGGTAGGAGGAGAGTAGCAGCGGGCACAGAGTGGTAATGGGAGGAGAATATTGGTGGGAGGGGTGGAGTAGTAGTAGTAGTAGAGGGGGGAATTGTGAAGTGGGCAGGAGGAGTGGTAATATCAAACAGTGAAGGTGAGGGGTAGGAAGAGGGAAACATCTGAGGGATGGACAACTGGTTGGAGGAGTAAGTCGGGTGAGACTGGTAGTGAGAATAGAAGAGAAGATGTGAGTGGGTTTGACTAAACTAGCCTCAATCCATCGGCACTATCCACACTTCCATTAGAACACTAACCTTTCGCTAGAGTAGGAAAAGTTAGAAAGTCACTGAGGAAATCTAGATAGCCAGTATTTTATGGAACTATCATTAGCAGAAGACAGAGTTTAGACAGTAGGGATCAACATTCGGTGGCAATAACCAGGAGTCACAGATGCCTGACTTAGGGAGGAGGGTTGTGGCAAGACGAGAGAGAGAGAGAGAGAGAGAGAGAGAGAGAGAGAGAGAGAGAGGGGCGCCTGGAAACACACTTTTTTTTGTATAGGCACCTGACAAAACCTCAATAAAAAAATACCCTATGCCCCTCACAGAAAATAAAACTCATTAGCTGACTCAAAGACTCAGAGTCTTTTCTGTGCCACCTGTGACAATGTATACGTCCTGCCATGTTTTTTATAAGAATAATTGTACAAATCAAGCACCATCTTGACGACGTTCTTCATGATTAACTATAATATATCCTGATTATTTTTGTAGAACTGAACCTAGCAAAGATAACCCCAATGGTGTATACAATGATAACATTTCTCCACTTTTCAAGTGTGGTGAAATGTTTACCTGCCAACTGCAAACAAAATGAAAGGGAAATATGTGGGTATTATTTACTGGGTAAACATCTCTCAATGCATCCTGACATTACCCCTGGTCTCTCACATCCTTACTCTCTGGTTGGAAAGATTGTGGTATCATATACGATATTCCTCAGACCAAAAACATGGAAGAAAGAGAGGGAAAAGAGAGAGCACAATGGAAGAAGGGGGAAGCGGGAGTGGAACAAGCAAGGAGAGCAGGGATGGCGGGGCACCCAGAGACATAACTGGAATGGAGGAAGGGAAAGGATGCACGCCAGAAATGCAGAGTGAAGTTAGAATCCTGTCAACCTCCAGGATTCAAAGCTACACTGTAAAATGTACCTAGAAGGCATTGATCCTGATTGGTCGTTAGAATTCTAACAATCCACTCACTGCAAATTAAGCAATAATCACCTGCTCCAAGGGCTGGAATGCATGATAACTGGCCAGTGCCAGATTACGCTCAGGACTTTAATGAGGGTCCCCAGTGCTGTTATCACCCGTTTCAAACCTTGGAATGGGTGATTATTGCTATTAGCACCCCTGGTTGTCAATTCAGTAACCCGGGGTGATGGGGGCGAAGTATTTCATTTGAATGAACGGGATGTCTCACAGTGTACCTTTCATTTAAACAAACACTCACTAAAGATGGACGCCATGAATCAGGAAGACGGGTCTCTGTACAGAGCCCCTCTTCCATTTCCATGACTGCCAGCGAGAGTACCAGGAGGAGGTAGCAGCAAAAGTGGTGGGTGCTGCTTCCACAGTAATCAGGAAAGTGGGGCTAGGGGATTAAAAATAAGAAGGGAAGGGATAGGAGTGTGGAAGAAGATGGTGAGCGGAGGAAGCAGCCATCAGGTTGCTTGGAATGTGGACTTGAATTAGTAGATTCAGCCTACTATCCGAGCAGCCTGTTTGGTTGCTCCCCCACCATGGATGCCAATAATCTATATGCATTTGTTTCTGTGATCCGCCATGTACTTGTGTGAGCTTTAAAAACATCCATTCACTTGTGGATGTTTTTGGATTAGTTGCAATCTCAAAGACGACTCTTGGATTTCTTTATTAACTCAAAAGGTTTTCCTCTGCTCCTTTCCCTCACTTGTCCATAGCTATAGAACTACCATCCATTCCCAACCCTCAACAGTGAACCTAATAAAGGCATTACGTTGTAAGATGGTCACAACTCTAGACACCGCAATTGGACAATTGGACAACATAAGTTGGGCGTTCTATGTAAATACTTGACAAACTGTCCTTCCCGCCTTCCCGCCACCACCGGGCTCAGTTTTTACGAATTCGGTTAAATGCAATCAACACAAAAGCAGCACTGTGGCTTCGTCACTCAAATAAAGTAAACAACGACAGATGCCGTTTCTGCATGAAAAAACCTGAATCCATCGAACATCTGATAACTAAATGCACGTTGCTCACAACAAAACGAGCCTTACACCTAGGCAACTTTTGTCCAGCGGATCCAGAAGCACGTGATTGGTGGTCGCAGGCAATGGCCGGGAATGTTGTAAAACTTTGTTGTGCGATAGTCAACTTCATAGACGCACTTGATTTAGAGAATATAGAAGGATGCTCTTAATGGAGAGCTCATCAATCAAACTTTTGTCTACAAAGAAACGGACTAAAGGAAATGAATCTTCGGATGAACCTCGGTTGTAATAAAAGTCTGATGTCGCGGCATCATACTGCGACATATTTCGACTGATGTTTCAAAAAAAAAAAAAAAAAAAAAAAAAATTACAGGAGTATTGCATATTTCTGGATCTATTGGGCGCCTTACTTGGCACACATTGATCTTCATGTACGTGACCATGTTTGTCTACCGTCATTCTTGTCAGCTGTTTCCTTTATTTAGAGGTGAAGAACTCCACCTGTGCCTCTGGGGCCTCCAACTTCCACCTTCTGCAATCCATGCGAGCCACTTATTTTCTGCCCCTCCACTTTCTCCTGCACTTTTGTGATATATCTTTTGCATTGAACTGCTTTTTGAGATTTTGAATACAAACGACAAAACATGAACATCATAAAGAACCTTGACAAAAATAGGGTAGAACGTTTAATGAGAACAACATGACCAGGATTAATATCCAAGCCAAAGGTTATCAATCATTGATTTGCAGCGAGAAGTAATGTGTTTTCTAAAGCAGGGTGGCTTCAGCTTTAAAAAGTAACACCAAAACATTAAAAACTTATTAAGGTGCTCAAGGCCTTCCACCGCCCCCACCCCTCCATGATCAGACACGCATGTAACATCGCAAATCTTAGTTGGCAAGTTGTTTCAGGTCTTTGCTACAAAAAGTGAAAATATAAATCTTCCATTACTAGGCAGTAACATTCCATCAGATCTACCAGCAGAGAGGCCTCCTCATCCTTCCCCTGCTGTAACCAATGTACACATAAAGCGATGGCCGTATAGGCAAAATCCACAAAAGCATCAGTCACCCAAGTTGAACCATGACACCCTCTTCAAGGAGTGTATTACCACTCTGAGCACCCCTAGGATGGACACCATTAGATCATCACTAATATCCTGGTACAACACACTACCATTGGAGCAAGCAGTGGTCTATGCACTACTAAAAAAACAGAAAGCCCACAGACCTCTTTAATGACAATCAATCAGGATTATGCCCATTCAGAGTGCCTAAATGACCCTCAGTTGAATGAGAGAAAATACTGAAGACTCAAGACAAGCACTTCCTTGACAAATTGATAATACTGGACCTCTAGTAAGCATACAACAGAGTCAGCCACAACCTGCTCCTGAAAAGACTCCATCTCACCAATGCCATTGATGCAGCGGCCCTCACCTGACTGACGTCCATCCTCAGTGACCCTAAAACCTAGATGAGTATGGGAGAATTTAGGACCAAACCAAATCGCATGTCAATAGGAGTACCACAAGGCCCTACCCTCTCGGAATGACTATTCCTTTCTACATCCTACCCCTAGCAGCCACATTGCATACATTTACTGCAAAGTTTAGGCTCTATACTAAAGACAAATAGCTTTCCATGTGACAAAATTGGCTGAAACAGAGGATAATGTCTCAAACTGCCGCACAGCAATACAGGAGTGGATGTCAGAAAATAATCTATGCCTGACTACGAGAAACATGGAGATTGTCAGGTTACACACAAACACAATACCATATGATTCCTTGGGCTCCTGGCCACCACCCACATAGACAATTGAAAAAGTAGGCATTCTGTTTCATTACTTGATTCCTTCTCCCTTAAAAACTGAGGAAAAGATTGGTCAATCCTACTTTCAACTGCACATGTTCATGAAGCTATATATACATTTCTAGAAATTGCACTTAAAAGTAGACCCAGCCAGCGCCCCGTTCAGTATAAAATATTATTTTATTAGTTTTTAGCTAGGGCCTAAAAAATAACTTTCATCAATTTAGGCTAGGGCAAAATAGGTCATCCAGAATAGACCAGGGCCTTCAGACACACAAATCTGTTGCCATAGTCTGGTCTGAAAGCATTGTGCTGACTACTCACAGAATTCCATATTCAACTCACTCCTCTATGCCTGACCTACTGAGGGCTATCTAATAGTCGGTCACATTGCATTTCAGCTCTTCTTACTCCCTACAGACCCAACAGAAACCTTAGATGTATGGGCACTACCGAACTTGTCCCAACCAGGATTAAGAGACCCCTTCATGAAAGCAGAACCTTTGCGTTAACTGACACCAGAAACTGTAAGCAACTCCCCAATAACTCTGCGGTTGAAAAGTGTCTACCATAGATTAAAACACTCCATAAAAACCCACATGATCTAATGCATCTATCTACCTTTTAAGTAGTAACCTTTATCCATGCATTCTAATTTAGATAGAACCTTCACATCTGATGCCCCAGGCATCCCTATGCCCCCCCAGTACCTTTCTACGTTGAGTCATTAAAACTTTCTATTGTTTTTTGGCTTCGTCACATTGTTTACCCAAAGTTTACACTACACTTCCAGTACTATTCTGTAGCAATACCTACACCATCTTAGGCCGAATGCTCCTGTGCTGATGGAGTCTATCGATGATTATATTTCTTTGCACTTATCGTTATCCCCTTTACTCCACACACTTAGTGTCTGTTTTTCTTTCTTTTCTTCTAGGTTATCCACTAATCGATGAGTGTGGTTAGTTCACATCCATTGGGCATCCTAACTTCCCTTGACCTTAACCAACTACCGGTCACCCTCCTTGTTCCATCCCATTATTCTCCTTCCTTTTTGCACATTGAAACAAATTGTTGAATGTGAGCGCTTTACAAAACATCAACAATATAAAATAAAAACCATAACGTCACAAAAAAGAGGGGTGTAAACCGAGTTTGGTAAACCGTGACATAAAAAAGTATTCAAATATTAAAGTGCCATGAATCAAAAGTGAAACAATGACCTCTAATGATGTCACCATTTTCAGAAAGCAACATTTTATGAAAGGGGTTAAAGCATACCACTTTGATGAGCAAGGGATATGTTGGAAATGAGGTTTGACAGGCCAGAATGGATACTGAACCCCAAGTGAAGAAAGAAAGCAGTGCAGGAAAGGGTTTCATATTCCCATAAAAATGTCCTCTTCATTTCTCTGGCCTGAAATGGCCCTCTTTGCTGTGGTTGTGGAGAAGAGGCAGTCTATCCAGTCTTCAATTCGGGCAGATGAAGGGAATCCATTTTCTTTGCAATCATTTCTTCCTTGTGTAGCCAGACTTTTTAAAAGGAGGTAGAATGTCAAGGACCCCTAGGACTTGTAATGTGCTCCATTGCTTCCTAAAGGTAGGTCTGAGCTCAATAAATACTCTAATTACAGTAACGCCCTCAAACCTACTTCTTACTCTGACAATATCATCCCGGCCTCCATCATTAAACAATTGACGGGCCCAGTGCTCAATGCGCTCCTCAGCAACATTAATGCCTCCCTTACAGAAGGGTAATTTCTGGACACCCTCAAGACTTTTGAAAAAAACAACAAGATCCAGATAACCTGGCCAACTACCGGCTCATTACGAACCTACCGTTTATTGGCAACATCTTGGAAAAAGCAGCAGTGGCGTCGCTAGGGAGAGCCTGGGGGGCCTGTGAAACCCTGTGCCCCCCCTTGTGCCTCCCAACTCAAGGCGAGCAGTGACCATGTTCTCCCCCTACATTTGTCTGTGCCCCCCCTACTTTTGTCTTTGGCAAACTCTGTGCCCCTCCTAAATTTGATTCCTGGCGACGCCACTGAAAAGCAGTCACCACTCAACTACTCACCAGCAGCAAACAACTTCACCTGCTAAATGACTATAGGTCAGGGTTCCAACCCAAGTGTACCATCGAGACAGCCACCTTCCAGGTGGTGGAAGATCCCTCCAAACAATAAGGAGGCCTCATCCCTCCTCATCCTCCTTTACTTCTCGGCTGCACCGTCGATCACTGCATCTTCCTCTCCCTCCTTGCTGACAGGATGGCATTCCCTGGCACTTTCCTGAATTGGTTTACCTCCTACCTCTCAGGCTGACACCAGATGAATCCGTTGCAACCCGTTAATGGCATATATATATATATATATATATATATATATATATATATATATATATATATATATATATATATATTATATAAAGTGTAATTGATACACTTTGAAACTAGACAAGACTACATGTGACTTAAAAGAGCAGTCAAGAATGACGGAATACCCCTTACTAATGTATTAAAGTGCTTAAGACCATAGCCACAGATTTAACGAGTTCCAGAAGGCTAGCACGATAGGTTGATGTTGAATTGTAGTAGGGAAAATATTCCAGCATGACACTATGGCCCCCAAGGACGATCTCCTAACACTTAGGGCATTGCCCCTGAGCTATCCTCCCTAGACATTTGATGTGTCAGGTATGATAGAGACAAAACATTTGAGGCAAGGGGATGGATGAGTGGATGGATGGATGGATGGATGGATGGATGGATACAGAGCTAAGAACCTAACAATTGGATTGTATTGCAAAACTTTGAAAAGATTCTTGCATAATTCTTGGCATTGCCAACATTTGCCAGACGATTATATTATTTGTAAAGTCATTCACGCCATCGGCCAGGTATTGATATCTCCAAAGTTCTCCATCCTGCTCTCTGTCTGACCCCACTATACGCCCCTTCCTCAACTGTCCACTGCTGCTGCTGGTAACCTTGCTCCCGCCACTACCCTTCCAAGACTTATCTTTCACACCAAGTTCAGTCTCTCACCACCTCCCACATACCGCCTCCTCCTGCCACCTTGGAGAATGAGAAGGGACTTGATCCCGAGCGCCTTCTTGCAATTACATGGTAGCTATCTCTCAATGGTCACGTTTTCCCTTCAGTGGCAGAAGTGTGGCAAAAAAGTAGTGGAACTGTGACACTGTTTGAGGGTAGGGTAGGCTGAAAGATCAAGTTGCAACACCTGTTTCAAGATGTTGTGCATAGGCTAGATTGACAGCCAAATAGAGGGAACAGACAAAATGAGTTCCTCTGTATGTTTTTTCATTAATTACTCTAAGTTGGTGAATCATTAGGAACATTGATATATGGAGTTTGTCAAATAAATTATCTCTACTCTCCTGGCACCCACACTTAACATGTACCTAAACACATGTTTGTTGTCATAAATAGAACTTGGTAATGTAGTGCAAAGCCTGGATTCCAAGAGTGAAAGTCTTTTATCTCATCTGGTCTGGCAGAGTCCTGGGGATCAACAGTCTGCAGTCCTGAAGTAGTCCCACATGATAATATTACAGAAGTCCAAGTGACGGGTCCCTAACACTTTTAGAATAACAGCACCTGTGTCCAGTGGCATGAAGAGACAAATCCTATGTGCCACTTGATGTTTACAGAAGGTCCCATGGGAATGGCCAGAATCTTTGTCCGCTGTATCATCTAAGCATTTAACTTAAGAAAACAACTTGACAAGTTTTCCAAAATCATGGGGAGATGGGGTGTCAGGAGAGACCATTTCTTAGTGTTATCAGATCCTCTTCCATCTTCTGATAGTTCAAATGAAGCCAGGTAGAGTCCATCCAGGGTGAGATGTATCTAGGCTCCATGAATGCATGGTGAAACAGATTTCACTTTGCCTGCAACTGCCATAGGGTTGTAAAATAAAGAGGTATGCTTTGACTTCAAAAAAGAACAGTTCTGGAATGGGGAAGGTGGCTGGAAAAAGTAGTAGAACTGTTAACAGTAAAACATAAGAATTAGTGGTACTTTGCTCCCAATAGCTCCGGCTCACTTAGACCTCAGCTTTCCTTTTATGATAGCGTGCACCACCACGTGTTTCCTTTCATCAAAGGGAGACCCTTTTTGGTGGTCCTGTGCCTTTTTATAGAACACAAAGTATTCAACGTTGTTTTGTTCAACCTCAACTGCTCCCCTCTCCACTGCTCGACCTCTACTATGTCCTATGAGCAGTTGTATAAAGCTTGGTCCCAGGTGATCTACACATGCAACTGCTCACCCTCCGTGCCAAAATAATCCTTCCACTTTCCATTCTGCCCTTATACTTCTCCCAAAAAACCCTCCCTATTCTCATCTTTTCTGGGCCCTTCTGAACTCCCATTTCCAAACCCCCATCACTCTACCCGGACTCCCCCACTCGCTACCCCTGTGCTGCACCACCCCCTACCACCACTGCCCTGATTCACCCTGTTAGTTACCTGCTCTCTATAGCCCCACCTCTCTGACCTACTATATCGCCAGCCCCCGACCTCCCAGATATACTCTCGAGATCAGTTTTACCCCTTGCCTCTGTTACCTTCATCCCCTGCCCACACCTACCATCCCCTGCCCCCTTCCCACCTTACAGGCATGCACCAGGCCATGCATTCCCTTGGCCACTCATCACCTTCTTGGCTTGGGTCTTTGCTCATTACTAAGTGGTAAATCAGTTGAGATGGTCAATCTTCATAAAGTGTCTGCCAGTCCAAACTGGCAACCACTTGCTGATGATCACTTGCTGCAATGAGCAGTTGGGGTCGACCAAAAGACCTGGTACCCTTTTAGGCTCACAAAACAGATAAATACATTGGGCCTCATTACACGGACGGCGGTAAGGGTTAACGGTCACCGTTAATGGCAACGGTGACCGTTAACCCTTACCGCCGTACTACGGGGTCCCTTAGCGGGTTGGAGTTTTAACGCCTGCTTTTTGCAGGCGTTAAATACCAACCCGCTAAGGGACCTCGGAGCTAATTACGGCACCGCAAAATTGCGGTGCCGTAATTAGCGCCTTCCCCAGTCCCATAGATCCCTATGGGGCAGAAATGGGAATGGGGAAGGGCAATGGCGGAAAGGGGATTTACCGCCCCTCCAACCTTGGAATGGGGCGGTAAATCCCCTTTCCGCCAAGGCGGTGCCGGTATTTTACCGGCATGGTCCAGGGTGCTAATAGCACCCTGGACCACCGCCTTCCGTGTAATGAGGCCCATTATAATTAATGAACATTAGCGGCATCATCTTGGAATTGAGCAGTTTCAGGTGTTCCAATGTGGTGTGTATTTGGAATATGCATGTACTCTGTGAGCCTCATTAGGACCCTGGCGGTAGCCGTGCCTTTATTAAGGGAACGGCTGCTGCTGATAATGGGGGTCATTCCGAGGTTGGAGGTAAGGGATTACCGGCGCCTGTAAGGGCACCAATGGCGGTAATCCCTTACCTCCGTATTCCGAGTTCCCTTTGCGGGTCCCTCTTTACCTCCTGCTTTTAGCAGGAGTAAATTACGGGACCCGCAAAATGACCTTGGAGTAAATTACGGCACCGTAATTTACGGTGCCGTAATTACCTCCTTCCCCATTCCCATTGAGCCCTATGGGGGCAGAAATGGGGATGGGGAAGGGCTATGGTGAATGGGGAATTACCGGTCCATCCAACCTTGGAATGGACCGGAAATTACTCCATTCACCATGCCGGTATTCCATGGAGTAAATAGCTCCATGGTTGCCAACCATGGAGCTATTTACTCCATGGTGTAGCCCTACCTCGGAATGAGGGCCAATGAATTTTTACCGGGTCCATGGAATGGGCAATTACCGGGTCATTCCGACCTTGGCTGACCTGGTAATTGCCCATTCCATGGACCCGGTAAAAATTAATACCCATTCCCATTTGAGCCCCATAGGGCTCAATGGGAATGGGGATGATGCTTACAACGGGCCCGTTAATCATGGGCCCGTTGTTAGCATGCTTGTCCCCTCGCGGGACCCGCAAAGGACGTCTGGTAAAACCAGACGTCCAGAGCGGGTCCCACTAGGGGACCTCGTAATAGGGCGGTACGGGGTTAACGGCACCGACACCTTTACCGGCGCCGTTAACCCCTTACCACCCACCTCGTAATGAAGCCGTGTATGTTGCATTGATATTATGATACAGCCACAGTGTATCAAATACCTGCTATCACTGCCTTGTATTTCATGTGCAACAACTGTAACTCGTTTCTCTCTTAAGTAAGCGCCCAGATACCTCTGGGCTCGGCGCGCTATATAAGCTTCAAAATAACTAAATCAATAAATAAATGAGTGTTAAGGTTTATAGCTTCTGAAGAGTTGGGTTCTCTCCCCTTGTTGCATGTTATGGCACTCCTGACAGCTGACCTTGGAGTTTCTTTACTTTCCTTCATACACTTACTTTGGTGAGTGAAACATTTACAACTTCTTACATCAATGGCTATAATGAAGGCATTTCATTTAACAGTACATCAAATATAACACATGTAATTAAATAACAGCCCTACGGATGGCCATTCCCCCCAACAGAGATTCCAATAAAGACACATTTGGGCCTCATTACAAGTGTGCCGGTCTGGTAATAATGCCAGTAAACATCCCAGTAATTCCGGCTCCGGCATTTTTACTGGACCAGCACACTTCAAGTTTGCTGGTGGGTGCCACGGGTCTCCCAGCAAGTCTGACCTGCTGGGAGTTCAGGCCCCTACCGGCAAACAATTGCCTGAATCACCAGCACCGTTAATAACAGTGCCGGTGATTCAGTAAATTCCATCACATGGGACTCCTCAGGAATGGGAACTTACCGGCACTCCGCCGCCCGTAATATCCTGGCAATACCGGGATGTTGGTAAGGCAGGGTTGCCGGTATCCCGCTGGAATTACCGGTGGGTTACTGGCAACTCTGTAATGACCCTCAAACAGTTATTCCATCCTTTGGCCTTTATGCTCCAGAACAGAAAAGATTGAATAATCACTGTGTAATATTATAGATTGTGCTCCACTGAATCATCAAATATGGAAGCAAAGTGTGAGTGTATGAGACCTTTTTAAATGTGGATGTAGTCATATGTATTATAGCATTGCAGTTGTGGCTCTAGTCATTGTTAGGTTGTTTTATCCAAAGGAAGAGACAATTTTGAGATGCTTCTAACTATTGCACCCTTCACCGGATCAGTCCAAAACTTGGCAAAAATATATACTTACCCCACTAGATGTTCTCAGAACATCTCATGAAGTTCTGTTTAGGGATAGCAAAGTTATAAAACGTTAATTTCACATTCAAGCTGCCATAGAGGATTTTTGCTACTATCTACAGAAAAACAACACAGCACCAAATCTTCACGAGGAGTGCTGTTCTGGGCTAACTGCAGTGCTTAGCTTATTTTGCTGAAAATCTAATAAGTGTTTTTTTTTTTATTAAAAACTACAATCTGAAGCTTTTTGACTTGTGTATATTTGGGCACTTAAATTTGCAGGCCATATTTCAAACTGAAAACCTTCAATTTGATTGGCTAAGAAAAAAAACGTATTTGACTGAATGTGGCTCCTCGGATATTCGTGAATTTTTGCAAATCCCCATTGTCACAATGGGGCATCTTTTGATGAGCTGATGATGCCATACAAGTTTCTAAAAATTGGCCACGTTGAATTTGCAGATTTTATGCATTACCTGCAGATTTGGTGTAGAAATATGCGAAGGAGAAAGGAAAAACGACACAAATGATGATATGGGGACATCCGCCACAGTGGAGGAATATGTCCTTTGTGGCACAAAAGACGTGTTTTGCTACAGAATCCACAGATTGCGTGTGACTCCCATTAGGCATCATGAATCCATCCCAAGCTGGATCTGTGAATCCTGGGGCATCATAGTGCACCTACAAAAATCTAGAAACGACCCATACATATCTACAGGCCCACTATGGGGGTAAAGTGGACACTGGGCCTGGCCCCATGTCAAATCCAATGGTTAGTTTGGGTGTCTTGGCATGGCATGAGCATTGCCTATGACCAGGCCATGGTCAGTGTGACCACTGGCCATGGCTGCAGGTCTGGCCCAGTGGCTTCTTTGGGGGGCTTGACATGGTCTGGGACATGGCTGCAGGCCACAACCAGTGGGCAACGAACTCACTATAGGGGTAAAGTGGCCACTAGGCCTAGTTGCAAGCCAGGACCTTGTGGATCCGTTAGGTGTCGTGACAGAACCTGTGGGATTGGCTCAAGCCATTGTCCAGTGGCCCACAGCCCCACTATGGGTGTAGAGTGGTCACTGGGCCTGCAAAGCACTTTAACCCTTTACACCAGCACTGCTCATGGCCTCACACATGACTACTAAGATGGCTTCACAAATAACATCATCAACATCAGTGATGGCAATACTGATAACAGCACTGATGGCATCACATGTAATAGCAACAATGACAGCATTGATCACAGAACTGAAATCATACCATATGGTTACTGCGCAGAGGCCTTCTGGCAGGCATCCAAGAAGTATAGTACCAGAGAACACAACACCCAAAGGAAATGGTCCACAGACATGACCCAGGCCCTCCGGCAAAACACATATCAGTAATGTGATATATGACGCCATCTATGATGGGGGAGGGTGTGTGGGCTGCCTGTGGGGCATGCCCAGGGTGGATGAGGTGCTTGCGTGGATTTCGCGGGTCCGCGGGGAGTATCACACGCGATAGGCCGTGGGCGAGCGGGGTACGTGTATTTGGGGGATACGTGGGGGAGTATCACACGCGATAGGCCTTGTGCGAGCGGGGTACGTGCATTTTGGGTGTGCGCAGGAAGTTTCACACGCAATACTCCAGGCGAGAGCGGGGTACGTGTATTTGGGGGGTGCGCAGGAAGTTTCACACGCGATACTCCAGGAGAGAGCGGGGTACATGTATTTGGGGTGTACGTGGGGAGTTTCACATGCTATTTGGCATCGTGGGCCCTCCCGGGTGTGCGGTTTCCCCCTCCCCATGCCCTGCAGGCAGCCCACACCACAGGGGACTACCCTACAACTCTCGCCATGCCCTGCAGGCAGCCCACATGGCACCATGCACTTGTGAGCACTCTTGTGAGCCCCGACTCATGTCCCCCCAGCCTACCCCCAGTGACGGGCACCTGCCAGCAGGCCCCAACTCATGTCCCCCCACCTATCCACCCATATATACATGTATCTTCTTCATGTCTTAACAAGCCCGTCTCCTTTGCAGATGCATTTCATGTTGTATGCAGTAAACTGCCACATTTGCCTACCAGCAACACTCTGCAGTTGGAAGGGGTCTATGTGCTGCCTTAGTCAGGTTGTGACACTTGCACTACTTTAATTTGTTACTGTCATATGTTGCCATTGTTGGATCCTGTACTGATGTTTTGTCTTGCTGGTAAGTATTTGTTAATGTGTGCTGTTTTATTTTCATTGGTGAGAGGCAGTTGTCTGTGGCCTGTTTCTGTTTGGGACGGTGCACTTTGTGACACTTGTGTCATGTGATGTGCATTCATTTGGTTGCTTTCACATCGCATGCCAGGCCATGGTGTGTTAGGTAGCTGAGATGGGGTTAGGGAAGGGTTGGGTGACATGCCACTGTTTGTAGTGTTTTGCAAGGAGGTAGTCCTTCATGCTGCATGAATGTGTGTCTTTTACTGACACAGCATTGGGTGTGTTTAAGTAGCTAGGGATGCACACAATGTAGCACTTCCAGGTAAACAATCTCAGGGTGGTATGATTGTGACAGTTGACTGTTCCTTTTGTCATCATCATTAATTGTCATCTGGTATGTGCCAGGCCTGTGAGCACTCCGCAGGGGTGGGATTTTAGGTGAAGAAATTTGCAACAAGCTGGGTACGGGCTGCCTCACCACGTGCCCTTTCACCTCCCATGCGCAGCGGCCGTGCATGTGGTTGGGGATGTGGGGGCACCACCATGTACACCGGCACGCCCGGCCGGGTTGCAGCATTGTGCAGGACACATGCTGCCACTATGATCCTGCACACTACTGGGGGCGCATATAGCAGCTGCCCACCAGAGCGGTCAAGGGAGCGAAAGCGTGACTTCAGCACTCCGAATGTGCGCTCCACCATGCCCTGGGTTGCAATATGGGCTGTGTTGTATCTTACCTGGGGTGGTGTGGTGGGGTTCCGTATTGGTGTCATCATGTAAGTGCTCAGAGGGTAGGCACTGTCCCCTGGGGAGGTGATAATGGTTGTCATTAGTGGGGTTTTCCCATTTCTCAGTGTCTGACATGCATGCATGTGCAGAGGCATTTATACTCACCAATTAGCCATGTGTCGCCATGCCGCCCAGCTTCCAGGTCCCGGTTTAGGGCTGACATTCGGAATATGAAACTATCATGGCTGGACCCCGGATAGTTGGCATATACTGAGGTGATGATTCCCTTGGCATCACATACAACCTGCACATTGATGGAATGCCAGTGCTTGCGGTTTCGATAGATGTGCTCAATGGTCCTGGGAGGATGGAGAGCCACCCGGGTGCAATCAATGGCACCTAGCACTTTGGGGAAGTGTGCCACCCCATAAAAATCCTGGACAACGGCCTGCCTTTCTGCAGGTTTTCTGGGCATGTATATGTGCCTGCGGACTGAGGGGCATGCAGTCATGATCGCCACCACCTGGTGTAGGCAGCGTGACTGCATGGCCTGTGAGACACCACCAACTATGGCACTTGTCCATTAAAATTACCCAGTTGCCAAGAAGTGGGGTACATTCAGCAGCTTTTCCAAGGGGCTCAGTGCTTGGGAGCACAGGGTGGGTGATGTGAGGTCATCCTCCAACTCCCTGACCAGTTCTAGGATTATTAGTGGTGGAAACCTGTACATTCCATACACCTGGTCATCAGGCATCCCAAAAATGCTGGTCCTGGGTAAAAAAATGCAGGGCCTGGCTTTCCTCCTCCTCGTGTGGTGTCCCACGACCACGGCTGCGATGAACGGTATATTCATCATAGCGTATGAGCTCGTTTGTTGTTTGCGTGCACTTTTATGCTGCGCGGGGCCACTTACACCTGCTTCCTGATGGCGTACGTGTTTCCGGATTAGCGCGTCTTTTTTGGCGCACGGGTTTTCCCTGTTCGATTCCATGAATACGTGTTGTTAGTGCGCATGTGGGCGTTGCGAGCATTTACCTCCGTACTTCCCCCGTAATGCCCACATTTTCACGCATTGTTCCCCATTCCGCGTGTTACGCCCCGTGTTCTGCCCAATTTTTTTTTGTGTGCGCTACACATTGTGCGCTTTCCCTATGCGCGTGGCGCATGGCGTTTGGTAACGTGTGCGCCCGCGTGCACCATCCAAGGATTTGGCGCACATCCCAGGGTTTGCACGCGCAGCCCATTCCATGAATCAACGAACGGCTGCGTGTGTGGCTTTTGCACGCGTGTGCTGCGATTTTCACGCCTGCGCTCCCCTTTTCGGCGCACATTTATTCCATGAATTACCCTGTCAGTGAAAAAAACTTTGTTACAGGGACGTTATGGGTCCAAGTAAAACTGAAAAAACCCTGAAATTCGCCAGTTATGGTAAGTTAAGCTACCATAACTCGCGCCACCACTGTGCACTGCTAAGACTAACACCCAGGACATCAAAGATGACATCACAAATGTCATCCCTTCATCCCCTCCCATCCATTATCGCCGAGATTCCCCTGTATTTTTGTCAGTTTCTGCTTCCCCCTCTCTTTCATAAATTGTATATTTGTATATAATAATAAAATATTATATGTGTTGTTACTTTATTCCTCTGTGTCTTATTTTTCTTAAAAAGGCAGTTAAGGTGTCCACGGACAGCGCGGATATCCGGAATGTCCATAATCGACCAAAATGAAGGTGTCCTAAGAACACTATACCTGTCTGTACTGTCCGCAATCAAAATGGAACTATTCTTAGAACACACTCGATGTCCGGGATGTCCGCAATGAACCAAAATGGGGGTGTCCTAAGAACATTATACCTGTCTGTACTGTCCGCAATCAAAATGGAACTGTTCTTAGAACACACTCGATGTCCGGGATGTCTGCAATTAATCAAAATGGAGGTGTCCTAAGAACACTATACCTGTCCGTACTGTCTGCAATCAAAATGGAACTGTTCTTAGAACACGCCTGTCCGCAACTGTCCGTCGCATGTGTTTCACACTTTTAATTAGTTCGAGGACCCGAACACTGTCTGTAGAACACCTGTGCACATGCGCATAACCGTCCCTGCACATTTGGTGTCCTGCGGACAGCCGTCCCATTCGCGAACATGTCCGCTACGTCATCATGTGACCACACCCACGCTGAGCGTGTGTTCTTATTTGCGGACACTGTCCGGGTCCCCGAACATTTTAAAAGTAATTCTTTGGACAATCCAAAGTATTTTACAGTAAAAGTTCACCATTGCACATGTCCCAGACAATGTCCCTGGCAATCTACATACTTTTTGGAACTTTTGAGCCTTTTTTTGGTGTTCAAAGTGTCCGCAGACAGCCCGGCTGTCCGTGAAGCGCACACCAGCACCCCTCTAAAAAGCCACACCATAGAATTGCTCCTCATTGTGCTTCTGGCTACCTGACAGAGCATTGCTTATGACTTGCATTCACTGCATTGCTGCTGACTTTTGACTGCTGTCCTCCAGATGGCGACCATGGCTGCTTCAGCTTCATCACCACCCCCACCCCCTCCACCACCACCACCTCCCCAAGGGCCTGCAGAGGGAACAGGCGTGAGGATGCAGAGGAGACGGATGAAGAAGATGAGGTACTGGAAGTCCCTACTACCAGCACTCGCTGTGAGTCTTGGGTGTGGTGGTTATTTACCACTCTTGGTGGAGTGCCAAAAGCTTGTGCGAATAAGGTCATCTGCAATCAGTGCCACATGGTGCTGAGTCGTGGAAGGCCTGATTCTTATAGCTTTGGTACAACATCAATGAAGCAACACCTAAGGTTGTTCCAGGGTGGGGCTATTCGCAAGGTTGTACCTTGCGATAAACGTAGTAGGTTGAGTTCCTCTACAGCATCCCCAGTTTCCGCTCCTGTCACCACAAGAGACACTGCTGTGGGACAGCGCATCCTTCCAGCTGCCTCACAGGCCATTCATGATGCTGTTGACCCGTACCTTTCGAGGGTCACACTATTGTGTATGTACTGCGATGCAGTACTCTGCAGGGGGGAGAACCTTCGCAGTGCTTTCGAGACTGTGGTCAAGGAGCATGAGAAGGTCTGCTACCTACCTAAATAAGGCCCACCCTACATCTTCCTCTCTCCACCTGCCCTTTCTTATCCCTGTGGTTGGTGTCCCTTCCTTACCCTCCTTTCGCCACCTTTCCTTGTGTGTCATGTTTAAAAAAAAAAACAAAATAAAGAAAACAACAAAAACCAAAAAAAAGACTCTTTTCAGAGCTGCCTTTTAAAGTTTAAAAATAGAAGTGACAAATTAATAGTGCAGGGCCCTGTGCATTTTTTAGAAGTCCGCGGACAGTTCGCAGACATTTAATTTTGGGGGTTGCTGCCCTATCAGAACCATTGCACTTTTCTATGGGAAGAAGTGGTGGCTCTGAAAAGAGCCTTTTGGTAGTATTTCTTTGTTTTTCAAAAGCTTCAAATGATTAATACTTACTGCAAAATGTATTAATGTAATTACAAAAAAGGTTGAAATGCATTTTGTATATTTCGCAGAAAAATCTTATTTCCAGCATAAGTAAGATGTACTCCATCTCTGCGAAAAATGTATGTGCTACAACATAATATTTTCAATCTGAAAAGAGGACATGCCAACATCTCTTAAAAAGGCACAAACAGCCTTATTGACATTCCGCCTCGCTTTCTCCATTTGTGGACCGAATGAATAAGAACGCAGTCACATTTTTCTCTGCGCAATAAGCGAAAAAATTACTTGGGAATTTGGAAACATGTCCATTACCTTCCCAAGCCCTTCTTTCATTGAAAATTGCAAAGAAATTCCAGACACATGTCCTAACCTGTTCCCTCCACAATGAATAATAATTATGTCTGGATGACGCTGTGTCACCAAAGTAGCACACAAACGTACCAAATCCAGCCACTTCATTCCACGCACTCCATGCCAGTGCACTTCCACATGAGGGAATCCAAGATGTGCAGCCACTCCACAGCGTTATGCAAGCACCTCCAACCAATTTATCCATGAGTCTCCCAAAATCCAGATAATCTGTTTTCTGAAACACACAGCCATAGCTTTCTGTTCTTCTATCAGGAAAAAGACTTTCTGATAAACTCTCTCCTTACACAACACACCCAGTAAACCTTATTGACCAATCCCTTGCTCTGCTCATTCTCATTTGCATGCCTCTCAACCCCAAAATCCCCGTATGTAATATGTGTTGTCCGCGGACATCCGCAGTGTCCACCGAAAAACCGAAAAATCTGAGCGTGATGAATGTAAATTTAAATAGTGTGCCCCATTTTCCCTTTGAGGTTGGCTCTGAAAAGAGCCGTTTTTTTGTTTTTTTGCAGATGCATGAGAGACACCTTTTGTTTTGTATTTTATTTTTTTTCTTATATTACTCTTAAAACTTTCAAATAACCTTCTCCAAAGCAACCCTTATATTCCAAAACTGCATGGCCTTTCCCATAAAAGATAAAGAAATGCCATCTTCTTTAAAATAAACAGCATTATCAGAATCAATGTTCACATTATTACAAAAGAACATACCAGCTCTAAGCATGGAAGCAAACATGCCTTGTTTGACTGCACACCTAGCAATGTTTTGCTGAGTACAAAAAACAGAACTATTGTCCCATATTGCCCTAGGTACTAAACCAGAAAAAATAACTTTGGCATTTGGAAGGACTTTCATTACTGCTTGAACCAAGTGTTCCAAATCTGCCAACAAAGAAGGGGCACTGACACAGCCCAAATGCAAAGCACCACAGTGCAAAACTACCACATGGGGACTGTTCATCCTGGCCATATCTTCACAAAGATGTACAATTCCCTGCACATTGAAATCAGGCACAGTGCTCGACACCACCTCCACTCCTTTAACATCAAAATTGTTTGCCACATTCCAGCATTTAACATACTGCTCCAAACCATGCACAAACATATCTCCAACCACCAACACCCTGACTTTCTCCACCTCTGTCATCTTCACTACACACAGCCTCTTTCAACACAAATCCACAACCTCAACACCTGATTGGCTAATCCATACAGTCCCCTTTCCATGCTGGATTTGCTGAAAAACCAGGATGTGGCACGCCCTGTCCGCGGGCAGCCGCGCTGTCCACGTTATGCGTAACTCTAAGGCAGCCCTTCTACCCTTTCCACTTCACTCTCTGTACCATTCCCTCATTGGATACAGCTAAGAAGTCACACAACCATCCACCAATCACATCCAAGAACTCTACATCTAACTCCATCATCATAGTTCAGCACTTCAAATGTACTGCTGATCACTCTAAGTACAAGTCTCAAGTCATTGGGAAGCACCTACTACATAAACTACTGTACATGTCTCCAAGATTTCTACTTTCAGCTTCATGCATATCCACATGCATGAATACAAACTACAGGTATGCATATTTTGTGCACAGTACATGTACAGCTCTTGTATAAATGCATATAAACAGGGTAACTGCCACTTAACCTGTATACCCTACAAAATGAACTTACTGTCATTTTTCCCATCTGCTATAATCAACGGTCACTTGTAAACCTTCTGCTATCCAAATTCTTTTTTTCCACACAAAGCTATCTAAAAAAGTGTAATTTCATATTAAAAGATGGGAGAAGAAACAGTATAATTGTAGAAAGACACTCTGTAGTGTATTATAAAATTACACACAGACAGGATGAGTTCATGCATCTTTGTGCACTCACACAGATAGACACTATCATTAGAAAAGCTCCCAGCTGAAACAACACCACTGCCTCTACATCACAGCCTTCTGCTTTATTACCCACACCTTCACAAATGCTTACATTCCATGCTTTTCTATACAGTTTCTGCCATTTACCCTATAAAAATAGCAAAATATGTATATGATTATTTCTTCGATCTCCTAACATCCAGTAACACAGCCTTAAGAAGCCAAGTGAGTTTCATACGCTTAGTATTATTCTCATTTGCAAGGCATGTTCAACTGACAGATTCTAAGTAAAATATACAGGCTGCACATAGGCAAAGGAAGCTGCATGCACACACTATGTTCAGTTATCAAAAAACACTACTACTACAAAAACATAAAAATCAACGTCTAAATTAACAACAGTGCTATAAACACACAAAATTACTAACTTATTTCTTTTACAATTGCAGTGAAGACCACTCTCCTGAAAAGCAGCAGCATCTGAAGTACAAACAACAACTCAGAAGAAACCTGCTCTTTCTATGCAAAAAAGTAAGTACAATACTACCATAATGTTCTGTTACTCAAACACACTGTGGGGCTGATTCATGGAATTTGTGCGATGAAAAACTGGGATTTGTGCACCATTCTGCCCACAAATCACAGGGATTTGCGGGCAGAATGGCACACAAATCCCCATTTTTCGGCGCAAAAATTCCATGAATCAGCCCCTAGAATGTTAGTATTGCAGAACAAAGAACTGTTTTAATTCTATAGCATTAGATTTAGTATTAGTGCTTCTCCTCACCACTAGCTTTGTATTGACATCTGAACCCCAGTATAGTAACACACAAATACAAGAATAGCCTTCCCAACTTGTTATAGCTGGCTATTGCACAATCCCACACCTCCACATACATCCTTACCATCATACTCAGACACTCATGCACACAGCACACATACATTGCACAACAGCCCAACCCATACCTTCTTTTTTTTCCAACAGACCCCAAAGAATGCCTACCAAAAAGCAACTCTGTAGAAAGCAACACAGAAGTAGAGCAAATCAAAATAAAAGTGTTCAAAATAAGCATCCATCTCTAGCAGAATGTGTACAAAATGTTCAAACAAAACAGCTAATACAGTCATTAAGCAAAACAAAACAAGCTTCCAGTACATAAACTTTGCCTCCTCTTTCAAAATGTAAAACGAAACAGAAAGTGATTAACAAGAATTCAGCTACTGCTAACACTGCTCCTATAAATCTTGATGTAGTGGCAAGTAACCATACCAAAAAAAGTATTTTTACTAAAATGTTCCGCCACAGAGTCCTTCTGAATCTTATAAAGACAGGAGAGAAATCATGCACAACCCTCAAAACATACAGTGGAAAATTAATCTTAGAAGCTCTCATAGACAGTGCAATCCTTCTCAAAAGGAAGTTATTTATTTTAGTTTTAAACAGAATGAAACCACTAACAAAACTAACTACTAAACTACAAAAAAGACTTCTCAATAAACGCAATGTCCACAAAAATAACTTCTTAAATATCTGTGGAGGTGAATGGAGTCACACCACGTGCACAGAACCATATTTTAATGAAGAAGCATACAAACAAAAGCAAACACTCACAATTGCCATACATAGCAGTGGACAAGGGTATAAAAAACGTAATAATACCATAATGGAACAAGAAATGCTGCTTACAAAAATATCCCCAGAAAACTCATTATCACCTCTCCATTCGACTGAACCAAAACGTCCAGTGTACAAATGGCCGTTCACGTCAATGTGTAACATTGCCAAAAAATCTTTCAAATCTTTACGTCAGTTCCTCAATCAGTATGTGAAAGGCAAAGACAAATTATGGATACCTGTCCAGTAAGCAAATACACAGGACTACAAGGACATTCAGTAGCCTGCATTTCAGGACCTATTTGCAAAAGCACCTTCCATCATATCAAAATGATATCAATACATCATTCAACTATAAGAAATCTAGTCCATAAACTGTACTATGCTAAAAGTCCTGCTTTAGCACTAGCCAATTTAAATAACAATCTTCTACATGGTACAGCCAAACACCTACTCGAAGAAATAGAGCATATCCAAAGAAAATATTTTACAACAGACTAGCAACAATTATACAGATGGCAACCTTCTACTACACACATACAAAAAAGAAATACTAAAATTTAAAAGTACATCCGCTGAAGTACCAAACCATGTGTGTGTGTGTTGCCGCAGAACTTTTTATAAAAGTAGCACAAGCACTGTAGACATAACATACAAAATAGAAGACAATGAAGATTCCAAATGGTTTGAATTAGCTCTCTACCTTATGTCAGAAAACAAATACAAAATAACTGACCCCTTAATACTTTGCAGTTACTGCACTGCAAAACTTGACAACAACCAAACTCCTTCACGTGCTATCACAAATAACTTGTAATTATTCCCACTACCAAAACCCCTGCAACAACTCAATTAATATGAGAGCGTCATAATCCAAACAGTGCACCCATTTCAAGCAATAATATGCCTTCAACCAAAAACAGCAAAATTACCTCCCTCTGAATTAGTGAAAGGCATTTGTGGCAAAGTAGTTTATTTACCATTAGATCTTTAAGAAAATGTACACACTCTGGGAGTGCAAAGTCCAATAGATCAATCTTTAATTGTCTTAGTAAATGGTGTGCCTACAAAAGACAATAAAAGTTGGCAACAGCTTGTGGACTTACATAAAGTTAGACAAGCCTTGTAATATCTAAAAGACAATGGGCCTCATTACACGGTAGGCGGTAGCATGGCGCTATAAAGCTACCCCCTTACCGCATTCCGGGTCCGTGTTCCCGGAATAGGGACTTACCGGGTCATTCCGACCCTGGAGGACCCGGTAAGTCCCCATTCCAGGAACCATTCCCCATTCCCATTTCAGCCCCCATAGGTCTCAATGGGAATGGGGAAGGAGCTAATAACGGTACCGCAATTTGCTGTATGGTTATTAGCTCTGAAGTCCCTTAGCGGGTCCCTTCCCTAACGCCTGGTAAGACCAGGTAAAACCAGGCGTTAGGGGAGGGACCCGCTAAGGGACCTCGTAGTAGGGCGGTAAGCCATTACCGGCACCGGTGCCCTTACTGGTGCCCGTAATCCCTTACCGCCTACAGTGTAATGAGGCCCAATAATGAATACTACAAAGAAATTAATACTGAAGAAAACCTGAGGGAAACCACTGAAATAATTCAAAGGTCACCAGAAACTGGTCAATTTCAACTTCTAGATCCTGCTACAGTATCCAATATTTTAGACCACTATACAATTCATCCATTACACTCTAAGGACACCACAGATGATGCACTGGAAATGTACCAAATGCGAAAAACCAAAGGATCACCAATCAGCATATGGGAAAAAAGTATAGAAGCATGTGTCTTTCGTCTACTCTTTCCTATTGGGAAATGAGGAGGGTACGATGATAGACCCACTCAGATAACAGCATCAGAATACCGCTCTTTACGAATGTATTCTGAAGATCCCAGATTTAGATAAAATGTGGAATACATATTCCACCTACTCTTTGAAAGTGAACTAGCAACTCTATGCTATGGAGTTGCACACACATTGAAATCAGGTACCCATTTTCAAAATATGTAAGCTATGCAGTTACTACAAAAAGTGCAAGAAAAAGATGAGGTTCTACAATCAAGCATTACATATCTGGTAGCAAACATGCGTGGTACAAAAGAATACTGGTTCCGATGTCACGGAGATGTACGTTGTATGATAAGAAACCTTGGCCCACCCACTTGGTTTGTTACATTAAGTTGTGCAGAACATGCATGGGAAGATTTATATGATTTCCTACGCATAGCAAACAAAAACAAAACAAACACAGGTATACTAACACCTGGAGAACTCTGCTCTCTAGATCCTGTTAATGTTTCAAGATATTTCCATCATCGCTTCATTGCTATGCTATACTTTATTTGAAATAAAACTGTTCCTCCCCTCAGAGAAGTGCAACACTTCTTTTGGAGAAAAGAATACCAAGCCAGAGGAGCACCACATATCCACATGCTTTTATGGATTAAAGATGCTCCTAAATTTGGTCAAAACAGTGATGCCACTGTTTTACAGTTTATCGAAAAATATGTCACTTGTGAAATTCCTTCACAAACAACAAATAGTGACCTTCATGCAGAAATTTTATAATTTCAAAGACATAAATGTGGGAAATATTATCGTTGCAAATATAAAAACAAAGGGGAATACTACACCAAATGCTGCTTTGGTTTCCCTAGACCAGTTACAACAACAGGTCAAGTAAACAACTTCATGTCTTCATTTAGACATAGTGTCAAAGGTAAATCACCTAAGAACACATGTTACATAAAAGGAACATGAGAAGCAAAATATATCAGTGATTACAATGCAATCATTTTTCCTCTTATGGAATGCAAACATAGATGTGCAGTACATTGCAGACCATTCCACTGCATTTGCACAATATGTTACAGCCTACTTAATGATAGCAGAAAAAACAGAGCTTCAAGACATCTGAGATGACCTATCATCTGACAAAACACTGTCACAGAAATTGTACAGCTTAGGCATAAAAATGCTCTCTCGTAGACAATGTGGCTGCTATGAAGCTGCAAACCGTTTAACTGGCACTGCTTTGTATGGAAAATCTGAAAATATAGTATGGCTAAGTCTCCGTTCTGCTAAATCTAGAAAAAGAGTTCTCAAATCATATGAGGACATAGAAACAATAGCAAAAAATGATCCCAACAGCCAAGACATTTTGAAAAACAATTTACTAGACACATGCTACCCAAACAGGAGTACCACTTTGGAAACCATGGCCCTCATTACGAGATATTAGCTCCATGGCTGCCGCCAAACCGGGCTCATTTACCGGGTTCCTGCACTGAGGAATAACCGGGTCATTCCAACATTGGAGGACCCGGTAATTCCTCCTTGCAGGAACCATTCCCCATTCCCATTTGAGCCCCCATAGGGCTCAATGGGAATGGGGATGGAGGTAACATTGGGCACATTATGAGTGTCCCGTTGTTACCTCCCTCTTCCCCTCGCGGTACCCGGAACAGATGCCTGGTTTTACCAGGTGTCTGATCCGGGTACAGCAAAGGGAAGCTCATAATCGGTGCTCCCATAATGAAGGGGGCCAGTCCCGTACCGGCCCCCTTCATTCCGGGAGCGCCAGCCTTATAATGAGGCCCCATCTGTCTATACCACATAGCCCAAAACTTCACATACAAAAATAATATAAAACCAGATGAAAACAAAGGTAGATACAGAGTGACAAATTGTGAAGGCAACTTAGTGAAACTTACCAAACGAAGTTTAATTAATCATATAAAATTATCATTAAAAACTCCTCGACATAAAGAACTATATTACATGTCCCTGCTACAACTTTTTAAACCATGGAAAAAAGAAGAAGAGTTACTAGATATCTATGACTCCTATGAAGACACTTTGAAAGCAAATGAAAGCACTATAACAGATGTAAACTTTACACAGTACAAAACAATGTTGCACAATGAACAGTAACACGAAGAAGAACTCCAGGCCCGACTAGATGAGGACACTACCGACAGTAGTCAACCTTCTGTAACAGGAAGCCAAGAACCACTGGGACAGCCACTAATAGCAAATGAGGCAGAATTAGCTATGACAGAAGTAGAAAACACCCTGTGTCACTATGAAAAAGATAGAGAAGACTTCACTGTACTGAAATCAAAACTGAACAATGAAGCAGCGTAGCATTTTCCAAGAAGTAACAAAACAAATTGAACATGGTGTACAAAACAACACCTGCCAAAACTACAAACCTATATTACTATACGTCAGTGGTCAAGCTGGTTCAGGAAAAACAATTATCAGAAAGTTCCTCCAACAATTGACAAACAACAAACTGTCAGCTGTTGTAACTGGCCCCACAGGTTTAGCTGCCTACAACATAGGTGGCGTCACTTTACACAGATTACTCCTTCCAGTAGAACACCAAAGCAAATTAGATTATTACAAACTTTCTACAGAAGCTGCAAAGGAACTACGCAGAGTTTTGAAACCAATGAAAATGCTGCTAATAGATAAAGTGAGCATGGTCTCCAACCTAATGTTGGCTTTGATTCACCTCAGATTACAAGAGGTACTCAAAACAGACTAAGAAGAGCTCTTTGGAGGAAAACACATTATTGTTTTCAGAGATCTTCTTCAATTGACAACGGTAAAAGGTGAACCTATTTTTGAAACCTTAGGGCACAAACTCTGCCGTAAAACTGTTGGCAGAATAGGAAATGTCAACCTTTGGCAACATTTCCAATACAGCGAATTAACAGAAAACATGCGCCAGTCTGCAGACGTCACATACGCCAACATTTTTAAAAGTATTAGAGTTGATGTACTATCTCAAGAAGCACAATCAATATTAAAAACGCGGCACATCCATGCACTCTATGGCCAGAACTCATGTGCTACTGATGTCATGGAAAAATTAGCACACACAAATGTCAATTGTATGTCGTTGATGCCAACTCTTGCAAGCTGTTCAAAATTCAATGAAACTATGTTGAAAAAAGAAATGCAACCAATAATTGAAATTTGATCCACAGACAAACTGGATGTACATGGTATGACACTACCCATGTGACAACAAGCCACAACAAGACTAAATACCTTAGAAAACTCTCCAACACAACTGGTTTGGAAGAAATATTAAAATTATCTCTAAACTGTAGAGTAATTATCTCTAAACTGTAGAGTAATGCTTAAACGTAACATTGACGTGGAGCAAGGACTAGTTAATGGCGCACTTGGTACAGTTGTTGGCTTTCAAACATACCCATGTGACAACAACATTCAGATTGTCAATATTCTCTTTGACAAACTATCAGAAGTTAAAAGGATAGGACGCTCAACAGTCCGATTCCTTCTTTTCAAAGACATGTATGTACGACGAGAACAATTTTCTCTAACTCTAGCATACTCAGTCACCATTCACAAATCACAAGGTCTTACCCTAGATAAAGCATTGATAGATATTGGGAGCACAGTCTTTAAAGAAGGCATGAGCTATGTAGCACTATCGCGCTTACGTACACTTGATGGACTATTTCTAATCAACTTTGATGCAAGAAAAGTAAATGATGATATTCCTTGCATTCTCGAATACAATAGACTACGTTCACTGTACACCCCCATCTAAAAACCTACCCTGTTACACAAAAAGCAAAACGTTGTAAAAGAAAACTACTTCAAACAGAAACGATACAGGATCTCACTGCAAATCCTCCAAAGAGAGTAAAAGAAGTTAATACTTCATCAATTAATAGAACCAAAGAAGAATCTACTGCTCAAAGTAACTCAAGTACTTCTTCAAAGAAGCAACACACACTCTGAAAAAATGACTTGGACACAGAACTATCAGGTCCATTCAAATTTTCAAATATAACTGGTGTACATTGCTACGCAAATGTAGCAATAAATATTCTATTCCAATTGCCACCAATTATTGACAACATTTACTTACACAATACAGACCAATTGTGTTTGCAAATGTTAGTCCTTCATAGAAATGCAACCAACAATCCTGACAACACCTACAGTGTTCATGGATTAAGACAAGAATTGGACTAATGTGCTTGAATGGTCAAATTCACTATAAACTCATTAGAAGATCCACAAGAATTTCTAATGTACTTACTACAAGTGCTCGAAAACAAAAACATACCTATAAATGAAATCTTCCAGATTTCATACATGTGGAAACATACATGCACACTGTGCAACAATATGGCACAGGAACAAATCCCTAATGAACGCTTCGTGTATGTATCCATACCTAACTGTGAATCCGATCCATTTCAGCAACTTGTACAAAATACAAATCATGGCAGATTATGTACTACCTGCAATTCAGATAATCGCTTCACCTTACAAATACAGACACATAGTAAATATGTAATAGTAATGATTTTACGTTACAATGCAGATGGCACCAAAAACAACTGCAAGCTGACTGGATTCACACATGATCAAGTATCACTTGGTAAGAAAACCTTCACAACATTAGGTATAATCTACCACGCAGGAGCCACAACCAATGCAGGTCACTACACTGCATATATAAAAAAGAATTGTGGATGGTTTGTATGTAATGATAGTACAATTACTCTAAAGCAGAGATTACCAGCATATCTTATAAACGCTTATTTAATATTCTTAAAACCAAAATTTTATAACTAATCTGTGCATAAACATTAACAAAACTTCAATTAGAAAACTATAAACAGTTAAAATACGCCAACAGGTATCTAACTGCCCCAAAACATCTGCAACAAGCCAACAGATAGAAGATTAGCATAAAATTATAAGAAAACAATTAGAATACACCAACAAGTATCAAACTGCCCCAAAATCTGCAACAAGCCAACAGATAGAAGATTAGCCAGAAACAACAAATAAGCACTGAAAACAAAGAAAGAAATATATTGTACCATAACAAAAAAATGGATTTTTTTTTCCCACAGACCCAATGATTTAATAAACAAACACAGAAACTGAGCAAATTGCACAGTACACTGGTTTGAAATATAGTACTTCTAAAGTACAAAATATGAGGGTCGAAATAATGCAGAAATGTCTATTATGCAATGCAATAACTCATTATGAACTACCTACATGTGATCTTTCCTTTTATCACAGAAATTTTAAAAGAATATCTGCTCCATTTACCCAAGTCATGAAAAAAATATATCCAATCACAAAAAGTCAAACAGTAAGTATATAATAATTGAACTCACAAATACTGCTGCATAACACAACCATTCAAGCAAATATCTAACCATACACCACAATCCAAAATGTTTACATCCATGGATATGTTATACTGCAGTGCTTGTTACCAAACTCTACAATCTTAATTGCATGACTTAGCCAAAACTTCACATACAAACTCTACAAATCAAACAGTACACAAACTTTTGATTTGTGGATATTTGATGGATGTTTGATTCTATGGGTGTGTTATGCTGCGGTGGTTGTGGCCAGGGCCTAGAGTCTTGGGTGCATGCACCCAAGACTGTAGACCCTGGCCACAACCACCGCAGCATAACACACCCATAGAATCAAACATTTTAATTGTGGTATATGGGCTACTTACACAGAATATTAATTACAATCAATGCTCGACTAACAACCCAAAACCAATATCATACTAAAGTAAAATAGCCAGTAGTGCATTTGTTATGTCTGTGGACAGCCGTGAAGACCGCGGACATAATGAACACATCAGGGGCACCTGCCACCTAAACAAATACAGCATTTGACCCATCTCTTACTCCCCTACCCTCCCCAAGCACTCTTACACACCAACACATTCCCCAAAATAGTGTTTTCGACACTGCGCTCTCCGCTATATCCGTGGATCCAAGATGGTAGGTGCATCAAAACAATGTGATGCACCTTACGCTTATTCCAAGCCAATCAGCAAACATGTCGCATGTCTGCGGACATGACACAAGCCGATTAGCCAATCGGTGTCCTGTCCGCAGAGCGAACAGGGAAATGTGTCCGCGGAGCGGACATAGATATCACAATTTTTTTTTACACCTTCTTTTTGTTTGGTCGTTTAAAAAAAACTACTGGACGGATTTCCACCAAATTTACAAAAGCATGCTTTCAGGACCAAGCCGCTGCTGCTGCCGCAAATTTGATGCAAATCCGTCCAACGGTTTGAGCTGTAGGCGTGAGCAAAGTTTTTTCCCCATTCACTCTATGGGAAAAAAAGAAATGTTGGGACCCCCCTTATAACTTTGTCCCCCCTGCACCAAACCTCACTAAACTTTGCAAAAATTCAGAGTGGACCATATACTTTTTTTCAAAGTTTGGTGAGAATTCATCCAGGGAGAGCAAAGTTATAAGCCACCCACAAAGTGCACTTCCTATGGGATTAGCAATTTAACCATAACTACATGGCCGCTACCGCAGGCCATGTAATATATATATTTTACTGCGAGTCATAAAATCACTTGGGTCCCTTACTTTTAATCAGTGAAGTCTATTAAACCTGAACAGCATATACTGTCTTCTGCGTTTGTTTTTGTCTCACAATCATGTAAGAGTGTCACGTTGTAAATAAGAGGAACGCTATTACATATTCCATTGAGAGCAATTTAGATGCTATGTACTTGATGTTATCATACCAATACTTCTTAATGGCTTTGCTTTTAACATCTTGTATTCTGATCGCATCAAAGAGATCCCAACACACCCTAATTTCCAGCATATCTAAACACATTTCTATTTCTTGTTAGTGCGTAATTATTGCCCTCTTTGAACATGGTTGTTGCCAATACTTCTCTTCGTGTATTTGTTAGACATGATTTACATCCAGCAGGATTCGGTGTTGCCTCAGTTTATAATAGTTTTAGTGAAATCAGCAAAGTTATAATCCAATCAGTGCGAGATGTATATTTTTGGTAAACCCAGTTCTGTGTGCTACATTCTAGCTACATTACTGCCTCCAAGCGGTCTAACCATTTAGTACTGTCATGGGTGTTCATCTTTTTTGCGTAAAACTTTTTTGCTGGCACGACTGATAAACCACCATATTAATCATCAAATCATTTTAAAGCCAAGATGTTTTTAAGGCTTTAACTTCCTTCCAGGCAAGGAGTGTTTGCAAAGTTTTGCGCCAGCTTTAAGCAGACCCAAATAACAAAAATGGTCCAAATGCTGTAACTGTTGCTGTCCCACGCGCCATTGTGTGGCACTGGACTTTCTTTAAAAAATAAAAACGTTATTTATCATTTAACCAACAGTAAAACAAGAGCTACACAGTCAGTCCCAAGTCTCACCCTCAACCCTCTCATTAAAAGAGCCACCTTGTATGAGGATAAAAAGCAACAAGACACCAAGCAGATCTCCTGTCTCCCTCCATCCAACAGATAGCAATAGTCAGATATCCGCCCTGTCCCCCACCACGCCCCCTCACCCTCCACCTCCCCAATTAATCGTTTCCGGACTCTAAGCGGACCTCCATATCCGAGTTCTCTTCCCAACTTGTTTTCCTAAACAGGTAGCTTCTGAGCGGGGCTCATATGTCCTTGGATCTGCTACACAAAGGTAGCATTTTGACAGACTGCCTATCAAAGGTTTTGCAACAGGCCAGCAGTCTCATCCACTGTTGAGACGGGGTACCGGCCCTCTGTAGCCTGCCCTCGCTATGAGAAACCTTGCAGTTATGGAGACCATATTGAAGAATCGCCTCATAAGGACATCCTTCTCTCTTAACATTCCCAGCATCCAGCTCATAGTATCCACAGACAATTCCAGACCAGTCATGTCACAAGTAGCGGCAATAGCATGAGACCAAAAGTGCTGCACGCCAGGGCAACCCCAAGCTAAATGCAGAAAATTTGCCACCTCTGTATGGTATCTTTCACATTGAGAGGAAACCCAGTCGTCAAGTTTACACCGGGAGTGATACATTTGGTCTATGTATTTGCAATGTGTCAGCCTGAACTTACTATTCAGGGCAATGGTTTTAGTTAGTGAGCGTGCTTTTTCCCATTGTATGTCTGTGAAGACCACACCTAAAGAAGCCTTCCACTTGTTCCTAGCTGTGTCATGTCCTTGCATCATTGTGACTTAAAGATTTTGTAAATTGTTGATATTGTGGCGCTGCCCGATGACGGGGCGCGCACGCAGCGGCGTGACGTTGCACGCCGCCACGTGCAGCATAAATAAACGGGGCGTTTCCCGGCCGCGTCAGAGCGACAGGGAAGCCCGAACCAAGAGGACGTGTGCGAGTGAGTCCTTTGGGTTCCGGGGCTTACGGACAGCACCGGGGGTCGCAACCAACCCCCAACAGTGGCGACGAGTGGGGGAGACGATGCCAAGGCCCGGCGGTGAACATTTCTGTCATTTGTTTCACTAAAACAAAGTCCTGCTAAGACTTCGTTTTGAGCCGCAGGCCGTGCGTCACCCACGCGGCTGGCGGCAATTTTACCTATCAGGCCGTGGAACTTCACGGAGCTCCGGTTCGGGCTCTGAAGTGCACCCAGACCTAATTTTTGGAAATCCTGTCAGCAGGCAGCTATACCTGCATATACATGTGCCCAATTTGTTATTTTCTCATTTTCTTGGGTCTCCTACATCGAGTGCAAGAAAGGAGGAGGGCTACAATGGCTGGGCCTGCATAGCCCACTATTCTTTCTTGTCTCAATTTTTGGAACAGTGGAAGGCTGGGGCCTTCTTCATCCTCTTCATCATCAGACTGGTGGCCCTACTGTTCTTCATCCTCTTCATCATCACATAGGTGTGTTGCAGTGTTCTTCTTCAGTTTGCAGGCTGGTGGCCCTACTGTTTTTCATCCTCTTCATCATCACAGAGGTGTGTTGCAGTGACTGTTCCTTCTGCCTGGCGGTGGCTCAGAGTTTGAGTTGCAGCACCCATTTTCCACGCTGGGGGTGCCTGTGCGCTCGAGCTCATGAGTGATACTGAGGATCAAGACGGTGCTCAACCAGCAGCGGTGCAGCAGCCTCCACGTGCTCAAGTGGTGCTTCCAGGCCCATTGCCTCCAGTGCAGCCGGTGCAGCAGCCTCCAGCGGTTCAAGCAGGTCCTCCAGGTCCGTTGCCTCCCGTGCAGCCGGCGGTAGTACTGGCTGTCCAGCCAATTCCTCCTGCAATGGCCCAGGCACGTGCACAGGCGGCCCTACAGCCCGTCCCGGGGTTTGATATCTCGGGCCCACCCTCCAGCTTGGGGCCCAGATGGAAGAGGTGGGTCGACCGCCTGGACATGTACTTTCGTGCCACCCAGGTGGTTGATGATGACACCAGGCTGGCAACTATGTTATACTCGGCAGGGCCCTCTGTTCAGGAGATTTTTGAATCACTTCCGCCGGGGGATGGATCCTATGGCCAGGCGAAGACCACCCTTCAAGCTCATTTCCTGACTCTTGCCAACGCAGACTATGAACGCTTTGTGATGCTGTCCGCCAAACAGAAAGAGGACGAGACTTTGGACACTTTCTATGGGTGCCTGAGGCGCCTGTCGCTGGCCTGTGCCTGGGGGGATGCAAAAGATATGATCAGGACTATGCTCATCCAGGCGTGTTCCTCAGGCAAGCTCAGGCGCCAAGTATTAAGGGAGCCCGGAATCACACTCCCACGCATCCTTGAACTGGGGAGGTGCCATGAGGTGTCCGAGGCAAGGGCAGCTAGAATGGAGGCTGGGTCGTGCTCCATCAAGACCGAGGAGGTATGTGCGATGTGGCGCGGTGGCAGGGGCACCAGAAGACCTGGCGGCGGTCCCCGGGATAGAGCCGGTAGGGCAGGGGAGGCGTGCCAAAAGTGTGGGTATGACCTGTCCCACCCAATAGAACGCCCCGTGGCCGGAAAGACTTGTGGACGGTTTGGGCTGCCAGACCACTTCTCGAGAGTGTGCAAGGTGACGATGCCTGTGTTGGTGCCGCGAGGCCCGGCCTGTTTTCATTTGCAAGGGTCGATCACCCAACGTCGCTCAAGTAGACCAGAGTGAGGAGGGTGCCCAGGTGGAAGGAGCAGAGGAAGAGGAGGAAGAGAACATTTTCTTTGTCTCGAGTGTGGAAACTAATGTCAACCAGCACTATGAAGAAACATGCCTCTATAAGCAGAATACCGCCGTACAAAAGACTATTATGTCCTTTCTGCAGGAGAATCAGCTTACAGACTGGCTCTCCCAAGCACCCCCGGGCCAAGAACTACATATTACAGCCCACGTCGGCGTGGCATGAGCGTGCATGCGCACGAGATCGCCGAGAGCACGGGGCTTGTGCTCAGAACAGCAACCAGAGAAGACGTGTTCTCCGGAGCTCCGAGCAAGGGGAAGCACATGAGGGGCCACTCCCCACTCATCCTCCACTTGGGCCTCGCATGCCATTCAGATAAGTACCGCAAGCCACAGGCAGCGCAAGCGGACCTGGGGGAAGGCCCGCAGCGCTTTAATGCACCGTAGAGAGTCAAAGGATTCCACCAGCAGCTGCGGTTAAGGGCATGCGCAGGAGGGCTCCGCCCAACTTTCTCATGTCCCCCTGCTCCAGCAAAGCTAAGTGAAAACGCCCTGAATACTAACGCAATAGTTTCTGCAATCTGATCTACGTGCTGAATATAGGAGCCACGCAACACATAGCCAAGCATGTTTTAACCCACTAACAGCCGTTTATAACTACGCGGCTACCTGAGAGGCTACAACTTATTCCGTGTGACATACAACACGAGTTGTTGCTACGCAGGAGCCCTTTAGTGGCAATTACACTTTGGGCAATAACGAACGCAGAGCCACACGCGGCTGTAATCCGCTCGTGAAGGGGGAATGTTTAGCAGCTGCATGTGCCTAACTACTCGAGCATGTTAAGGGTGTATTTAACCTCTAGTGCGAGAGTGTGTGAATGCAACGTATGGTGTGTGATGTAACACGCAGATGGTAATGCCCACTCTGTTTTCAGCAATAACACTGCTCCGGATTCTGGACCTGAGAGTGCGCAGGCAGGAGGCCAGCACTCACCCCCTGAGATAAGTCTCTTTCTGGCTCTAGCCCTCGTTGTGGCGTGTGGGGGGGGAATTGTGCATATTGTGAATGTGTAAGTGAATGTGCAACTGTTGCATTGTGTTATAATATGTCCCCTTCCCTAACCACCTCCCCTTTCCTAGTCCTCTCACCGGTTACCCTTGCTATGGAACCCATCCAACCATCGAGACTCTAACCCTCTTTCCCCGCCCAGGTCGCGGAAGCTTGTGTAAGTCTAACTTGCAGGCACCAAGACCCTGGAGGGGTAGGTTGGTTCGTGCCACTCCTGAGCCTGGAAGCTGAAGTCGTGACAGCGTGGTGGAGGTAAACCAATCTCCAGTCCCGGTCCTGGTGGACACGGGGGCGTCCGTCAATATAATGGCCCGTGGACACTATGACGCCATGGACCGGCCTCCTAAGCTGGTCGCACCCAAAGCCCGCATTTTCCCGTTTGGTAGTCTGGACCCTATCCCATTGGACGGTGTTTTGGTGGCGAAGGTGGAGCATGATAGATCCCAAATCACTGCACGATTCTATGTGACACCGGTGAGCACCAATACCTTGCTGAGCTGTGCAGCGGCGGAGGCCCTCGACATCGCCAGCTTTGCATACTCCGTCTATCTTGAATACATCAATGATTTTCTTGAGAAGTATGCCGCACTATTCAAGGGGATCGGACAGATGGCTGGTGACCCAGTGAGGTTACATATTGACGAATCTGTGCAGCCCATTGCCCTGAAGCATCACAGGGTACCGTTTCACCTTCATGAACATGTCGACAAGGAGCTGGACAACTTGGTCGATCTCGACATCATAGAGAAGGTGGAAGGTCTGACCCCCTGGGTGTCCCCAATTGTGGTGGCACAGAAGCCTAAACAACCGGATGCTGTTAGAATCTGTGTTGACATGAGGTTACCGAACAAAGCAATTAAAAGAGAGGGACACCTCACCCTGACGATAGACGATATCATTGCTGAGGTACTGGGCGCTCGCTTCTTTTCAAAGCTGGACCTCCGAGCGGGCTACCACCAGGTTGTCCTCCACCCTGAGTCGAGGTACATCACCACCTTTACTACACACCGAGGGCTGTACCGTTATAAGAGACTGAGCTTCGGTGTGTCCACGGCGGCGGAGGTTTTCCAAAATATCATCAGGGGCGGCCTAGCAGATCTGGAGGGCGTCCTGAACATCAGTGATGATATCCTGGTGTTTGCCAGAACGGAGGTAGACCACCTGAGACGGCTGGTGAAAATGTTTGAGAGACTGCAGTCCCTGGGCCTCACCCTCCACAAGGAGAAATGCGAATTTCTGCGACCATCGATAGAGTTCTTTGGCTTTGTATTCAAAGAAGGGGGGTGTCACCTGACCCCAAGAAGGTCCAGGACATTAAAAGGGCGCAGCCTCCAGAATCTGTGTCGGATGTATGGAGCTTTCTGGGGATGGTTACATACTGTGGACGGTTCATCCAGAATCTTGCCTCCAGATCAGAACCGCTCAGAGCACTGACCAGGAAAGATACCACCTGGAACTGGGGCCCGCTTGAACAAGCGGCTTTTGACGACATCAGGGGCATCCTGGCAGCAGAGGACACCATGACATTTTTTGATCCTGCGTTACCATCAGAGATCATTGTCGATGCCAGCCCGTTTGGCCTGGGCGCCGTGCTGACGCAGATTGGCCGTGATGGGGGTGTCCGCCCGGTGGCGTATGCCATCAAGGCGCTGTCGGAGGCGGAGCAACGGTACTCGCAGATTGAGCGCGAGGCGTTGCCCGTGCTCTGTGGCTGCAGGCACTTCGGCTATACGTCCTTGGACGCCCGTTGGCGGTGGTGATGGACCACATGCCGCTGCTTCCCATCCTTCCGGGGTCGTCATCCAAGCCGGCAGCAAGAATCGAGAGGTGGATGCTCGCCCTCCTGGAATACGGAGTCACCCTGGTGTACCGGCCGGGGGCGAATAAGGAGGCAGACTATCTCTCCAGACACCCGGGGGCGCCAGGAGTGGAAAACCATGACACCTGTGCGGAGGCGGCCGAAGAGCATGTCCGGGTGGTGGTGGAGGCGGCCATGCAGAATGTCATGCCCTTAGGGGAGCTTGAGGTAGCTGCAGCGGACGATGAGTGCTTCAAGATCCTAAGGCACTCCATGCAACAGGGATCCTGGAAGTCGGTGCTGGAGGCTCTGGCGGGGCGTACTCAGGAGGCCAGAACTGGACTTGAGCAGCTATGGAAGGTCCGGGAGGAACTATCGTTTTCAACATCTGGCCTTCTGCTCCCGGGAGATCGAATTGTGTTGCCCCAGTCGAAGGTGGGGGACGTGATCGCCCTTGCCCACCGTAGTCACTAGGGCACCGCCAAGACCAAGGCCCGCTTAAGGCTGAAAGTGTGGTTCCTGGAACTGGAGCAGATGGTGGACGACTTTGTGGCGGCCTGTGTTTGGTGTCAGGCGGCGTCTCCCCTGCAGCGTGAGCCCGTCATAGAAGCGATGCCTAGGGGGACGCGTCCGTGGGAAGTCGTTCATGGCGACTTTGGTTCCACCACGATGGGCACCCACTTCCTCCTGCTGGTTGACGAATACTCAAGGTACCCCGAAGTGGAGTTCGTGGAGTCAGTGGCGTTTGAGCATGTCGTGGTGGCTGTGGAAAAGGTGGTTGCTGCCCATGGGTTCCCACACACACTGTGCTCAGACAACGGGGCACCGTTCCAGAGCGAACGGTTCTCAGAACTGATGGAGAGCTACGGGGTGGTGCACAGGAAGATCACACCTCTCTGGCCAAGAAAAAAACGGTGAAGCTGAAAGACTGATGAGGACTCTAAATAAGACCTTTAGAATCGCCCAGGGGCAGTCCCTCCAGAGAGCCCTTTATCAGTTCCTGAGGGTGTACCGTACTACACCGCATGCATCCACCGGAGTGGCCCCGGCAGAAGCGTTATTCAAAGGTTACCAGACATTTGGTCGAAAAAAATTGGTCGACCAGACAAATGGTCGAACCAATTTGGTCGAAAACCAAATGGTCGAATTTTTTTTTTTTTTTTATGTTCACCTTTTTTTTTTTTTTTTTTGGGGGGTCCCCCCCAACCCCCTTTTTTTTCTAAAAACCCATTTTTGTAAAAAACGAAAACCCGAAAAATAAATATATAATTAAAAAAAAAAATTCGACCATTTGGTTTTCGACCAAATTGCGTCGACCAAATGTCATTCGACCAGTTTTAGGTCGACCAAATGTCTGGACACCTTATTCAAACGGTGCCCTTGAGGGCTGTTACTGGAGGTGGGAGAGAAAGAACCAGGGGTGATCGACAACCAACAAGTCAAGACAGACCAGCGAACAAGGATTGAGCAAGAGAACATCCAGAGGGGGCTTCGCACGCAGCGGCTGGAGCTGGGTGATGAGGTCCTCATTCGGAATAGACACCCCCATGGAAAGCTCTCCCTACTGTATGAGCCGGAGCCACTTGACGTCGTTGCAGTGAAGGGATCCATGGTGACTGCATCGGACGGCCGGTCTGCAGTAACTCGCAACGTGAGCTTCTTTAAGAAGCTACGGGATCCAAGGACTGATCCACCCCCTGATCCAGACTTAGAGGTGGTCCCTGAGGACAAAGGAGAAGCCCCATGTCTGCCTGAGTCCCCGGCCCGGGGAATGCCAATGGACAGATCACCCGTGCCAGAGGTGAGTAGGAGGTACCCCCAGAGGGCTGGGCGAGGGAATCCTGCTCACCTCAGTGACTACGTCTTGGGACATTTGTCTGATCATCCTGACGATGAGAACTGTTAAGTAAGGGGACCCGGGTGGATGTTAATAAAGGGGCATTTCAGAACGGGGCATTTGAAGTTTTCTAGGTGTAGTAGGTTTTGGTTTGCAGTGTGTAGCTTTTGAGTGTTTGTTGTTTGTCCTCCAGAAAAAGGAGGAGTGTGGCGCTGCCCGATGATGGGGCACGCACGCGGCAGCATGACATTGCATGCCGCCGCACGCAGCATAAATAAACGGGGGGTTTCCCGGCTGCGTCAGAGCGACCGGGAAGCCCGAACCAAGAGGACGTGTGCGAGTGAGTCTTTGGGGTCCGGCGCTTACGGACAGCGCCGGGGGTCGCAACCAACCCCCAACAGATACCATCTTGTTGTGTCTTGGAGGGTTAGTGATGTGCTCAGCTAAGGGGGAAAACAAAGGTGCACCAGGAGGAATTACTTTGTGATGTTTAAAAGCATTCTGAAGTCTCATGTATAGGAAAGTCGTGAGTTAATTCACTGTCCCATTATCTTTCAGTTGCTGAAGGGTTATCCCAATGTTTGAATCCCTACAGCCTTAAAACGCATTCAGAAAACCTTTTCTTGAGTTAATGGGATCCCATCCACATCATATAACGAGAATGCCTGGGAATGCAACCCTCCCACGCCCATCATGACTGCCATCTTTCTCCATGCGGCCTGGGTCACCTGCATCATTTCTATCTCACACCTATTATATGTATACGTTCCCCAAAGGATCAATTTCAAATTAATTGGATTGCCTTCTCTATCCTTACATGAAGGTATTCAAATTAATTTGTGAACCACCATGTGGCATACTCTGCAGCCAAATAGTAGGCATGTAGGTCCGGATAGTCCATCCCTCCCGGTTCATAGGGTCTGGCAAGGGTCACATACGCCACCCAAGGTTGCTTCCTCACCCAGACCAACTTTATCATAAGTGCCCTGACTCTCCACCAGAATTTCCCAGGTGGAATAATTGAAACATTATTGAAAATATATAACATCTTAGGAACTATTACCACTTTTGCTAGTGCTATATGTGTGGCTTGAGATAACAGCATCTGGACGCAGTTGTTTACTTTAGCTTCCAAGCCCCAAACAGTCGAAACACAATTGTCCCTGTTAAGGCTCTTGACACAAGTGGACATCATTATCCCCAGATTGCAGATTTTGCCAGTACCCCCAAGTGAGGTCGGTAACAACCTCCTCCCCCTTAACTGATGGGATTAATGCTAACAGTTCAAGTTAATGTTCAACCCTGAGAGACCCATGTAAATGGTAATGTCATTAATAATTGGTTACACGTTCTGGCTAGGATGCTTAATATATAGCAACATGTCATCAGCATATAGTGATATTATACTGGCTGCTGAATATAGTTGTATCCCCTTATCGGGATGGAACTCCCTCATATAACACGCCAAGAGTTCAATAGCTTATGCAAAGAGCAGTGGTGAAAATGGGCACCCCTGCCAAATACCCCTGGAGGGTGAGATGTCACCTGATTGCACCCCATTGGTCATCACATAAGTCTTCAGTTTGCTGTACAAGAATCTGATCCATTGTATAAAGTGTGTTCCCAGACCCGATCTACGAAGGGTCTCGATGAGGAACAGCGACTCGACAGAGTTGAAGGCTTTTTCTGCATCGAGTGCCGCTATTACCACCTGGACCAGTGGGTCTATATAATGCATCATAGCAAATAGGTGCCTTAGGTTATTCTGGTAGTTAGTCCAGGAATAAATCCAGCCTGGTCAGAAAGAACCGGGGCAGGCATATGCGGTTGATGTCTGTCAGTGATTATCTTCTCAAACAGCTTATTATCAGTATTGATTAAAGAGAGGGGTCTATAGGATAACATTTAGAGGGGAATTTACCAGGTTTGAGTAACACTGCTATTAATACAGTGCAAGCGGAATCAGGAAGAAGTCCCTTTTCCAGGGAGTGTGAGAAGACCAGGAGTACATAAGGAAGAATTTCCTCAGCAAATTCTTAATAGAATTCCACTGTCAGTCCATCACTACTGGGGACCTTTCCCACAGGGAGTTTCAATATACACGCTTTCAACTCAGCCTCCATCAATCGAAGAGTAAGAAACCCTTGGCCTCATCAATCCACCCAACGGCAACGCGATCAAGAAACTCCTTCATGCCTTCTGGGGAGATAATAGGTTGAGGCTGGTATAATCAACCACAAAATTCAGCAAAGGTGTCATTTATCTTCATGTTATCTCCACCGGCATTCCCAATATCAACAATATCCTGATTATCCCTTTCTTGATGAATCGCTTGGGACATAGTCTATCCGGCCTGTCTCCTTCCCCATATCTCCTAGCCTATAGAGATCCTCCAGTATGTGAGATTCACGTGCTGCCAATTCAGCAAATTCCTGCCTAGTTGATCTTGCCCGAGTTAGAAGACACACGTCCTCCCCCGATCCAACTATAGTTCCATTCCTTTTAACTCTTTCTCCAACTGGGACAGAGAAGATCAAATCGCCTTAATTACCCTGTACTCATTAGATATATACATATACCCCTTATGTTGACTTTAAAGCTTTCCCAAACTATATGGACGTCACCTACAGTATGCATATTTCACTGAAAGAAGTGAGATATCTCTTGTGCTATCTCGTCGCATATGATTGTATCCTAACGATCTCCCCCTTAACTCACCAGTGATGCTACTGTCCCACCCCAGCTGACCAGCTTAATGAGAACACAACTGCGGAATGATCAGAAAGCATTCTAATCACCATGTCACATTGGAATGAGTTGCAGAGAACCCCAGGAGTGGCATAATATAGTCAATATGAGACGAAGAACCATAAACATGAGAATTAAATGTGTATTCCCTGGCTGTGAGATGATCCTTTTTTCAATAATTCTGGGAGTGAGTAGCTCTGTGTGATCTCAACCCACTGGGAAATCGACCAGCAAAGGGTCTGCTGAGAAGAGTGAACTATGTCAAGTTCCAATATTACCACAAAATTCAAGTCACCCACCCATAACAATTCGTAGTCCTCAAATTTCTATAGGTGACTAGCGCACGTCATGAATAATTCTGGGGAATCTACATTGGGAGTATTTATCTTAATAAGAACCGCCCTGTTGCCCTCGATTTCTCCCGCTAATAGTAGGAAAGGCCTTCAGCATCTGCAATCTTCTCATAGTTTATATTGCAGAGAGGAGTGTATGTAAATGGCCACACCTCTTGCTTGTGTCGAGTACGACGAACAATAGTGATGAACCCCCCATTCCTGTGCTGCTGGAATTCTGTCATCTTTACCAAGACGTGTTTCTTGGAGCATAAGTATATTATCTGACGTCTATTGCATATTGCACAACCTGTCTAATTTTGGGGGGATTGTGAAAGCCCTAATGTTCCACGTAAGCATGTCTACTCTAGATCCCATATTATCTCCATGTATGAAATATCATAATGTATGTTGGGGGAAATCGCGAGAGGCAAACTAACGTGAAACCCCTTCAGAGAGACTGTCAGTGCCCGGTAATGCGTAACCCTAACACCTTCACCCAGTATTCTCAAAGCATGGAACAAAGATTATGTAACCACAAACCCACTTACATCAAACAAACATCCTTCCCACCCACATCAGAAACTACCACTTACTAGCAGTCCCCTTTCCCTCCCCCCAACATACATTTCCATAAACCCAGAAAAAACAGCAATATAAAATGCTTCGGGGCTGCTGGCTACTCGCAGTCGCTCCCATTCAGTGAGAAGAAAACCGGGATTAAAAACACAGCTTCATCTACCCTTCAGGCCTTATAGAGCCACTTAGAAAGAATACATTACAGTCCCCCACAGATGAATGAACATTTCAAACTACTAACAGCATGATCCATACATTTCTCAAGTATCCTCAGGGGAGGGTTTTACCACACAGGGTTGCTTCCTCATCTTCCGTGTTAGCTCCGTCGCAAATCGTGAGGCAACCATTGGGTCAGTGAAGAAGACAGTTTTAACATCATGCATAATCTAACAGCTTCACATTCCATATTTTATTTCGTGTTTTGGCGAAATGTAGTCTTTGCCTCATGAAAATGTCTATGAGAGTCTTGCACCTATGGGCTGAAGTCATAAAAAATACATATCACAGAGGAGACAAATCTTAACTCGCCCCTCTCATGGGCTGTTCTTAGAATCGTGTCTCTGAATTAGATATATGGGCCATAATAGGCCACTCTGTGACCCCTGGAGGAGGTCTGGGGCCAATGGATCTGTGAGCCAACTCCACTAGAAACATTGAGGAAAACGTTTGGTTCCCTAGGAGATCCACCAGCAGGCGCTCAATAAAAGGCTCTATTCTGTTAATTGCAGTTGACTCCGGGACCCCTAGTATCTGTATGTTGTTGCGCCATGAACAGCCTTCCAGATCATCATTCTTGCCCATAACCTTCTTTAGAGCTGACTGGAGTTGGGATACATCTGCTTGTAGCTTGTTTGTGAGATTCTTGTTATCCCCAATGCGCTTCTGGCCTCAGTGACTCTGCCACACCGTTTTTCCAACTGATTAGCAGATGTGTCAACCTTGTGGGTCAACAAATCAATCATCTGTCGCTGGGTATACATACGGTCCATACAAGCCAAAAAGGTGGTATAGAGGCTCTGCAGTTCCTGAGTAGAGCCACCAACGTCTGCTCCAGCTCCGGCCTCCTGCTGAGTGTAAATAACTCAATTGTTTCTTTTGGTTACCCATCGGAGGGTCTGGTGCCACTGCACACAGGGGAAGACCAAAGGCTACCCCGTACAGCCTGTTCCCAAATTCTAAACATGGCCTTGTCCACCTCTGTGGGTAGCTTGACTGTGGCAGCGAGGGAATGCGTAAAGGTGGGCGCAGCCTTACATATCGAGCCACAGCCCATTCAAGGTATTCCCAGCGCAACACTAAACCTGCTGAGTCCATGTCTGTCATTTCCCTCTATAACAGTCCGCCCAGTGTCACAGCGGTGCTCAGGCACTTCTGCGAATACCTCCTCGTGCCCCAGAGATCAAGTTACCTGCCTGAGCTCCAATATCTAACAAGTGAGACTGTTGCCTCAATCTGTGTTTCCGGCTATGGTCAAAGAAAGCCCCTGGATGGAGTGCGTCCCAGGCACCTGGGCCAGAAGCAGGCAGATCCTGCCAGAAGAACCCCTCCTGAGTGAAACTGCAGTCCCAAGATGGCGCCAGGACAAGATCAGCGCTGGTAAGTTGCCCTCAGCCAGGCCAGTACTAGAAGAGGAATAAGTTGCCCGTTTAAGCACAGTATCCGCAGGGTATTCTCACCTCAGGGGCCGAGTCAGCCGCTTCTGATTCCGGGTACAGTGATGGGACCACAACAATATCTCACACCACCCAGTTCCTTCAACGCAGTTGATATGTATGTGCCGGTTTCCGCTGTCGAAGGTGGGATCAGGCCGAATTCTAGGATACGATCTGCACCTTCAGAGGGATCTGCTCTGCCAGAGAGGTGATGCGAGCCACCAGACATGGGCCGCAAAGAGCACCAAAGAGGTGATGCGAACATCAACCAGCGGTAAAAAATCCAGGGAGCGAGGTGGTCTCTGCGCCTTTCTCCCTCCAGAGCAGAGCCATTGCTGGGTCCAATGGATTCAGAAATGAGTCAGAGCATTGGAGCGATCATGCTCGACACCCAGGCCAGTAGTGATTCTGTTGTTTGTTCTGATCCCACGATGCCGCCTCCGGGGGTTTGAAGTCGAATGTTCGAGAGAATCCTGCAAACAATGCTTCGGATCTACCCGTGCACTGTGCGATCTGTTGTTTGCCGTTTTCAGCAGATTAAAGGATGTTTGTGTAGGATGTTCCCAGCTTCGTAACGGGAGCTGTTTCAAAGCCCTTAACAGCACCCGCCCCGTGGTAATGGACTTTCTTGTAAATTAAAAACTTTACAACATATTATTCCAAATTAAGAAGTGCTGATAATTTGTCATTCGCCCATAGCCTTCTTTGAACACCCACCTTAGTTAAGTCCATTACCACACGATAATCTCCGTATGGTACATAGTAAATATGGTGGCCACCCATTTTGGAGGGGATACATTGAGACTTTGAAAAGGCATTGGCTCATATCAGCTGTATAAAGACAAAACAAACAGGGGCAAGCACACACAACTCTTTCAAAACAGTGTTGGTAGTTATACGGTTACTTGTGATGCCTGTGGCATTAAGTCCAATCTTTTTTAAAGTGTTTTAATATAAGAATATAATTAAATTAAGAACTTCAGGGTCAATTCTCATTGTTTTATTTTGAGCCATTATTTCTGGCTAAACACTCTATCAAAAGCCACCGAATAATATGAAAGGCCACGTTTAAGGGTGGTACATTCTTGACGTGTGCTTTTCAGATAAGTACAGTACAGGCATAGACTACATGAGAAGTAGGGCATCCAGCTCTAAAGTCTGTAGTGAAGGGAGGATCTGGTGATCCATCACCCCTTTGCTAAATTCCTCTAATAAAACAGAGGCAACAATCTTGCTAGACATTTCTAACATTGCTATTATCGGTAATTCTGCGGGTCACCCCACTCCCCTTTTTTTATATAGAGGGATGAGCATCTATTCTGATGAGGTGAAAAACATCAGTTGATATGTAGTTATGTTCATGATTAACAGTACTAGTATTAGTACCTATAAATGCAGGTCTTTTTAATTAATATGCTAGGTAGACCATCAGGACATGGGCCATGAGAAATATTTAGATTATTAATTATTCTTCTCTGTCAAGATTCCAATCTCTCAATATTTAAGTTTTCAGGCGTATCTAACGATAGCTCCCAAGAGTGTTCCTCGTGTAATAATACTGGTTGTATATGATTTTACCGCCCTTCCTCGTTTATTGGGTTTATTTGGATCATATCCCCTATCAATTCTCGCTGAGCGATTAATGTCTAAATCTAGGTTTCATTCTTATCCTTAATGATATGTGGTATGGTATGGTATTGTAAATTTGTAAAGTGACTATACACAAAGCAAGTGTTTCAAAGCGCTCAAGGAGGGAGGGAACAATGGGAAGAAAACAAAAGTCATTCAGAGCCCTTGAATTTTTGAACAATACAAGTCTGCACAGGCAGAGTGGGTGCATGGAGCTAGTGCATATAATACAATTAACAGTGTAGATGACAGCAAATAGGTCTGACGACGATTCTGCAGTTTTTCCAAATGCATTGAGGCGCCACCATGCAAGTAGGAGAGACAGGGCATGGTGCATTCAGATTGAGCAAGTGCGCAGACAGGTGCAGGAGAGGTGGAGGGGCGGGGGATTCAAGTGCAGGGGGGGAACAAGTGTACCCAATAAGTCAGAAGCTGGGGTAAGTGCTGAGAGATGCCATGCTCAAGGGTCATTGACCCAGAGCAGTAGCAATGAGGCAAGTGCAGGCCCGAGGCAAGTGCAAAAGGACTGACAAGAGTTGCAGGAGACCTGTGAGACGCTGAGGTACACCAAGCGGCCAGTCAGAAGGCTGTGCAGAAAAGGAGGGAGAGGGGAAGAGGGGGAGGGAGAGATAGAGCGGAGAGAACGGTTAGCAGAGTAGAGGGAGAGAGAAGGAAGAGGAGAAGAGGAATGTCTTAAGGAGTTTCCGGAACTTAAGGAGATCAGGCTCAAAATGTAGTGCAGTGGGGAGGCTATTCCAGAGGGAGGCCCCTGCAGAGGATAAAGATCTCCCTCCAAATCTCTGCTTGGAGAACCGGCTCACTCGCAGAAGGTTTGAGGTAGATGAGCGGAGGGCTATAACATTTCTTAGCATTTATTATGAACTATTTATAGTTTTGCATGACTTAAACTAATTCTTATATCTCTGTTCCTTTTCCTAATTTAGGACTAGATGTCCATCCAACATGTTACCATCATGTTTATTATAGATTTTTAATCTCCTTTGTAAGTCTGCGTTTTTGATTTTTGATTTCTAGGTTCCTTGTAGTAAATAAATCAGGCCACCCTGCGATTTCCAATTGTTATTTCCATTCTACCAATATGGTGATGCAAAGCATTCCTCCGTACATGAATATCAAGGATCAGGGTAACAAAACAATGTTTGATAGCCATTGATCGAACTACATTTAGTTAGCAAACAGAATATAAGGCGGCCGTGGAGATGAATAAATCTAGCCTATCTTTGCTTTTATGATTTGACCAGGTGTCTGGGAATATCTACAGGACTCCTGTCATTTAAAATGACCAGCTCCCAGTTGGATAGTAAATTTGACAATGAGTAGCCCACCCCATTATTTTTAAATTCTATTAGTACACGGCGAGGGACAATCAGATTGTAACAATCGATCTGATTGGCCCTCACTGGGTCGTTAACCACCTGAGAAAGACTTACCTGCTACGGTTCGGACCACCGCATCGCTCAAAGTTCCTTCCCTTTCTTCATCTGGCCGCCATAGAAAGGGAGATGTTACTACGTGGAGTCCCCCCACCCCCCGATCCATGGCGGGCATTTTATTTTTTTGCTTTTTTTTGCTATCTTTTTAATGGCCACCATGGAAAGGGAGATGGGACCACGTGTAGCCCCTTCTCCCCAATTCATGGCGGCCATTCTTTTTGCTTTTTTTGCTCGAGTTGAGAAACAGTTTCCATGTTGTTTTTTCACTCGGGTAAAAATACTATTAGTACCCCGGTACAAGGTACCAGGGTACTAATAGCAATAGATCCATGGGGGGGCATTACCGGTCATGTAATGCCCCCTGGGCTAAGTTAAAGCCCTTGCTTCACTCTGGCTTGTAACTCTTGCCCCGGTCATTTACAAACCGATAATTCCCCCTTCCTCGCTTTCTATTGCTTTAACAAAACAGCCTTGATACTTCATCAATTGCCTAACAGTTTCTCACCCTGAATTGACGTGTAAGAGGGGCATTTTACATTCAATCACCAGCAAGATTCATCAGCCCCAATCGACTTTCTCTAGACCACCATTCTAATATTGGCACCACTTTTTTAATTACCTCCTGGACGTTTGAAGCATTGTACTCATTTATTATTAGAATATCCTGCCCATTAATGCTGTGCATCATGGGGATTTTGGCGGATAAAATATGTGCAGAAATCTTCTTAGAGCAACCATTGATTATTTTAGGGTTATTCCTTGACCCAAAAGCAGACCTCTCCTTGAACATCCTTTCTGACATTTAGAAGCCGGATTAAATATTATTTAAAAGCCTTCCACCCACACCTCTTGTAGGCATATGGCATAATAACGTAAGTACCTTTCAAGAATTTCAACTATTCCCAGAAAACTTTTGAAACCCTCCTATTCCAAGACAAAAAGGACAGTTGTGTTTGATATTCCTTAGAGATAAGGCATCATTTCCGGTTGGATCGTAGCCAACAAGCTCCATTCATCTTTTATCTCTCTAAATTATGTAGGTGGTTCTGTGATGTATTCCACAAGTCTCGAATGGGTTTCTCCTGCATTTAATCTTTAACATGGTTTTAGATGGAATTCTCTCATTAGGTATACTCGTGATTCTCTCTAGCTGGACATCTTTGCTCATTTGTAAAAAGATTTCCTGTCGATCCAGGAACATTTCACACAGCAATGCAGATTTGCAATCGACCTTGCATATTGCCGCAATGGATATGTCCAAGAATTGCACCTAGAAAAAGTCTGATGACTTAACCACTCATAGCTGATGTGGCAATATATTGATCATTATTATTCATATCACTGCAGGCCCATTTTGTCCCACAGTTATACTATTAGGCACTTAGCCCCAACACTGATGGCCCGACTCATAATGTCACAAAGACACGCGTCATGACCAGCTGCAATACCATGTATTGATTAAGACATTTGCTAACATGTTTTTGCCAAATATATGATGACAATGTAACTGCCTGGCTTCTTGTTGTCCAAGGTTCCAGTAAGACAAAGGGGTGGTTCCTCTTGTGAAACATGTGCCTTGGACTAATGCCAATTTATGCCTATACAAGAGGCATACATTTATAAATTTACTTAGGGAATTGTTGGTGATTATCTGGTAAGGAAGGAGTGATTCAGCCAGAAGGGTCTTGAGTACGGAGGCAGGGAACCTGTCGTCTGTGTACGATGTGGTCTTGAGGGATACTAGGGTGACGGCAAGGTCTTCCATAATGATTGTCTTGAAAGTTGTCAAGGTAGTGTTTTTTTGTGTGATGAGAGGTGCAGGGGACTCTCAGTTGTAGCATTGGTGTTTATGAGAAGCCAATTCCAGTTCACAGAGTCGAAGGCCTTAACAGCGTCCAAGGATGCTATTACGCATTCGCCCTGTTTGTCATTGGTTTGGTCCACCACATGGTGGAGCCTCCACAGGTTCCACATGGTATTACGCCCCAGGACATACCCCATTTGATCCTGATGGACCAGCTTGTGTATAACTCTATTGGCTAGGGCTGCCGTTAGTATTTTGCAGTCCTGGTTTATCAATGAGATGGGCCTGTACGAGCCGGAGTCTAGGGGGGGTTTGCCCGGTTTCAGGATGGGTATTACAAGGGTTTCCTGCATGCTGTCCATCAGTCAGCCCACCTCAAATGCTTCTTTATATAACCCCTGTAATCTGACAGCTAGAGTGGTCTTATACACACACCTTGTAGAACTCTCTGGGTAGTCCTTCGGGTCCCAGAGTCTTGGCAGTCAGGAGACTGTCTATTACTGCTTCTAATTTTTCTACCGTTAGGGGGGCCAAAAGCATCTGATCATCTAACTTGGGGAGGTTGATTTGTTCTAGAGTGTCTGCTATATCTGAGGTATTTGCCTCACAATTTCTAGAGTATAGGGTCTCATAAAATTGTGATAAAACTTGGTTTATACCCTCCTGTGTCCTCACCTCTTCCCACATGTTAATTTTGATCACATTGATCGGGACTCTCTTAACTTCCTGTTTAATAAGCCAGACCAAGAGCCTCCCTGGTTTATCTCCTTCAGCATGTAATCTTTGTGTATACTTCACATAATTCGGATTCCCCAGTTTCTCCCAAATTGCCTTGCACTGTAGCCTGAGGGATACCAGTTTGGGTGGCTCCTCCCCTAGTGACCCAGCTTGTGATTCCATCCTCTCTATTTCTCGTTCAATCTCCCCAAGTTCTGTCAGTACCCTTCCTATAAGTCCCGCCGTCATCCCAATAGCTGCTCCTCTGACTACCACTTTCAAGGCATCCCACACAATTGCTAACCTGTCTACATTACCCATGTTGAGGTGGAAGTAATCTTCTATTGTATCTGGCAGGTGCCCTTGGACCTCCCCCTCCAGCAGCATCTCTGCTCTCAATCTCCAAGTTGGTATAGGGGCCCTGTTATGCGTGTATGCCCATGTTGCTGTTATCGGGGTATGATCTGAAAGTGTTTGTGCTCTGTGATGCACGCTTGTTTCGCTAGTGTCTCGCTGCCAGTAAAGAGGTAATCTATGTGTGTGAACGTACCAGGTGGGGCGCTGTAAAAGGAGTATCCCCTCTTGTCTGTGTGCAGGTTCCTCCAGACATCCTCCAGATTTAGCTGCTCCCAATTTTTCCACAGTGCTTTTGCCGGTGGGGCTGGTTTCTTGTACTTGTCATCTGATCGATCTAGGAGTGGGTCCAATGCACAATTGAAGTCCCCAGCCCAAATGAATGAGGCCTCCCTGTATGGGGCCAGCCGTGGTGCAAGTTTCTGACAGAACGTCATTGCATCTTGGTTTGGGGAGTGTGTGTTAACCAAACACACCACCTTATTTTCAAGCATCTCGTGCACCAGCACCTCCCTACCCTCTTTGCATTGCTCTTGTGTTAACAACTGAAAAGGGACCCACAGGGCTTTCCAAGTACACACCCCTCTGGCATAGGTGGAATAGTTTGAGCCAAACATTTGTCTGCCCCAATTGGCCGCTATCTTGATATGATATATATGATATTTTTTTTATATTGCGCTCATACGCAAGTGTTTCAAGTGGGTTTCCTGGAGCATCGCAATTTTACCTCTTGATTTGTTGAGCCAGGTGTGGACCCTCAACCTTTTGACATAGGCGTTCAGGCCCCAGACGTTCCAGGGTGCTATTGTAAGTTCTTCAGAGTTCATGTCAACGTGGCTCATCTGGACCCTTCTTCTCCCATGGGCCTGTTCTGGCTTTCCTGTCCATGTCCTGAGCGCTTCAGTTTGTATTGAGCATCGCTCCTGCTGCTGTGGTTGACCCTCTGGTGTCTACTCCTTTCTCATGCCATTTGGCTTTTGTAGAGTCCCAGTGGCTGGGTGGGGTGGTGTGCAGCTTACTTCTCGTTACCCTTTTTCCCCATGTGTTCTTTGCGTCGCTGTTGCATCTTATCCATAGAAAGTGTGCTCCCCTTCTTGTACCTTGGTCTGAACAATAAACATGAACCATAAACAAACCCCAAGCCACCATCCCCCTGCTCGGGCTCCACTGCTTCTCTTGCGCTTCTCTTCCTAGGTGGGGCAAGCCCGCCACAGCGTGATGACTTAGAACTCGCATCCAAACTTTCAAAACTTTGTGGTGTATCATGTCCTGTTGTCTTCCGCGGCAGAAGCAAAGCTCGAGGCTCCTTGGTTGTATTACAGCTGGCTCACGTTGTATCATCTGCATCTTGACTTTCCTTTCCAGTATTAGGTCCGCACGTGTTGTCATTGGGGTGGGTTCTCATTGTTATTATCATTTCTGGCTCTTTATTGAGGGATGCTCTGATGGTCCATCCATGCTTGGGCCTCTTCTGTCATTTTGAAGAAATAGGATCTGTCTTCTCTTATCACATTCAGTTTGGCAGGTTACAGTAGTATGTAACATATATTCACTACCCTAAGGCATTCCCTAGTTGGACCAAAGCACGCCTGGTGCCTCTGGACCAGGGCCGTGTAGTCTGGATAAATTGTTATTCTTGAGGAGTTCCTGGTTTTCACCCCCCACCCACCTTCCCTTGAGAATGTCAATATTTTCTTTCAGTCTTTAAAGTTCATGATCATAGCGATCCGGCAGTACAACAATCTGGACATTATTTCTTCAAGCCCTCCCTTCTGCATCCGCCAATCTATGCTCAAGGTTCTTTACCCGTTGTAATACGTCCGACATCTGGGACTGGTTGGAGGCAATAACTGGTATTATTCTGTACTTGTTGTTCCGCCATGCCCACTCAGTCTGCCAGAGCCCTTACATCCTGCCGAAGAAGGCTCATGTCTACCGTAACCGCATCCAACTTGTTCTCCATAAACACCTACAGGGCCGCTATAGCCTCCAGTATAGGGCCGTCACTTTGGCCTTCTTCTTGCTGTTCGGAGCTAGTCGCACCCGTGTTCGTGTCTGATGTGATGGGTTGGCTGTTGTCTTGTTTCTTGGCAAAGGATTCCATGCTGGTCTGTTCGCCTCTTCCTCCTTTTGATTGGTCTGGCATTCTTCTCCCCATGGTGTTATGCAAGGCACTGTCATCTTCTCAACACCAGGAGTGCTGTCCCTTATCAAAGGTGGTGTTATCGCGAGGCGTCTGAAGGTGTCCCCCCACTGAATGTCCGGTGGCAATTGGATCCCTTTGTATTGAGCTGTGTCTTTCAGTGGCCCGTGTCACCCTCCTCAGCCGTTATGTGAGCTGTGTTCTCTGGGATGTGTGCGCCAAGGAAACGCTTGTCCTTCATCTGCTGTGCCAAGCGGTGCAGGTGCACTTCAGTTGACCTCCGGGGGGCAATGGATTGCTCCCCCCCACGTATTAAGTTTCCTATATTGTTGCTTGTTGGAAGTGATTATTCCAACTGTAGTTCAGAGGTCAGCTTCCCCTTTGTCCCCAGCCAGCTTCCCCTGTGGTCCAGGCTACATGTACCTCACTCGTGTAGTTCAGCTTTGTATGGGCACTCATTTCTATTGTTGCGCCTACTATTCATTAGAGGCAACCATTCTCTCTTTATCTTCGCTTGGTCGTCTGATGGGCCTATGTTGTATGCCTTCGCCGTACCATGTGCTTTGATATCTTCCTTGTATTGTGTCGGTTACCCACTCTATGTTGCCCCTTACTGGGGTGGGGGTCAACTCTTGCCTCGGCTGCTCTTGTGCCCCTGGGCACTCAGCGCAGTGTGCACTGCTGCGTGCTGGTGTTAGTGTCCGGCGCCCCCATGGGGGTCTTTGCAGTTTTTGTGTGGGCCGGGGGCACTGTTCCGCACTAGCGGTCTGCTGTGGGCCGAACTCAGTGGGCCTGATCAATGTCTAAATCGGGGTAGTTCCGGTGTGGACTGCGGCCTCCCGCGCAACAATATGCACCTGGAGTGTATTTATTGCTGTGACCCCCCCTTCAGTTGGGCTCAGGCCTCTGTCACCCTCATTCGTCTTTTGCAAGAGCTCCACTCACCCTCACTGGGGTCTGCGCGGTCTGCCTGGGCCTCTCTAGTCCACGTCCATCCTCTCAGCATTGCGGCTCTTGTGCGCAGGTCTTCCTTCCTCCCTGCGGGAGACCGTGTGTGTCAGTACTGTTGTGTTGTAGGCTGACAGGGGTGGAGCTCCCCAGCCCCGGCTCGGGCCGTGGGGAGAAGGCGTTATTGTACCATTACTTGGCATGGCCCAGGCTATCAGCACCCATGAGGGGGTCGTCCACTTCAGCAGCCTTACAGGGTCGGTGTCTGGGCACTGCGCCGGCACCGGCCTCGGTCCCAGATGACGCGGGGCCAATGCACTTACTTGGTCAGGCTCTTTCCGCCATTCTGCGCCGCCCACGACCACTGTGCAGGCAGGCTCCCCTCGGTTTCTTAAAGTCCTGTCTCTGCTCTCCTGCTTCGGGCACGCTGTTTGGTCGCAGGCTGTGGCGTGGCTGTCCCGACTAGACGAGTCGCTTTGTTTCTTGTCTGACGTCTGGCTGTCCTTGGAGCCCACTCAGCACGGGTTTCCTCTAGTGGACTGCGTTGCATGCGTCCGCCATTCTGATGATCATGGCGAGGATCTTCTCTGGTCCTTTTGTACTTGCTTCCCGCTTCAATTTCCCACAAGACTCTTCCGAGCCTTTCTCTGGACCATTAAACACCCTTCTGTTGTGTTTTCGCAACGTCTGCTATGTAAATCTCGCCAGTTTGTCGGAGTTGCAGTCAGGATCATCAGGGATCTCCTAAGCCCTGCTGTCTACCGCATGGACGCCAAGCCACGCCCCTCTGTATTCATAGTTGTATAGAATATTATTACATGAGCAAGCTGTTAGTTGAGAAGGGAAAACATCATGGGAGGTGGAGGCTAGAGTAATCCTGGGGTTACCAGAAGACCTGTTTTTGGGAACAGACTTAGCTGAATTCAATCAGTGGTTTAATTATGCATGCCAGAAGAAGTATCAAGGAAAACTTCCAAAACAGGTAGAACCTATTGGGAAATCAATGATAGGCACACCCCATATATATAATAAAATACAGTGACAGTCCTCTAGGATCTGGAAAGTTAGGAGGTGTCAGAGAGAAATGTTGAGGTTATGTGACAAAGTCACAGTGCCAACATTGCATCAGTCCCCAGTCTGTCTAAGAGTAGGACGGGAAAAACCAATCCTGAACTATTCCTGGACCCCCTAAGAGTGCAACTAGTCAGGAACTACTAAGTCCCAAAGTAACAGGGTATTCAGGACTGCATCTCCCAAAATGCACCGGGTGTGGAAATACAAAACCCAGAGCGAAGTCTGGAATCTTTCAGGGATTCAGAAATTACTATGCTATTGGGAAACAATATAATGTATAGAGAGACCTCTTAGTGAACAGGTGCAGATCCTTGAAAGAAAAAACACACTTTTCACAACCCCCCTCTCCCAGCAACAGTGCTTGTGAAGGTGAATGGTTTTCTCCCTTCCCTGCAGCTGCAGCATATAAGGAGAGAAATCATTTGTTTCCTAACTAGAGGTTTTCCTGTCCCTTGTGATGGTCTTTCAACACCATAAATCCACAAAATAAACTTCTGTTCAGGTGTCATCCAGAAAGCAAGGCAGGAGCAGAGCAGGAGGCAAACACCAGCCCATGCACTGCAAAGAAACTGAAAGAAATCCTAAACACTGGCAAGCCTTTTAAAGGCTTCCCTCGCTTGGTTTGGAATAGGAAGCCAATTAGCAAATCAATTTGAAAGTTTGCCTCTGCCAATGGACACACAGGCTACGATATTGATATTGATATTTTATTTGTATCGCGCTCGTACACAAGTGTATCAGAGCCCGACAAGGCAAGGGAGGGGAACAAGGGAGAACAAAAACAACGATCTTACTCGACCCAGTGACATCGAGAACGCGCAGGTGCATGGGAGAGGAAAAAGGGGACAGTGCATGGGAGGGGGGAAAGTGGAATAGTGCTGAATAAAGGAATCAAAATAAATAACTAAAACAAATAAATAAATAATAAGAGCAACAAACAATGGTAGTGCAGCAGCAAGTGGCAAGTGCTAGGTCTAAGGCAACAGACAGGGTGTGCCAGGTAAGTGCAGAAAAACAGGGGGGGGGCGTAGGGTTACAGATACAGACCCCAGTGCAAGGGTTGGCCAGGAGGCAGTGCAGGTGGGTGGCAGGGTGAGCAGGTACCTGGGCCGGAAAGGTCAGAGGCTAACCAGGTGCACACAGCCTAGACAGAACAGGTCAGCAGGGGAGAGGAGGAGAAAAGGCAGAAGCAAATAGGAAGGTTTTGAGGTGCTTCCAGAACCAGAGATGGTTCTCCTCAAGTTTCAGAGTGGCAGGGAGGCTGTTCCAGAGGTAGGCCCCACCCAAAGACAGAGATCTCCCCCCAGCGCGTTTCTTTTAAAAACGGCTGACCCTGAGGGAGTTAGAGGTGTAGGAGCAAAGAGCTCAGGAGGGAAGACGGAGGGAGAGCTGAAGGTATTTTGGGCCCAGGCCCCAAAAGGCCTTCTGGACAATGCAACAGGTCTTGAAATGAATCCTTGCAGCCACTGGGAGCCAATGGAGAGATTTCAGGGCTTGAGAGATACAATCCCAGTGCTTGAGGCCAAGTACAAGTATCGCAGTCCTGTTCTGGATAAGTTGCAAAGGGCGGAGAGTGGAAGCAGGTAGATTTCGAAACAGGCTGTTGCAATAGTCCAACCTAGAGAGAGCCAGAGCTTGAGAGACAGTGAGCTTCTGGGGGAAGGAGAGGAAAGGTAGAATACCTCTGAGGAGGTGCAGTAGGAAGTTTGACTTTTTAGAGACATCAGAGATGTCGGCAGAGAAGGAAAGCGTGGAGTCAAAGATGACCCAGAGGTTCTTAGCCTCGCAGGTGGGTGTTGGAGGAGGGCCTAGGAAGGCCGGCACAAGAATGACAGGAAAGGAGGGTGAAGGTGTGCTGATGAGGAGAATCTCCATCTTGCTGGCATTCAGGCAGAGATCATTGGTGGCACACCAATTCTGAATGGCAGATAGGCAATCAGAGATGAGAGAAGGAGAAGAGGTGGCCGAGGGAAGCCTGAAAATGAGTTGAGTGTCGTCCACATAGCACTGGAAATTGGAGCAGAAAATGGCAATGTTGTGGGCAAGAGTTGCCAGGTATTGGTTGAAAAGCCAGGGTGAGAGGTTAGACCCCTGGGGAACACCATAGGTAGAAAGGATAATATGTGAAAAGAAGGACCCAAGTTGGACCTGGGAGGGTAAATCAGTGAGGAAAGAGGTCAGACAGGCCAGAGCCTGATCAGTAATACCCAGGTTGTCACGGAGACGGTTGAGCAGGATGGTTTTTTTGACCGTGTCGAAGGCAGGTAGTGACTCTGAGCTACGAGCTGGGGTGAGCAAATTTGGGAAAAGCTGGAGAACTCCAGAGAAAGGGAACCTCTTGAGCCCAGAAGAAGGTTGTGCTCCAGTGAGGTGGAGAAGACCGTCTTCACCCCAGGAAGAGGGATGTGCTCCAGTGAGCAAAATAAGAGCTCCTGAACCACAGAACACGGGTGTGCTCCAGAGTGGGAGTGAAGCACCCATTTAACACCATAAGAGGAATGTGCCCAGTGAGAGGGAGAATAGCCCCTTGAGCCCCAGAAGAAGGGTGTGCTTAAATGAGGTGTTGAAAAGCCCCATGAACTCTAGAAGAGTGATGTGCACCTGCTAGGAACAGGTGAGTCCCTGGGACACCAGAAGTGGGGTGTGCTCCAGTGCGGGGAAGAAGGGATCCCTGAAACAGAAGGTGGGGTGTGATCCAGTTTGAGGAAGAGTGCCTCTTGAGACCAGAAGAAAAAATACCCCTGACCCAAGAGAATGGGGGTGAGAATTAGTAATAGAGAGAGTGACTATAATCCCCAGAAGAAGGGATGTGTCACAGAAGAGGAGATTCCCCTGAACCTCAGACAGGGGGTCTTCTCCAGTGAGGGAAGAGAGCCTTGTGAATCCAGGAGAAGGGTGTGCTACAATGAAGTGTGAGAGAGAAAGAGAGAGTGACTTTGAAACCCAGGAGAGGAGATGTGTAACAGAGGGGTAGAGCCACTTGGTCCTGGAAAAGGGGAATGAGTGACAGAGAGAAGGAGAGCCCCAAGAAAGGCCAGACTTTTGGGACTCTTGGCAAAGGGAGAAAGCCCTAAAATCCAGAGAGATACTTTGTGGTCCCTAGAAGAAAAGATAAGAACTGGGTTCTAGAAATCACTAAGCAGGAGAACCTCCTCTGAAGAACATTCTGAATGCCTTTGTATTTGCTGTCCTTCAGACAACATCCTGTTTTCAAGGACTAGGGTTCCTAAGAACCTTTATCTCACAGCCATCCTGAAATATTTTCTATGCAATATTCTCATGATTAATTATGCTTCATAAAACCTTTTAACTTAATTCTAGTGTCAGTAGTTGTGTGTTCTCTGGGCCAGGTGACACATAGAGGTGAATACATAGGCCCTGCTCCCTTCCCATCTCAAGGGCACATTTGGGGTGACTAGCTTGATGGATTTGGCCAACTGCAACTGAAACACGGGTGCCCATGATCTGCTAGCTGGAGGTGGCAAAACTCTGCAATTGTGCGCTACAAACCTCCTATCTGGGAGGTGCATAAAGAAAGGACTCACCCAGCCCATGGGCCTGTCATAGCACATAGAAGACAAAGAGAAGCTATAGATCCAGTGTCTCAGCTTTGTTTCATTTTCGAGCACCTACGAGCAACGGGAGCTGCTTTTGACACTTCCCACTTTCTGATCTGCTATCGATCATCGAGTCACTGACTCAACCAATTGCCTGCCTGCGCTCCAGCACATTCAAGCTGATCACCGCTGAAGCGCCACAAATCACTGTTTGACCTCCTGGAGTAAACTCGAAGGATTTAAGACACTGACCTAACCCATCGCTTGCCTGAACTCCACTCGATCCAGCCAATCATTGCTGCTAAACTGCACTAACCTGTCTCAACGCCTTTGATATATGGGGGCCACTGATTGGAAACACTTTCCGACTCGGCACAGTAAAAGTACGAAGAAGCCTGGCTCTACACTGTTGAACCCCAAAGGCAAGAGAAACATGTTTTTTGAAGAGACCATTGACTTTAAACCTCCCCCTATGTTTTGCTTTTTAAAAGACATTTCCTTGAAAATTGACATTGGCTGTTGATATCAATTGCCTGCATCCCTATACTCCACCAGAGTTCCCTTTTTATTCTCTAAGTCTGTATTCTATATCAATTCTTCACAGGGCTGTTCTTTAGTGTTTTTAATTAGTTGTGGTCATTGTCAGTTTTTATTAAAGTTCACATTTGTCTTGGTGAGATTTTTTTTTTTATTTTGGTAGCACTGTGTTGTTTGTTTGGCAACCATATCAGCTCACACCTCTACTGAAGAGCATAGCCCGCCCTCAGCCTGCACTAGCAAAAGAATCAAAAGAGGAATTTTGTCACAATCCCCGTACATCTTCTTCATTTAAAACTGCTTAACTTAAGGGAGCCCAACTAACTTTATAAACATTGAAAGAGGTTCCCAGGCCTAATCTCTAAAGTGAGACGTGAAGGAAACTGGACATTGGGTGTCTGGCACTTTTCCCAGACCAGAAAACTACAAGTTTGACGGTGGGGGGGGGGGTTCACTGATTTACCTCCAGTCAGGAGCTGGAGGTAAATCAGGCCCCCACTATCAAGAAACAGGCAGTATTTCCGGCACAAAATACCAGCAATCCCCTACATAGAGTCCTATGGGACTGCATGGAATGGAGATTTACCACCCTTTCCACCACCTGAAGTAATATCCTGGTAGTACAGGGATATCAGGCAGCGGAAACAGTAGGTCAGTATTCAAGTATCTCGCCAGAATTACTGGTGAGATACCAGTAAATTTATAATGACCCCCATTATCTGTTTCCTTATATTAAACACTTCTGAAGACAGGCTCACCTGAAGGAGGTCAAAGGTCAAGCTTGACAGGGCCAGGTTATGCATGCAGTCTGGTTGAAGTTGATGAATCATTTCTACCTCACCTCTGCACAAACAGAGAATCTCAAGTACGAGGGATGAAATTCTACGAGAAAAGACATTGCCCACATCCAAAAATCAACTCTTTTTAAACGGGTTTATTATCAATGCTGTTTGAGGCATATTCTCCAAGCATCGAAGCTGAGAACAGCATTCATTTTTCTAATGAACTCGTAGGATAATTTTTTTAATAAGAATTTGTTTGGAAGATATGTAGAAAATGGTTTGCATTCATTCAGATGCTACTCCTTTTTTTCTTGCATAACTGGTTACATTCACCGGCACAGAGCCTCTAATCCAATTGGTGCCCTGTATTTTCTCTTTGCTTTCTTCTGCAACTTTCAAGGAACATGGGTCCAAACAACAGCCCATCCAAGCAGCAGATATGCTCAGCCCAAGTAATTCCTATAGAAATGTCATGCCCCTGCACAGGTTTTCATTTATTCAGACGGTGACTATGGGGTGTCATGAGACCTCACCCTTGGGTTCGCGCATAGAGATTACTCAAGCAAAAGGTTGATCTGGTTTTTTTATCCGCTAACGAAGAGCATTGATTTTTACTTCATTGAATTTAAAATGACCTTAGCCTTTTCTGCCCTAGCCTTTCAAACCTAAATGAAGCAGTCACTCCGAGAGGTGATCAGAGCTGCCTGCCTAATCCTATTATAATTATGGCGGGATGATCAGATCCCCATGCGGAGGGCCTCCTGATCCGCGAGCGTCTCTTCCCTTTACTCCGGTAATCATTTACATCAAGGGAAAAGTAATTAAAAGAGATAAGATGGAGATCTTTGCGGGGGGAAAAGGAAAATCGATGAAAGATCTCGAGTCCTGGCGCTTTGCATTTTCTGTGCATTCCGTGGATCTTGCAATGCTTCTAAAAAGCCAGGATTCTGCTGAAAGGTCTTAGAAAGTAACTTTCCAATGGGAAAAGAGGGTGCTCAAGGTGACCTTTTGAGACATCAGCTGTGGTAGGATCAAAACCTGCTTCTATAGATATTTGTGTGAGTACATACATGCTCACACATAAATATATATAAACACACGCACACACTTGTGTGGGAGCACGTGTGGTTTGCGTGTGTGCCTATAAGTTCAACAGAATGGTACACAAATAGGAAAAATGAACCTTTGCATCTAAACATTTTTGTCAAGTATTTCACAGACTTCTCTCATGCACACGCTCACACACACAAGTAATTGCGGGGGAGCGTGTGTGTAACAGAATGGGGCAGATACATGAAAAGGGAAACTGCATCTAAATATGTGTCAAGTATTTTACGGATTTCTCACCCACACACAGCCACAAACACATTCGCAAACTTTCCCAAAAAATCACAATGTAAAAATTCACAATGTTGAAGCAAGGGATGTGTCTGTGTGTGTGTGTGCGTGTGTTTTTTTTTTGCAGGTTTTTTGCAGCACCAAACAAATCATTGCAATTGCTTCAAGCACTGCTACAAGAATCTTAGAAGAGTTCACTTTTGAGGAAGAAAAAAGGGATAAATCAGAGACAAATGGAAGTGTATAGTGCCTAATTCTTGAGACAATTCACATTTTAAACTGCCCCCAAGCTAACCTAAAAAAGTTGCCTGCAAGAAATTGTACAGAAAAATCCACATCATTTCCAGGTACTTCACATAAATTCCCATCATGGCAGTATGAGATGGGATCTGTGCCAGCCTGACACCAACTCCATGCCGAAGTTTATAGCTTTCTATACCTCTCTTCCCTTTTCAACTCATCTGCCACACTCATCGAAAAGCTGTTGTGGGCCATCATTGTCTCTGGTCCAACACTCAAATTATCATCTGTTCCACTGGCCCCATTCCTCAATGGGTTTCCAGCTACCCAAGGTATCCCACAGGAATCCACTCACCCCCAAATCTTTTTCAGTATTTACATCCAGATTCTAGAAGCATCTACACTTTCCTCAACTACTACATTGATGACACCCAGATCTACATTTATGTTATGTTAACAGTTTTTCCTGTGCACACTTTACCAGGACTGTGGCATCATGGCACTAAAGAGTTAATTAGAAATCCAAGACAGGGATATGCACTACCCTGGAGTAGGGTTACTTGCTTTTTCGACATTAATTCTGCCAGAGGTAGGTGCAGGATATTGAGGGGCTTATCAAGGGCCTTGTTGGGGTGGTCAATAAAGGTCCCAATGAGAAAGAGGGGTTCGGGTTACGTGTGCCTTATTGGTGACTGGGAGAACAGCAATGTTGACGTGATGTTGCAATTTAACATGTATCTAGTGTCACAGAGAGCATTTTAGACTTCGTGGTGGATGAGCTCACTAGGCTTTCGATATGGGGTGGAGTGGGCGCACTGATACTTTTAGATTTGTCAGCTGCGTTTGACCCGGTAGACCACTCCATCCTGGTTGGATGACTGATGGAGGCAGGGGTGTCCTGCCAGGTGCTAGCCTGGTTTGAATCCTTCCTGGCTGGTCGTACTCAGCCCCTCTCTCCTCATTTAGCTCTGCTCCTCTGTCTCTTTCTTGTAGTTTTCCCCAGGGCTATGCCTTGTCCCCTATGTTATTTAACATTTATATTCAGCCCCTGGTCAAACTCATCCATGCCCATGGCCTCCGGTGCTCCTTGTATGCTGAGGATAGGCAGATTATTGTTCGTATTGATCTTCATCAACATGATGCTGCGTCTCAGCTATGGGGGTGCCTGGAGGCGGTGGGAGGGTGGTTGAGTGATTATTGGCTTAGGCTGAATGTTGACAAGACGAAGGTCTTGGTGGTGGGTCCCCCCTCTGCTGGCTCTCAGTGGATGTCTGACCTTTGGCCTCTTTCTCTCGGCTTTTGGTGTCAAACTATGTGCTTCACTTTCATTGGAAGCATAGGAGGCAGCTGTCTGTAAGGCCGGTCACTTCAAACTAAAAATCCTATGGAAAGTCTTCCCTTTCATTCCAGCTCAGCTACATGCTTGTGTGGTTGCTTCCCTTGTTTTGAGTGGTACTGATGACTGCAACTTGCTCTTGTTAGTTCAGCCGCAGGACTTGTTACGTTGGCTTCAGGTCTTATGAAACACTGCTGCGTGAGTAGTGTCCCATGCCCCGTTTGCCCCCAACATCTCCCCAGTTCTTTGTCAGCTTCACTGGCTTCCTATCGGGAAATGAGTACAGTTTAAATCCATTATGTATTGTACACAGGGTGTTCTATGGGCTGGAAATGGAGTACCTTCAACAGGAATTCTGGCGGCATGTCCCATGTTGTGCTCTGCGCTCTCAGGACAGTGCAGTTATCTCTGTTCCCAGATTTCAGCTCCTCTGTGTTGGCCACTAACATTTGGAACTCGCTGCGGTGGCTGCGGGTTATGGAGAATCATCTATCATTTCGGTGAGCTATAAAAAACATCTTCTTTTATGCGATGGTGGCTGATTGTCTATGTTCTGCTGGTTCTTCTAGCGCCAAGATGCCTACGGGTAAACGTGCGCTTAATAAATATTTGTATCCTAACATAGTATAGTTAATGGGAATGAGATAATTGTTACTTTTAGTGTTATTTTGTGTTTAAGTTGATACATTTTAGATTTGCACGCATGCAGCAAGATAAATGTAAAAACTGCTGATGCAATATAAATGCAATGTAGTTGTACTGTGTTACATAGCACCTAAAGGTTGGGCAGCAAGGAGCTTCATGTGCACATGCGAGAAAGGAGATTTGCAATGAAGAAACCACTGTGAAGAGGATGCAGTAGTCTTGAACATACATGCACAGACATACATACACAGGGGTCTTTAGGATTATATGTTTAGGACAGTTGGGGGTACATGGTAAATATACAAATCTGTATGCCGCAGATCCTCTCATGGCTAAGAATTGTGCAGGCCCTGAATCCTAGGTTGGCAAATTGAACTATGTGTGACTGAGAAAACTGGTTTAGCAAAGTTTGTGGTTGAGGAAGGGCAGCAAACAGCTGCAATAATATCAAATAGTCAGTTACAGTCAGGCTCAGGTTTTTACGACTTAGCATTTTGCCATCCACGACCGCTGCAGGAGTGCAGGTGAGCCCATCCGTGCGCGTTTAAACGTGTAAATTCCCCTTATTTTGTGGAAAGTGTCCCACTAACCCGCATCCCTCGCTATCCTCCCGCTTCCTGGTTTCCCTCTCTCAGCCCCCCCTGTGACCGTCCACTGTCCACGATTGGCCCCCTCCTCGCCATCCCTCGAACCTAGCATCTCGTTAGCAGCCCCAGCCCCTCTTTGCCATCCACGACCGCTGCAGGAGTGCAGGTGAGCCAATCCGTGCGCGTTTAAACTTGTAAATTCACCCTTTTTTGTGGAAAGTGTCCCTCTAGCCCGCATCCCTCGCCATCCTCCCGCTTCCTGGTTTCCCTCTCTCAGCCCCCCCCTGTGCCCGGCCACTGTCCACGATTGGCCCCCTCCTCGCCATCCCTTGAACCTAGAAACCCGTTAGCAGCCCCAGCCCCTCTTTGCCATCCACGACCGCTGCAGGAGTGCAGGTGAGCCAATCCGTGCGCATTTAAACTTGTAAATTCCCCTTATTTTGTGGAAAGTGTCCCTCTAACCTGCATCCCTCGCCATCCTCCCGCTTCCTGGTTTCCCTCTCTCAGCCCCCCCCTGTGCTCGGCCACTGTCCACGATTGGCCCCCTCCTCGCCATCCCTTGAACCTAGAAACCCGTTAGCAGCCCCAGCCCCTCTTTGCCATCCACGACCGCTGCAGGAGTGCAGGTGAGCCCATCCGTGCACGTTTAAACTTGTAATTTCCCCCTATTTTATGGAAAGTGTCCCTCTAGCCTGCATCCCTCGCCATCTTCCCGTTTCGTGGTTTCCCTCTCTCAGCCCTCCCCTGTGCCCGCCCACTGTCCATGATTGGCCCCCTCCTCGCCATCCCTTGAACCTAGCAACCCGTTAGCAGCCCCAGCCCCTCTTTGCCATCCACGACCGCTGCAGGAGTGCAGGTGAGCCCATCCGTGCGCGTTTAAACTTGTAAATTCCCCCTATTTTGTGGAAAGTGTCCCTCTAGCCTGCATTCCTCGCCATCCTCCCGCTTCCTGGTTTCCCTCTCTCAGCCCCCCCTGTGCCCGCCCACTGTCCACGATTGGCCCCCTCCTCACCATCCCTTGAACCTAGCAACCCGTTAGCAGCCCCAGCCCCTCTTTGCCATCCACGACCGCTGCAGGAGTGCAGGTGAGCCCATCCGTGCATGTTTAAACCTGTAAATTCCCCTTATTTTGTGGAAAGTGTCCCTCTAGCCCGCATCCCTCGCCATCCTCCCGCTTCCTGGTTTCCCTCTCTTAGCCCCCCCTGTGCCCGCCCACTGTCCACGATTGGCGCCCTCCTCGCCATCCCTTGTACCTAGCATCCCGTTAGAAGCCCCAGCCCCTGTTTGCCATCAACGACCGCTGCAGGATTGCAGGTGAGCCCATCCGTGCACGTTTAAACCTGTAAATTCCCCTTATTTTGTGGAAAGTGTCCCTCTAGCCCGCATCCCTTGCCATCTTCCCGTTTCCTGGTTTCCCTCTCTCAGCCCTCCCCTGTGCCCGCCCACTGTCCACGATTGGCCCAGCTATCCTCTACTCAGCTCATCTCTGACCCCCCCAGGGCAGCCCTCTGCCCGGCAGCCCTATCGGCTAAGGACCATGAGGCAAAGGACGGCTCCTACAAAGACGGCTCCAGGTCGTATCTGCAGGTATCCGCAGGAGAAGCAAGAAGCTGCCAACAAGTAAGTGTGGCAAGGGCAGGGACAGAACCAATTACTTCTCGCCATACTACCCTACCACTCAACCTTCAATACTTCAACATTTAGAATTGTTCCCAATAGTCTCCCTGTGAAAGTTGCATTTGGAAGCTGTGCCCAATAGCCTCTCTGAGAAAAGTTGCATTTAGAAGTTGTGCCCAATAGCCTCTCTGAGAAAAGTTGCATTTAGAAGTTGTGCCCAATAGCCTCTCTGAGAAAGTTGCATTTAGAAGTGTACCCAGTAGCCTATGTGTGTATTTAGAAGTTGTGCCCAATAGCCTCTCTGAGAAAAGTTGCATTCAGAAGTTGTGCCCAATAGCCTCTCTGAGAAAGTTGCATTTAGAAGTTGTGCCCAATAGCCTCTCTGAGAAAGTTGCATTTAGAAGTGTACCCAATAGCCTATGTGTGTATTTAGAAGTTGTGCTCAACAGCCTCTCTGAGAAAAGTTGCATTTAGAAGCTGTGCCCAATAGCCTCTCTGAGAAAAGTTGCATTTAGAAGCTGTGCCCAATAGCCTCTCTGAGAAAGTTGCATTTAGAAGTGTACCCAATAGCCTATGTGTGTATTTAGAAGTTGTGCCCAATAGCCTCTCTGAGAAAAGTTGCATTTAGAAGTTGTGCCCAATAGCCTCTCTACAAAAAGTTGCATTTAGAAGTTGTGCCCAATAGCCTCTCTGAGAAAGTTGCATTTAGAAGTGTACCCAATAGCCTATGTGTGTATTTAGAAGTTGTGCCCAATAGCCTCTCTGAGAAAAGTTGCATTTAGAAGCTGTGCCCAATAGCCTCTCTGAGAAAAGTTGCATTTAGAAGCTGTGCCCAATAGCCTCTCTGAGAAAGTTGCATTTAGAAGTGTACCCAATAGCCTATGTGTGTATTTAGAAGTTGTGCCCAATAGCCTCTCTGAGAAAAGTTGCATTTAAAGTTGTGCCCAATAGCCTCTCTGAGAAAAGTTGCATTTAGAAGCTGTGCCCAATAGCCTCTCTGAGAAAGTTGCATTTAGAAGTTGTGCCTAATAGCCTCTCTGAGAAAGTTGCATTTGGAAGTGTGCCCAATAGCCTATTTGTGTATTTAGAAGTTGTGCCCAATAGCCTCTCTGAGAAAAGTTGCATTCAGAAGTTGTGCCCAATAGCCTCTCTGAAAAATGTGCATTTAGAAGTTGTGCCCAATAGCCTCTCTGAGAAAGTTGCATTTAGAAGTGTACCCAATAGCCTGTGTGTGTATTTAGAAGTTGTGCCCAATAGCCTCTCTTAGAAAAGTTGCATTTAGAAGTTGTGCCCGATAGCCTCTCTGAGAAAAGTTGCATTTAGAAGCTGTGCCCAATAGCCTCTCTGAGAAAAGTTGCATTTAGAAGCTGTGCCCAATAGCCTCTCTGAGAAAGTTGCATTTAGAAGTGTACCCAATAGCCCTCCTAAACTCCACCTAAAAGTCCAACTAAAGCCATACCTGGAGTGTTGCTACATTCAACTTCTCCTTAAATAGCTTACCCATATTCCAGCTTATTAGAAGAATGCCAGCCTACTAGAAGACAATCTACCAACAGCGTAGCTGTGCTGTAGCTACAACTAAATAGACTGCCTAACTAGCATAGCCTAGGGTCTAGCTACACCTCAAAACGGCCTAATATCTATAAACTAGTACAATCCTGAAATCAAGACTACTCACAGCCAGTGATATAGCCAAACATATAAAGTCCAATAAACTTAAGTTTCAATTGAGACCACTCCTAACAGCTTGTTCTAAGCATGAGTGCACCCACTACAACAGAGTCTGTCGGAAACAACCACCATAGACCACCCTCACTTCCAGGTGTGCTCTCCGCCCCATACCCCCTTCCCAAATCACCCCACCCTCCTTTGCACTCCCTACCATCCCACTCTCCAAACACCAAGCCAGAGGAGCACAATGGCGAGCCAACCACCCTAACACCACTCCGCCCCGGATCCCCACCACCGGCCAGCCCACGTTAACCATGCCCTCTCCCCTCACTATCTTAGCGGGCACACCTTGCCCTGCAAGCAGCCACCCCCCACCTTGCCCACAAACCCCCACCACCCCCCCCGAACACACCCTTTCCCGTCCCTAAAAACTGCACGACTAGCCCTAGCAAGAACCGAAGCCACATCCCTCTCCCCCTCTGACCCCCCTTCCCTCTCTCACACTCCAATCGCAACAAGGAAACTAAAGAGGAATCGCACCTGGTCCCCCTCAATCTCTCAGCACTCCTCGCCTCCCCTGTCCCGACCCACCTCCACTTTCCCCCAATCACCTCTGTCCCCCGTAGCTTCGCCTTTCCTGAAACCCCTCTCCCTCGACTTCTCATCAACTGTAATGGAAACCCCTAACCGCCCACACCCCACCTTCAAATCCCCCAAGCCAAACCCGATCATCCGAACACATGCATCCACCCAATCCCGCACGAAGCCCGCCAATCCTTCTGCTTGCCCACTCTTCCCACCGATCATCACCCACCCCCTCCCTCTCCAGCTCCCTCTCTCTCTGCCACTACACCCTTCCGCCCCAGCCCCGAGACCAACCTCACCTGCCGATGTGAACTGCATCCTATTTAATGCCCGATCCGTAGCAAAAAACAGATTCTCCATCTTTGACCTCCTCACCTCTGACAATCCAGACCTGGTTTTCATCACCGAAACTTGGTTCTCTGACGACTTCGCACCAATCGCCAGTGCAGCCTTCCCCCCTGACTACTCCCTCATCCCACTGAACCGTCCATCTAGAGGAGGAGAGTCGCATTCGTCTACAAGTCTTTCTACCACGCCTCAATTATCGACAACCAACCTTCCATTCCTTCCTGCGAATCACTCCTCGTTAAACTATCCCTCTCCCCATCGCTCTCGCACAGCTTCTTAATAATCTACAGGCCCCCAGGCTACGATAGACAATTCGCAAACAACCTCTGCGTCTCAATCGCCACCCTTCAACTAAACCATCCCAACCTCACCCTTCTTGGAGACTTCAACATTTGGCTCGACATCCCCACCAACCCTATGACACACTCTCTGGTTCACGGTTTAGACGCAATTAACCTTCAACCCCACATAAATGGCCCAACTCACTATAAAGGACACACTCTTGATGCTATCTTTAGTTCCAAGACCCGGATTCATTTATACCCCCCCCACCCCCATCATCTGGTCCGATCACTTCATTCTCTCTTTCGCCATTCACTCACCCGACCCCACTCCAGTACTCGAATCTGAACCACCAAATCCATGCAAATGCTGGAAAAAACTAATAATCGTCCCTGACCTAGCCGACGCACTCCTCCAATCTCCACCACCTACCTGCCAGCTGACTAAACAATTAACCCTTGATGCCTTTGACTCTTGGCTCAACGCATCTCTGATGCCGCCCACACCCCCTTGCAAACCATCATCCCGTTGTGGCGTTTTCCCCAGATGATTCACTCCTGAGTTGAAGACCACTAAACAAATATATAAATACCTAGAACGCAAATGGCAGAAAGACAAAACCAAAGAGAACAGGGCCATCTTGGCCCGACACCTCTATCAGTACAAAGCAGAAATCCGGAAAGCAAAAAAAGCCCACTAAAACTCCCGAATCCTAAACTGCAAAAACCCAAGCAAGGAACTCCACAAAATTATCTCTGAGTTCACCAAACCGGCTTGCACCACGACCGTCCCGACCCCCTCACAATCACTGTGCGACTCACTCTCCCTCCCCTTTTACACCACGGCTCTCGAAAGAACAAATACTCTAACCACCAAACTGGCTCTCTTACATCCACCAGGCAATACTCCCCCCTTATCGGCCAACCCACCAGCTGCAACCACTACGCAACCAACGTTCGAATCCTTTAGTCCAATATCACCAGAGCAATTTCTCAAACTTCTATCTGCCCGCAAACCATCTGGCTCCCCGCTGGACCCTTGCCCGGCCTCAACCCTCAAAGAAATTTTCGCTTCCACCTGCGCAGGAGAACACACAAGATCCATCATAAGTACCTCCCTTTCCTCTGGTATCTTTCCGGACGCATTCAAAACGGTTCATGTCAAACCACTAATTAAAAAACCTTCTCTCGACCCTCTCCAGCCCAAAAACTACCGCCCCATCTCAAACACCAGATTCCTTACAAAACTCATTGACCGAACCGCCTACTCCCAACTAAATCCCTTTGTCCAAGCCAACAATCTCCTAGACCCTGCACAATCAGGTTTCAGAGCCCGTCACGGAACCAAAACCACCCTAACCTCAATCTGGGATGACCTTAAAATGACGGCAGACTCTGCGGGATGCGCGGCACCAATCCTTCTTGACCTATCCGCCGCTTTTGACACAATCAATCACTCAATCCTCCTAGACCGCCTCCACTCCCCACCAATTCGTGGAACCGCTCTTAAATGGATAGCTTCATTCCTCAAAGATAGGTACCAAATAACAATACTCTCCACCTACACCTCCCAAGCCCGACCAGTCGACATGGGAGTCCCACAAGGAGCATGCCTATCTGCACTCCTGTTCAATCTCTACTTGATCACCCTCCCTCCAATAGTTCGTTCACACAACATCCTGTGTTACAACTATGCCAACGACACTCAACTAATTCTAAAACTAATGAACTCAAATCCCAACTCCCGACCTGACCTGGCCTCCTGCCTCCTCGACATAGAACTCTGATGACCCAAAGCCACCTCTTGTTAAACCCCTCCAAAACTGAAATCATGGCATGTGGCAACTCTGAGCTTCTTCCGCAATCACTACCCTGGCCACCCGCCATGGTTAGCTCACCGACCCCCTGCAAATCAGTGAAAAATCTAGGATGCATCCTGGACTCTGACCTAACACTCTCGCGCCAAGTCAACAATGTCTCAAATTCCTGCCACTACCACCTTAAAACCCTTAGGCGCATCTTTCCATATCTCTCCTTTCCTAACAGACTCTCCCCGGTCCAATCAATCGTTATGTCAAGACTGGACTATGCAAACCCCCTATAACTCAGACTCCACGCGTACCAACTGAATAAACTCTAAAGGGCACAAAACGCGGCAGCCAAATTGCTACTTGCGCTCGGCTCAAGAGACCACATCTCCCCAGCCCTTAAGACGCTGCACTGGCTTCCAGTAGCCCGAAGGGTGACTTTCAAAACCTTCTGCATCTCCCATCGAGCACTGCATAAAACCGGACCTCAATATCTTCAAAACCAACGAAAACCCTATCACCTCCCTCGCACCCTAAGATCAAGCTCAGCCGGCCTCCTAGTCATACCTAAGACAAACTCAGTCAGATTAGGCGGATCATCATTCTCAGCCTTGGCCCCCACACTGTGGAACTCACTCCCACTGCACATCCGCCAAACTGAGGATTCATCATCCTTCCGCAAACTGCTGAAAACCTGGCTCTTCCCCTAAAACCAACCGGTAATCAAACTAACCCAAACAGACAAACAGCATCTCAACGACACCAACCCAACAAACTACCTGAGGCGAGAAATGGACAACTAATAACCGGAATATAAACTAGAAAGACAAACAGAATTAAACGAGTTAAGTAGATCAAAACAGTGAAGTGGATAATATGAATAAATCATATGGAAACAGTAAGGAGATGTAAACTGCTGAAATGCACATAATACATGAGAAGGGAACGAAGTGAATATCATCGATGAATTAGTTAGAATGGATGAAGCATGTTGAATGGATGAATGCACGAATAGAAGAACAGATGACTATATAGATTGAATAAGTGTGTAAATCGAATGAGTAAGTACATCGGATAAGTGTATAGAAGGATGAACATGTTAAGTGGCTGAGTGTGTTGAGTGGTTGAGTGTAAACAGTTGAATGCACTGAGTGGAAGAATGCATGAGTGGAGGAACAGATGACTACATAGATCGAATGAGTGTGTAAATCGAATGAGTATGTAGATCGGATGAAGGTATAGAATGGATGAACATGATTTGCGGATGAGCATGCAGAGTGGGTGGGTATGCAGATCAGACGGACGATGGCATAAATACAGAGAAGCAAATGTAGAACTAATGATTGCACAGAACGTATGAGCGAGTGGAGTGGAGGAGCGTGTAGAGTGGAGGAGCGTGTAGAGTGGAGGAGCGTGTAGAGTGGGCGTGCGTCTAGAGTGGAGGAGCGTGTAGAGTGCAGGAGCGTGTAGAGTGGAGGAGCGTGTAGAGAGTGGAGGAAGTTATAGAGCGGACGAGGTCAAAGAGCGGAAGAGGTTAGAGAGCGGATGAGGTTAGAGAGCGGATGTGGTTAGAGAGCAAATGAGTGTATAGAGCAAATGAGTGTATAGAGCAAATGAGTGTATAGAACAAATGAATTTATAGAACAGGATTACTGCATATTAACGAATGACTCTAAGGGACCAATGAGTGCATACTAATGTTGAAGCCGGGAAAGCATGAGTGCATAGAGCGGATGAGTGTGCGAAGCTGGTGAGTGCGGGGAATGGATGAATGCGGGGAGCGGGTGACTGCGCACGGTGGGTGAATGCGAAGTACAGGCGCAGACAGGGTGCATGCGAGGGGCAGACAGGAGTGCGTGCGTGTGGCAGTCAGGAGCGCGTGAGGCGGACTGGAATGCATGAGTGCGCCGAGCAGACCGGAGTGTGTAGCGCTGACGGGGACCCATGGAATGAATAAAAGTCCATAGAACGGACTGGAGCACATAGAACTGCGCGAAGTACATAGTATGGTCCGGAATGCAGAGAACATATGAAAGAGCATGTAACCCATCATGTCACACCCCACGCGTACTCTCTTCTTTACACCACCACTCAAGTAGAACACAGAAATACTATGACACCATTCGGTATAACTGTTCTCATACCAACACCTCCCGCTCACTCCCCATCACCCCAGTAAACACTGCTGGTCCCCCACCCCCCAGCCAGGCATTCTCCTCAGGCCTAAAGCAGCCCCAGTCAGTCTGGATAAATCCTGCCAGAACGAACACATACCCCTGATCTCAACCACCACACCTACCGCTAAGAAGCAGCTAGTAACGAATACCGCACCAGCTGCACACATACCCGGTGCCACACACGCCGTTGACTCTCCTTACTCTCTCTACTGACCTGAACTTCGGTTCCCAAGGGCGTTCAACCTACCAGCGCCTTCAGACCATACCAATGGTATATAAGGCGCTATAGAAGTGCAAAATAACAAAACATAACATAACACTATTGTGGAATGTAGATACATTCTGTTTAAGTACATGGGAGCCTGTTATTCATTGTGCAAGGAATTCCAGCCATCTGTTTGTGACCAATTAATAAACCTGGTGCAGGGCGGCCGCTGAAGGGCAGAGTTGACAAATGGTTTATGGGTTTTGACCAGTTTTTCAGGATGTGCCCAGAGACCATGTGTGCTGAATTGGTAGTCATGTAGATTAGTCTGAAACAATGATGCCAGCAAGTATGGGCGGTTAAGATATTTATCGCAGTTCGAACGGAACTTTGTTTATTTCTCCCCCTCCTCATATCGTTGAAGTGTCCTTCTTGCAAACTATGTGCATTAGGTATGGAGTTAGAGGTCTCAGGCATGAAATATGTTATGTGTGAATGTGTAACTACGGCACGACATCATGACCTACCACAGAAACATCCCAAACAGGGGTGTGCTGTAAATATGAGCTGATGAAAAGATATGTTGAACCGGGAGGGTAGTTAAATAAATGGTACCAATGAGAGTGTAGGAATTAAAGGAGATTGGATTTCTTTTGTATAGGTTTGAGCAATCATGTGTGGGGGATGATTTGTGATAAAGTATGTGGGAGTGTTTCAACAGTTGCAAAATCTATATAATGTGTGAACTTTTGTGATTCCAGGAGACACGGTTACTATTGTCTTTTCAGCCTCATCTAGCTCTTCCCGGCCATTTGTACAGTAGAAATTGCTTTATTGACAAACATGCACTTGCTTATTAAGAGGTGGGCCTACTTTGGGTTAAGAGGTCCATCTGCACATTTGGTGTCCCTGGGTGGGCTCCAGGCATTCCAAGGCATTGGGGGTCTCCTGTCTGCACAACTCGGCTACAGCACTTCGCTGTGTGGACCAGTCTTCCGTGCACGGTAAAGTGAGAGGTCTACAGGTGGCATATTGTTTAGAGGTCTGTCTGCACCCCAGAGGCGTGGTGTCATGGTCCAGTTGTGCAGGGCAAATTGAAGGTTCATTTTCACGTGAGTGCACTTTGGTGGGTAAAGCAAAGGGGTAACAGGGGAAAATAGGGTCTTTCCTTGATTTAAGGGCATTGGTAAGGGTGAGGTAAGCGTGCATGTATGGAGTTAGATGAGGTTAAGTGGATTGAAAGTGTGAGTGTTTTGGAGACGTGAATGAACTGTTTCATGTTGTAAGTCATTGTATATATTTTTTTCCTAATTTGTTATTTTAGATGTGTGAGGTGGGCCACCAGCACGTCCATTGTGAGGTTTGCCCTGATACCCTTAACTTGCTTATCTGGTTTGCTGGAGCCCTCACCTAGGTGTGAGGTGGCATCTTTATAGTAAGTCCACCCTTAGATACCTTTCTGGAGCATGCCCTTGGGACCTTTCATTCTGTATTGACTGGGCAGCAGGATATCTCACCTTGCTTTTCTTGGTTAGTCAAAGTAGTGAAGGGTATCTTCCTGTAGTCAGGGAAAGACATTATTGTAGTCGAGAATGTTGTACTGGTGATGAAGAGAGAGAAAAAGCAGTGTTGAAGTGAAACACTTTGTGCTCCTTCTATGCTTGAATGAAGAAGATATTTCGAAGAACAAAAGACGATTTGGGCAGATATTGTGTTCTTTTTAATGATATGCTGTCTTTTGCGTAACAGTGAGAAGTATAATTAAAGTGAATAGCTAAGTGAGGTGATCGTGGTGGAAGTGCACCTTGGATTGAAATGTCATGGTGCGGATTTGGGTTCCGTGTTTTAAGTCATTTAATTTGAAGTGAATTTTTAAAGGTTAGACTGGTTTGGAGTATGTAGACTCCACTGAATCATTTATGCAAGTACTCCCTGGCTATATGGTAAAGATTTTAAAGTACCTGTTAAATGGCTATGTGAAACTAAGGGTAAAATGCTCAATAGGGGACATATGATAAGGGAATGTTGGAAAACCTGTATACTTGCGGGAAGGCCCATAATGTTAAAGTTGCAGAGGAAAGGCCAAGAAAGGAGGGTGTGGGAATTCCTCCAGCACCGCCACATATGGGTGCTATTCTTTATCGCCCATAGAAGGGTATACCGACCCTGAGTTCGAACCTCCATTTACTCAAGCGGCCACTCGAGTTGTTGCAAGACGGACACAGGTAATGCCTCCATCCGCTACGATTCCTAAAAGATGGGATACGGAGGAAAGTGGAAGGCTAACTCCTTCAATGATTAAGGCTGCAGAAAGGTTGAGAAAGGAGGGCTGAACAGGAATAACTCCCCCGACTGCTAGGTTAGCAGAGAGATTAAGGGTGGAGTGAGAGAGAGAGAGACCAGCAACCGAAAAACTAGATGAAGGGATGAGAATGGGCGAAAAAAGGGAGACTGTACCTCTACCATTAGGATAGAGGATAGGGAGCAAATGGCAGTGGAAAAGCAGGAGCAGGTAAAATTGGAAGAAGCATTGAGGCTAGCAGAGTAAGAGGTAGTGCTGCTATGACAGTAGAAAAGTGCAGAGCGGGAAGAAGGGAATCGACAGGTAACGGACGTAGAAGAAGGAAGGTGGAGGCATGGACAAGTTTGTGTTATATTGGATATGTCAGTTATCAAGGAGGTCAACGTGGACCTTGAAGACAGACGTATCACTATGGGTACAGGATATGATCAAGGAGAATGGGAACCGGCACCCTATGGTAGTGCTGAGTATGTTTCCGTGCCCATATAAATGGCTGGGATGGAGTAACAGAAGCCGGAGCCAAGGATGACTTTGAATCAGATATTGAGCTGGGAAAACAGGGTGTAGCAGCCCCACCTCCCGCTCCAGTAGCAGCAACAGAGATTACAGCCTGGGATGCTAAAACACGCCGTGGTACTCGTATGGCCATAGTGAGCAGCAGGGGAAAGACAGGGAAAGCCCCAGTAAAGGCGGTGTGACTCAATTTCCGTTGCTCCAGAAGGGCCAGGGGAAGGCGTATTATGTCCCATGGTCACACATGGACTGGAATAACTTGATGAAGACACTTTCTTCGCTCACTGCAGGGGCAGAGGAACTGGATTTATGAATCAGAGAAACACACTGCCGGTGTTACGTTGGCCATATGGGACATGAAAAGCATATTCATGGCCCTAATGGGGGAATGGTCAGATGAGCTTTGGAGTCGATCAGGGTATCCAGGAGTTGGATAAAAAGACCCACGATCGAGCAGCATTCAATAATTACAGGATACAGGTATGGGGGGCCCTACAGGGTATGTTCTCCAATACACTGGATATAAATAACATTTTGGCCAACATAATGAAGTTAGATGACGATACTGACACACATATCCAATTAATTCAGGAGATGTGGAGGGCAGAGACGGGAGAAGCGTGGGATAAGAACATTGCCATTTTTTATCATATGCTAAAAAAGGGACTTCCCAAAGAAGTCCAGCATGATCTATATAAAGTAGTAGGGATGGAGGCCAAGGGTTGACTGGAAATTCAGGCACATTTTGGGCATTTTTGTAAAAGGAGGCACGAGAAAGAAAAGGGGAGCATAGAGTAGGCACAAAAGGCAGAGGCCAGATTGTTCCGGGAAAAAAATAGCAAAGATTGGTTCGGAAGGAGAAGTGATTACCAGCTCCATGGAGGGACAGCATGGACAATTGGGACAACAGGGACATATTGAATCAGGTATGACACAAGTTTGGATGGATGAGTATGCTCTGGGTCAAAGGCAAATGAGAGGGTTTTCGAGGTATGGGCGAGGATTTTCAAGAGGAGGTGGGTCATTTGGCAGGTTCGGAGGAATGGGGTCCCCGTTTAATGGGCCGATGGGAAATAATTAAGGAGGATTGTATGGGATCCAGTGTTGGTTGTGTGGAAGGATGGGACACATGGCATGAAATTGCCGGTGCAGTTCACAGTATTTCAGCATAGGTGCTCAGCAAATGCAACCCCCAACCATGCCAAATGCCCCATGTTCTGTGAAATCGCAGCAGATATGGGTTGAACAGAACCCAGTGCCTGGGGCTTCACAAACCTATGCGTGTCAACCGACTGTGCCAGCACAGGCACCGGTACAGGTATCAGAGAATAATTCTTTACCCCAAGGAACGGTCACTCACTACACTGAAGCAAGTGTTTTTGGAGGGAATCCGTTACCACTCCTCGTGCTAATATTTACCTGGATTAGGACAGCCCACAGGGATCTTTGATGTGTCCAAATCTGTCTGTTACTACCGACCCGGAAGAAGAACCCCATAGAGGTGTACAGGTAGGTGACCAAACGTTTTCATTTATGGTCGATACAGGGGCTATAAAATCTTGCATCAAAGATGCTGAGTTTCCCTTGTCAAACAAAACAATGGAAACACAGGAATTCTCTGTGGCTATCCTGTCAGTTCCTCACTCTAATGATCTACATATTAAGGTAGGTACACAAAAATGATCTGCTCCTTTGTTGTATTGTGCAGATACCCTGGCAAATCTCTTGGGCAGAGATCTCATTAGTCAACTCCACATGTCGATTGCTTTCACAGAGGAATGTATAGTAGGCTTGACTCCAGGTGTGTATCCGGTAAGAGAAGCAGCACTTTGAATGCCTACTGCAGTGATAGCGTGATAAGGGGGATACCTGTACACTCAGCTTTGTTTCTTTATGTAGTAATGATTGTGTTGAGTTGGGTCCCGGGAATCAGATATCAGTCATGGCGTATAACGATTTTTGTATTGGCCTGCTGAGTCATAGGAGGTAACACCAGGCAAGGGGGGCATGGCTACAGGGCCATGTAGACGAACGTGCTCTCGGAGGAGCTCCTGCAAAATCCGGCACAAAAGTGCACTAAGAAATAACTGGAACGTGTGAAAATGCAAGCCTACATGTATGACCCAGCGAGGCAGACTCGTGGCGTGTTTTGGACTGCCTGATCAGCGTGCTTTGGGTGTTTCGTGCCCTAGAAGAGCGAGCGGGTCCGCTCTGGGAAGATCCAAGATGGCGTGTGGCCATGAACAAAGGAATGGGGCAACACAGAGAATGGCCATTTAAATCAGCGCGCACACAGGTGCTGCGGTTGGACATTGGAGGAGAAGGAAACTGCGGAGCAATCCGGCGTGCGACGCTGGTGGAGGAACAAGCGGACGGCACTGTGTGCCTGAAGGTAACCAGTGCCGGACCACGTACCTGATATCAGCTGCGGGCAGGCGATCGATTGCTGGCGATCGCCTTCGGCCACTGCGCGGGCACAAGGGACACTCCGGAAGTGCAGAGCCCCCAACACGGCCCCGTTCACATGCAGAGAAGGCAAGATAGGTGCAGGACGAGACAGCCGGTTCCCAGGAGGGACCATGCCTAAGACAGACCCAGGACCGTACCTGAAGGCATGCGAGCCCATCCACAGGGCCAGGAGTGCTAGGCGCACTCTGGGGACGAAAGCCCAGGAGCAGCTGTGAGGTGGATGACACTACGGGCTGTGACGCTCACAAAGTCAAGACAGGAGCGCGGAGGTACGCGCAGAGCCCACAAGCGGAGGATTGTAAGGGCGTGACAGCAAGAGGTCTCACCTCATACATAACACTAAGGTTGCCCATAAAAGGATGGCCGGCACGGAGGCTCGGCACGCAATCACACAGGCATGAAGGACACCTTGCCTGAATAGAGGCACTACTGGCACAACAGTAGGGCTGTCGGGGGCCACCGGAGGCTTCAGGAAACTACGGCGCACCGCACCTCCCCCTAGACTTCGGTGAGGGCGCTTGAGGTAAGATGAAAAGCACGCAAACGACACCTTGTAGTGCCGGCACATACCTATGGAGGGTCACAGGTACTTACCTATGCTCGGGAAACTGCCGATTGAAGGAGGGCGGCACCCTGCCAGCCTCAAAGTGGAGCCTAAATTGCACAATGAAGCGGCGCCCGAGGTGAGATCGGCTGCAGCATAGGCTGGGCGCCTGTTAAGGAAAGTTGAACAGTGGCACAGCGGACCCGGCATAGGTTCGGTAGAGCTAGAAACGAAGCTGAAGGCCATTTGAACAAATGCAAGCTCATAAAACTGTGCCCCGCTGGTGATTCCCTCGCCTAGACTAGTAAGTTGGGTCCTTGATAAAAGGCTCCTAACACTGCCCTACTCCATGGTGGAACTGAGAGTATCGTGGCCTGCGGATGGGTGCAAACTGCGAGCAGATCCTTAACAAAAAGAGGTACTGTGTGGATTATAGGCACAGATTGATACTTGGAGACATATACCCCAAATGGCCATAACTACCAAGCGTGCATGATGTGGAGAGCGCGGACATAAAGAGTGAGACACAGGCGGGCTATATACTGAAAGCTGGAGGACCTGTTCGTACCCGCAGCCTGCCTGGACAAACGGTAAGCCTGGTTTAGATGGCTCACAGTGTGGGCGGGTGACGTATCGGAGTGCAGTTTTACACTCCTACGTGGGAGGACACAACCCATTCCTGCAGCTCACAAGTTGCTCTAAGACTCCTTTTGTGTGGCCTGTCCGGGCCCAGACGATAATAGCTATCTAATCCCGCTGAGGCTGGCTAGTGACGAGGCTCGCCCAAAAGGCCCGTGGCACGATGCCATGTCCAGAAAACCTCTGAGAACGAAAAGCAAGCAACCTACATTAGACGAATACGCCAGAACAGCACCGGGCCCAGAAGGAGCAAGAGTAAAGATAAAACACCGGCTGGGAGCGCTGTCACCATGGGCACTAATCAGGAGGTCCTGGCTGCAATTGCGGACCTGAAAGTGGCTTGGGAGACCAAATTGGGCCTGGCCATGACTGAACTGAAAGCAGCATTGGAGCTTAAAGTCGGTGCAGTGCAAGAGGAAGTGAACCTTCTCCGGCAAGATGTCAGGTCGCTGGTGGAACACACAGAGAATTTGGAAAAAGAGGTGGGCCTGAAAACAGCGGACTGTACAGCTCACAAAGCAGACCTTCACGCCCTAGTGCAGCGCGTGGGCAACCTAGAAAGTAGGGCAGAAGAGGCAGAGGGACGTGTCAGAAGGAACAACATTTGCATTGTTGGTTTGCCGGAGGGAGCTGAAGGATCCAACCCTACGGAGTTCATTGAATCCATGCTACTGCAGGAGATAACTGGAGGAGTGTTATCCCAGGAGTTTGCAGTGGAAAGAGCGCACAGGGCCCTGATGAGGAGGCCGCCCCCGGGTAGCCCCCCAGGCAGGTGATTGCCAAGATCTTGAACTATCGCGACCGGGAAAGGATCCTTGAACATTTTCGTAAGGGCGGTACAATACAAAGGGGAACGGCAAAAATAACCGCATACCCAGATTATACCCTGTTGGTACAACCTAGCCGCATGAACTTTGGGACTGTGAAGAGAAGATTGCATGAAGCAGGCCATAAGTACATGTTGCTCTACCCGGTGAAGCTGAAGGTGTTCCACAAAAACAGAACCTTGTTTTTCGAGTCCGCAGAAGAAGCTATGGAGTGGCTCGACACGCAGAGCTGCCCCCAGGAATCGGCATCCAGACAGGAGAAGGTGATGGAAGAGATAAGTAAGCAGTGTATGCTGAACCGAGGGGGTCGCAGCCTAAGACTATGGGACTTGATTATTGTGCAAGATGTATCTTATGGGCAGGCATGATCAGATTATATTTAGATACGATCCATGAGCACTGAGTTTGTTAACACAAAAAGGGAGCCTCGCAGAGCTAGTCCTCATACCCCGATTTAGAGTAGTTTAGTTAGGTCACCGGTTGTCCAGTGACACCCTGCTGGGCTTCTGCCCTCGGCATACCGAGGCAGAACCAAACGCGGGGTCGCCTGAGATCCAGGGATGGAGCTGGGCATTTGTTGGGGTTGGGAAGGGTGGGGGGAGGGATGGGGTAGAGTGTGGGAGTTTGAAGTTGGGAAGTGGGTGGAGGGGGTGTTTGTTGGGAGGGAAAGGGTAATGAGCCAAAATGTGAATCTTAGTTGGCGGGATAAGGGGTGGAATGTAGGGCAGGATATTGTATCCATGCCGTCAGGGTGCCTTAGAGTGGTTACCTGGAACGTCAGGGGCCTCAACAGCTATTTGAAGCACAATAAGGTGATGATGTACCTGAAGAAAAGGATGAGGATTGACATAGCATTATTGCAGGAGACTCACCTCACCAGGGAGATATTGGAGGTGGTTAAGAGGAAGTGGAGGGGGAGCTTGGCGGGAGCCACATATTCAGCCTATGCTAGAGGTGTTATCATTTGGGTGGCACTGCATGTACCATTTCAGCCGCTTCAGGTTACGGGAGACCTGACGGCAGAATGATCGTTATGAGGGGGATGTTGGAAAACCAGGAAGTGTGTATTGTAAACTTATACGCCCCCAACCAAGATACAGCAGCTTACTTTAGGACTCTGTATGGCAAAATAGCCCCCCTATTAGGTGGCGAGTTCCTGTGCGGCAGAGACTTTAATTGCGTACTCAATCCTAAGGTTGACAGATCAGATAGTAAGCTAGACAAACCCACCCCAGCTGCAAAGTTGCTACAGGCCCTCCTGAGAGACTTCGACCTAGTTGATGTCTGGAGGCAGCTGCATCCAGCAGACAGGCAATACTCACACTATGCGGCACCACACGACCTGCACAAGAGGCTGGACTACGTGTTCGCCGCTGCAGAGATGGCGGAAGAGATGGAAGGCGCGGAATATAAGGCCAGGGTGCTCTCGGACCACTCCCCCCTGGTCCTGGAGTGGCGACACCAACCTCCTAGGGTGCGGATTCCTACTTGGAAGCTCAGAGCCGAGGCTCTGCAGGACCCGGGATTCTGGGAGGATCTAAGGGAGGCGATCACGGAGTACTTCGAGATCAATACTGGCAGTGTTCGCTCTATGGGCACCGTGTGGGAGGCATTTAAAGAGGTAGTACGGGGGGTTGCTATATCAAAATCTAGAGGACTCCAGGGGGGCATAGGGCGGGAGCTGCGAGGAATTGAGGAGGAGTTGGAGGATATGATGCATAGGGGAGGCACCTCTAGTGAAGAGGGGGTCAGGACGAGACAGCTACAACAACCTAGTGGTGAACTCTGGGACAGGTTATGTAAAATAAGCTATAAGAAATATGTAGAGAGACAGCATGTAGGGGGAGATAAGCCGGGCAGGTTGCTGGCCCGGCTCTACAAGAGCGAGGCACCATGACCGGTTATCAGGGAAATTATAGGGGAGGGAGGCCGGACCCTGAATACCCAGGAGGGGGTGAATGAAGAGTTCCTGGGATACTATAAACGCCTCTATGAGGACCCAGGTGGATTTAGGGACCATGAAATCCAAGAAACGCTTGAGGATATAGGCCTGCCCACCCTAGATGATTGAAGAACTTGAGCTAGTGGTTCAGCACCTGCCCACCTGTAAGGCTCCTGGGTCACATGGGCTCCCGAGTGAATTCTACAAAACTTATAAGCAGGAGCTGCTTCCCCCGTTGCTGGCTATGCTTAATGAGGCGTACGAGCATGGCAGGCTGCCAGAGTCCCTGCGAGAGGCAGTGATTATTCTGCTTTTAAAGCCGGGTTAGCCTAGCACGGACTGTGGGTAATATAGACCCCTATCAATGCTTAAACAGGACAGCAAAATCCTTACGGCTGTGCTGGCAAATAGGCTGTTTTAGTGAGTCATTGGTAAACTGATACATCCTAATCAAACAGGCTACGTCCCTGGTAGGAACATAACTGATGACCATAGGAGATTGCATCATATTATTGATCAAACAAAGGAGGACCCGGGTGAATTGGCGATCGTTTCACTGGACGCGGTCAAGGTCTTCGATTCAGTAAGATGGCCCTGGCTGTTTGCGACTCTGGAAGGCTATGGAATGGAGCCGGGGTATCTCAGGTGGGTGAAAATGTTATACAGCTCTCCAATCGCTAGGGTTAAAACGGGCGCTACCATATCAGATAAATGGCAACTCAGCAGGGGCACTAGACATGGCTGCCCTTGGTCGCCCAGGTTATATATTCTAGCATTGGAACCATTGGCCATCTGTCTGAGACAACAATACGAGGAGATAGAGATCCGTACTGCGGGTGGTCCGCATCTTGTTTCATTATATGCTGATGATATACTATTGTATCTGGGCTTCCCAGAAGAGAACATACAATACATTCTGGAAGTGATGGAGCAATATGCCGCCCTCTCCGCCATAGCGGTTAATCCCAAGAAGTCCAGCATGTTCCCCCTGGGAGGATACAGATTTGTCCTACCCAGCGGCTTGCCGATATTACCAATACCCTGGCGCACCAAGTCGTTCTGATATCTCGGAATTGACATATACCATACGCCAGGAAAAGAATATAAACACAGCATGGAAAAGGCAGTAGAAGGCATTAAATAGCATAGGGTTTTGGTCCAGACTAGCCCTGGCCATGATGGGGAGAGCTGCTCTACTTAAGATGGTGGTCTTGCCCAGACTGTTACATTTCTTTGTAAATATCCCGCACGTGATTCCTAGGTGCTTTTTCGCTAGTCTCCACAGTTTGTGCAGGGGCTTTATTTGGCACAACTCCAGGAACAGGGTGGCTCTTTGGAAATTACAGAATTCGTTTGACAGGGGAGGAATAAACCTGCCGAATTTTGAGCTATATTATTTGACGTGACAGCTGCAGTATGTGGCGAGGTGGCTGTCCGAGGAGGAGACGGCTGACACCAGGCTGTTGTGCAGCGAACCGGCTCCCTTCTTCCTCAGAGAAGTGGTGTGGCTGTCCAAACCAAAGGTTCTAAAGATGGCACGGCTGTTGGTACTTGGCTGGGAGATGTGGCATAGGGCGTGGCAGATGGTGGGATACCCGGCTCCGTTCTCTATGCAGGTGCCGCTGCCAGTGCTATGCGGAGAGGATCCCCAATTGATACAAGGGGTCCATAGGTACTGGGAACCAATGGGCCTGGCCACCCTGGGAGACATATGGCAAGATGGGGAGGCATTGGAATTCCAGCAACTGATAGAAGACACCGGGGTGCATAAGGGGCAGTATATGACCTACTCCAGAATTGTAAAACGAGTGCAAGAAAAGTAGCTGATGGTGATGCTTACTGAACAACCGGATGCCACCACGGAGACGATATATGACATTTCAGAGGGTGGGCATGAGATTTCCCATATATATGACCTGTTGGGATCTAAGGTGGGGAGGGAATTTTTCCAATTAAGACAACTCTGGGAAGAAGAGGTGGGAGAGCCCATGTCGGATGGGCTCTGGGATAGAGCCCAAAGATATCATAAAAACTTGTCCCGGAAAGCAAGGCTCCAGCAGATCCAATTATATGTCACACATAGAGCATATCTCACCCCCGGTAAGATCGCCAGGGTTGGTGGCCAGACGACTCAGAGATGCCCTAGATGTGGGGAGGAGGAAGCCGGGTTGTTACATATGTTTTGGGCCTGTCCAGAGGTGGGAAGATTTTGGTCAGAGCTAAAGACACGCTTAGCAGAAAAAGGCATTACGCTAGAGGTGGAGTCGGCCTGGGCATGCATGCTGGGGGGTTTCCCTAGGCCACGTAACTTAAGGCACATTAGCAAAATGAAAGACCTGGCATACATCCTGGCCAAACAGAGGATTGCAATGTGCTGGAAGGCAGCCCAGATACCAAGGATAGAGTTGTGGTGGGCTGACCTCATGAAATGGGCAGAGGCAGTAACGGCTGCTTGGCTTGATGCGGTCTGTAGGGGAGGGGAAGAGGAGGTAGGACCCCTCATTGAATGGAGGCAGCTGGTGGCTACTATAGTGGGCCCCCCCCAGTCCGATCATAGTGATGTTGATACGGATAATAAGGTGACGATAGACCCGCCTGAAGAAGCACAGGCTGATGACATGGACATACTGTCTCAAGTTAAGGGGCTGGGAGGGTGTGGGACTGAAGAACGCAATTTGTAATGTTAAGCTGTTAAACTTGAATAATGAAGTCCTAATCATTGTAATGTTTGGTGTGTTGTTATAAAATAATAAAAATTGTTTAAAAAAAAACACCAGGCACCATTGTCATGGTTCTCCTAGAAGCAGTGTGATCAAGAAGATCAGGGTCATTCTCTCATGCACTGATTCGGAAGGCGGAGAGTGGCACACAGTTTTGTAAATCAATCTGACCTTATCGCTAAGGGATGTGTACGATAAAAAATTGTTTGAGGATGCCAAACACACAGGAGAGATGGCTTTTAAGATTCTGGTGCCTTGCCAGATAGCGATAGAGGAAAGGGAAGGACTACAGACCATGCTCTTCATTAGAAGTACATTGCCATATTGGAAGTAGGATTTTGAGAAGGTGCCAGACCATTTATGGACCAGCAATCCTCATGATGTGGGGCTGTTAAAAAGTGCTGGAGCGGTATGGATAAAATTTAAACCTGGTACGATCATACCACCTGTTAAGCTGTGCTCCACGTCTAGAGAAGCTTTCGAAGGGATTTATGAGACCATTATAGCGACGGTGAAGCAACCTTCTGTGTCCCATGTAAAACAGCCATCTACCCTATGAAGAAAGCAAAGGGCCCAGTTGGAGGATGGTCCAGGATTTGCGCCCTCTCAATAACTTTGTTGAGGTGGAGTTCCCAGTGATAGAGAATCCTGCTACCATTCTCTGTAATATGTCTGCAATGACCCACTTCATGGTGATCGATTTAAATATTGCACTTTTCTCGGTCCCCTTATACTCTGTCCCTTAAAGCGTTTACATATCGTGGTCAGAGATTCAAGCACACGAGTTTGCCCCAGGGGTACTGTGAATCTCTGACTGTTTTCAACAGTGTGGTTAGATTGGACTTGGCTCATTTACATGTGTCCAGTCCAGTAGTCCAGTACGTGGATAATTTACTAGTCTATGGCCCTTCAGAAGAGCAGTGTCAAGGAGATTCAATAACACTCCTCACCCCGCTTACAGAGAAGAGGTACAAGGTAGACAAAGAAATATTGCCAGACAGAAGGAGCATATTTGGAGCAAGTGATATCGCCCGCAGGAAGGAATTCTGAACTGTTCAAAATCTGCCAGGATCTAGTCAATTCATCTGCAGTCTCTACCTCGCCTCTTCCGTCTCTTCCGTCTCAGGCCCTCTGTACTACATTGGCAACCCACTTTACCTCTAAAACTCAGGACATTATGACCTCTCTCTCTTCCTACCTCTCCTCCACTCCCCCCACTGACCTCCTGCCTCCCTTGACCTCTCCCCATCCCCACCCACTCTTTTCTCCTTCTCTCCTATCACAATGGGTGAGATCACTAGAGTAGTCCGCTCTATGAAGCGCTCATCCAAACAGGTGAGACCCTGTTCATCCAGAACCATCAAGGACAGTATCTCCTCCCATGCACCAGCTCTTGCTAACTAACTTCTGCAACCACTTTCCAGCCCCCGGCTCTTTCCCATTCTCTTTCAAGCACTCCCTTGTGCACCACCTTCTAAAAAAGTCTTTTGCCCACCCCTCATGTCCGGCGAACTACCGCCCTATCTCTACTACACCCTTCCTTGGGAAACTCCTGGAGAAGTTGGTTTTACCCCCAACTGACCCAACACACTGAGTTTGTTGGTTGTTTACATGACCATCAATCTGGATTCCGAGCACCCAGAGGCATGGAACCTGCTCTCCTGAATACCCATGAAGAATTGCTTGCAAATCTTGACTCTAACTTCCCCTATATTCTCATTCTCCTTGACCTCTCTTTCGCCTTTGACACAGTCAATTACTCAATACTCAAAAAGCTGTTCAAAGATATCCTTTTACACCGGGCACTGGATTGGTTGACCTCCTTCCTCACTGCTCCTGGGCTCTTTCTCCTCCTCTACCTATGTCTAAACTTGTGGTATTCCGCAGGGCTCTATCGTCTCGCCCTGGCTCTTCAACATCTACCTTGCTCCTCTTGCTCACCAGATCTCCTCTTTCTCTCCTCACTTCCAGTGTTACACAGATGACATTCAACTCTTCTTCAAGCTCTCCTCCTCCTCTGCTTCTTCTTACTATATCATCCCTGACTGCATATCTGCTATCCAGCCATGGTGCACTTCCAATGATCTCTGTCTTAATGCCAGTTAGACTGAAATTCTTCCAATCTGATCACCTGTTCCCCGCTTCTCCACTGCACTCTGGCCACTGTCTATAGGCATTCCTCCTTCTCCCTCCGCTGAAGCCAGAAACCTTGAGGTCTTCTTCGACTCCTCTCTCTCCTTCACTCCTCACATCTTTGGCCTTGCTAAGAAGGCCCACTTTCAACGTTACCTCCTCAGAGGCATTCTCCTTTCCTCACCTATCCCCAAAAGCTCAATGTCTCTAGAGCCCTGGTCCTCTCCCAGTTGGAATACTGCAACAGCCTCTTCCTTAACTTCCTCTTTCTTCCCTCTGTCCTCTTCAACTAATCCAGAATAGGGCTGCAAGACTTATCCTTGGCCTCAAGCCCAGGTACCATATATCTCCAGCCCTATTATCTCTACTCTGGCTCCTGGTTGCTGCAAGGATCAAATGCAGGACCCACTGCACCATTCATAAGGCTTTCTGGGGCCTGGCACCGTGCTATCTGCAGCTCTCTCTTACTAAATACTCTCCTTCAAGATCCCTTCGATCCTCTTGCTCCAACTCTTTGCTTGTCAAATGCTTCTCCAAGCAGAGAGCTGGGGGCAGATCTCTCTTGTCAGGCTGACTCCCCCCTCTGGAACAGTTTTGAATCGGATCTCCTCAAATTTCGTAAACAACTCAATACCTTTTTCTTCTCCTGCTCCTTCCCTCTCTCCCTCACTTGATAAACATCCCCAAAATCACTGAGATTGGCAGTCTGGTTCCTCATGGGTCCAATAGGGTCCTGGCCATCTGCCCAATCACCACCAGCATCTGCCCCCTGCACTGAGCCTACACATCCCTGGGTGTTTCCTCAGGCCTGTACTTACCTGGTGGGTGGTTGACCTCTGCCTTCTCTTGAGACGTCTCCACCCTTGCACTTACCTGTTGCCTCTGCAACTAGCATCTATGGCATTTCCCCCTGGGGGACCCTTCAGCGCTTACTCTTCGCCTTCCCTCCCCCTTCTATTTCTCTGCACTTGCATGATCCGAATGACAGAAAGCCTAGGAGGACCAGTGTTGTTTTATTATTTATTATTTGTCATTTTTTGAATATTTGTTCTCTTGCTCCATTTCCCCTTTGCTTTGTGGCAGTTTGAAACAATGGGCCTCATTACGACTGCGCCTGTCCGGTAACAACGGTGGTGATAAGCCTACTGGCACCTTTGTTACCGGACTGGCACAGTACGACTCTGTGGGCAAGTGCCGTTCTGCCCGCCATGTTCAGGCCTGGTGGGCGGAACAGCATCCGCCTGCAGAGTTTCACAGAAGCACACCAGTGCTTCCATGGTCCCCATTCCCATTAAGTCCAATAGGACTGAAATGGGAATGGGGATTTACAATTTACCGGTGCCTGACTTCTCAGAGCGCAGGGGTTGCAATCCCCCAGTGTTACAGGCAAGCCAGGCACCGGTAAATCCTGCAAGTCCGGTGGCAACCCGCCAGGCGCACGGCACGGTTACTGCCGGACTTGTAATGAGGCACACTGTCTTGTTGTATAAACGCCTTATAAATGCTCAATAAACATACAAATAAAATAAATTATTCCAGAGAGAGCCTCTGCAGTTCAGAATATGTCCCAGCCAGTGACGATGAAACAAATGCATCCGGTTTTGGGACTCTTTAACTATTGTATATCATGGATCTTTACCTACTCTAGTTACATGAGCCCTACACTGCAGGGACTTAAGGGAGGGCAGGAGGTGAAAGGTCTGATAGAATGGTCTGAAGAGATGGTGACTTGCTTTTGGGAACTCAAGACTGCCATCAGCAATGATCTGGTCTTGGTGACCCCGAATTACAAGAAACCATTTTATCTATTTTCTCACTCAAATGTGCTAGTGATGACAGCATTCCTGGCCCAGCAAACATCACTAGGCCATAAACCTGTAGCGTACTATTGCAGACTCCTAGACCCAGTGATGCAAGGACAGTTTCCTTGTGAACAGGCTTTAGCTGAAGCAGCTTTTGCGATTCAAAAGTCTTCAACCATTACTATGGGTTGCCCGGTGACATTCTATGTGTGACATGCAGTCTTTGCGATCTTGGAAAAGTCCTAGTTAACTTTGGCGAGCCAGAGAGTCTCGGGGTATGAGGCTATTTTATCAAATGCTTCCATACATCAAGAACTGTGTCACCTAGTCAATCCTGCAACATTTGTAGCCAAGCCAGTGAAACCTGATGACATTGTCCACGTCTGTGTGATTTATGAGGAAGAAGAGGAAGAAAGGATGAATGTTAAGGAGAATGCCTTGGAGGGAGGTGAGGTACTCTTTGTTGATAGGTTCTCGACAATTAATTAGGACACTGGTGAGAGGCAAAGAGGTGCAGCCATTGTGGGCCTTATTGAGGGGGAATACCAGGTCAGGATGAAGAAACGGTTGCCTTTACATTACTGCATACAGGTGGCAGAACTAGTGGCACGTATAGAGACACTGGAACTGAGTAAGGGGGAGGCAGTCACTATCTATTCTGACTCTGCATCTGTAACCTCCACGTGTACATTCAGGCTTGACAAGGTGGCAGAGAAGAGGGTTTAGGAGATCTGACGTGACCCCTGTCCAGCAAGCTGCACTGTTATCCAGATTATTTGAAGTGTTAACAATGTCCACAGAGGTACGAATAGTCAAATATGCTGTGCACACTAACCGTACTAACCCGAGAGCGCTTGGGAATGATGCCGCAGACAGAATGGTGAAAAAGCCACATATTTTCCATTTACAGATTACCAGAAAATTAAAACCATGTCACAGGAGGTACAGTTGCCAGCCCTGTAGACCTTAGTCCTTTTGCTTCAGATTATAGAGATACAGGAGAGAGCACCTAGAGGTGAAATGGAGCTATGGGAAAAGAAGGAATGTGCCCTCTCGCACATGAATTTGCTGTGCAGACAGGAGCTTACAGGAAAGGTAGTGAGTCCTGTAGAGCTGCTTCTTGATGCTCTAGAGCAACTACATTGCCCATCACACACTTCTCAGCAACAAATCACAGCAGAGCTCCAGGAGGAATGGTTCATACCAACCTCCAAGAACAAGTAAGTAGATTTGTAGGGAATTGTATAGTTTACAGAGAATTTAACACTGGAAACACCATGAGGATGGTAAGAGGATTGATTTCATAGGTATGTTTCAAAGATGTAACAATTTTCGCTATCTTATTGTCGTTGCTTGCCCATTTTCCTGTTGGCTCTAGGTTGGTCCCTGTGTACATCCTGATGCTAAGTCTGCAGCAAAATGTTTGTTAGGAAGGTATTTCCATGGTGGTGATTTTGTCAGGTCCTGAAGTCTGACAATGGGACCCACTTCTTTCATGCGTTGTTTGCAGAAAGTACATCGCTCTTGGGGATTAAACACAAGTTGTAATCAGTGTAGCACCCTCCTGCATACGGAATCATAGAAAAGTTAAATGGAGTTCCTAACGTCTGTCTATCAAACTTGTGTAGTGACTTGAATAAAAATGTGTACTATTGGTTGCCATTCATCTTTTGTTTTGGGAGAAATTAGCCAGGGAATGATCACCATCTCACTGCACACAAGATTGTAACTGGGTGTAGCTGCACACCGCTCTCACCTGCACGCACAACCCCAGATGCACATAAGTCAGCAGGAATTCTTGGTGAGGGGTTTAGAGAATACCTTAGAGCTTTAACTAAGAGTATCAGACTTGTATCGTCACAGGTTGTGTCTTTTCATCAACAGTCTACATGAGAAAATGGCAAGAATCTGATTATCTACACCAGCCACAGTTTCTCCCCGGGGACCTGGTATTCATTCACACTTTTGATAGAAACTGGAACAAGCAGCCTTTACATGGGCCACATTGCGTAATTTTCATAACTATGACTACTGTGAAGGTGGAGGGCAACAAGAGTTGGATACAATCAGTGTTGTGCAAAGGGATACCAGCACTCCTCCACCAGCATAAGAGCAGGAGCAGGTTCAGAGTTATTCTCAGCTAATTCCATTAGAAAGGGGGAAGCAAACAAAAACCACAAACTGTTGTTTCAAAGGATAAAGGGACAATGGGCCTCATTCCGAGTATGGCGTTAAGGGATAGCGGCCACCGCTAACGAGAGCGGTGGCGGTAATCCCTTACCGCCATACTCCGAGTTCCCTTAGCGCCATGGTGCTTTTAACACCTGCTTTTAGCAGGCGTTAAATACCATGGCGCTAAGGGACCTTGATGTTAATTACGCCACCGTAATTTACGGTGGCGTAATTGACGCCTTCCCCACTCCCATTATGCCCTATGGGGCGAGAATGGGAATGGGGAAGGGTAAATGGGGATTGGGGAATTACCGCCCCGCCAACCTTGGAATGGGGCGGTAATTCCGCCAACCACCAAGGCGCTGCCGGTCCGGGTACGGCGTCAACCAAGGCGTTAATAGCGCCATTGGTTAGCGCCGTACTCGGAATGAGGCCCAATGAATGTTAGGATGTTTGAGTAAATGTTTTTCTTATTCTTTTTGTTATTGTGTTCCAGCATGACGGACAATATGAATGTGCTTATTTTCAATGTATTCAGTATTGCAATGTAGATTCTGACTTCATGAGCAATGATGATGATGTAAATTCAGATCCGACAGTAGATGCACATGGTTTTGCTGCAGATAACATATTGTATAGCCATATGAGGAGAGTGGGTAAAGAGAGATTTGTAGGATTTTGCCACATCTGTTCTCTTATCCCCCATGCTTCTGATATCCCTAGGATATTTGTACCAGATGAGATAGAGTTAGCAGAGGCACTGTGTCTCATGCATCTAGCTAGCTTTGTGCAGGGTCCAAGGGCAGTTTCAAGGGCAATCAGTCATAGCATATATCCTACCTGTTGATGAGGACTGTTCAACCACAGATCGTAAACAAGATACAAATGTAGATTGTATGCAAAGAGTCCAGTTTAATTAATTTAAAAGGGCCCATCATACTGAACAACTGATGGGAGCAAGGGGTGTAGAGTCGGAGAGCTGGAGGAATGAGGCGATTCTCAGAAAAAGGTGTAGCACAAATTAACCAACAGTGTGGAAATGTATGGAAGAAGGAGCTAAAATATCTGACATGGCTCAAGGAGCCAGAAAAACCTGTTAAGATACAGTTACTCACATAGTTTTATCTGTGTTTTAAGGGCGATAGCGCAGTGCCTGCTGGGTCAAAGGGAAACTGCCACTGCACACAAATCACTGATCTGGCTGGAGATACATCTGTGCTTCTTAATGTGTTTTGGTCTTGTGAACAATATCCTTACAGACAATTGCCTCCAGCCTGGCGAGTTGTGTGCAGTCTCACTTTGTTGCATGTGCCTGTCCTTGTTATCCCTGAGGAACATTTGCCTGATTGTGAAGAAGAGGAACCATTGCAAAAGGACCATGTGGTTCAATTATATTTCAATGGCATCTTCAAAAGCTCTGATGGACATTCCTGAGCAGTATCAACTGTTCAGCTGAACTGAGGTGTTCTTCTCTTCTGTCTTGGCCCCGGGTGTTCAAGCCATTGTGAATGCAACATGGCTCCAGGTTACCCACTACAAATGTTTGTTGTTTGTGAATTCCTCCTAATCAGCTTTTAGTGCAATCAAAGAACTATGGGCCCTGAGGCTCATCGCCTTGCAGATTAGGTACATTCCCACCTCCTAGCAGCTATGAAGGGGGAATGTATGACAGAAAATTGGGAGCACATGCTGTACATTTGTGCCGTCTAATGATTCGGAGAATGGGACACTAACTCAGACAATTGCCGCTTTGCACAAGCTTAGGGTGGTCATGGAGCACGAAGAAATGACCCTTGGTTGGACTCTCTTTTTTTCTTTTGTACCGTCCTGGATGAGAATAGTGGTCAATATTTTAATGCAATTATTTTTCTTTTTACTTATTGGGCCTCATTACGAGCATGGTGTTAGCCCTGCCTGTATGGCAGGCACGGCTACCGCCATGCTGGCATCCAGCCACGCCACCCGCGATTGAGCAAAAACCGACGCATTACGAGTTGAATAGGCCAGTAATTGCCCATTCGCAGGTGGCGGTATTCCCGAGCTCCCGAACCCCATTCTGCCCAATAGGGCCGAATGGGGGTGGGGAGCATGGTTGCACCGGCATCATTGATAACGGTGCCGGTGCAATCACGAGTTCTGCTCGTGGGTGCCGCACAGCCCACCAAGTAAGACCTGGCGGGCTGTCAGGAACCTGCGAGCCAAAGTCGTAATGCGGCGCGACGGTATGAACGGTGCCGGTGCCAGGGTCCTAATGAGGCCCATTATCTTTTATTCTTGTCAAATGCTCATACGATTCAGTTCTGCCAGGTACCAAAAGCAGCTGCCATGATGACTGTGACCATGTCCAAAGCTAGAACCACTATCATTTCGTATCGCATCGGCACTCAGACTGAAGCTGTCTTGTGTTCTCTGCCAAATTGGGATGATTGTGGGGAACAGCGGTTAGATTGCAGAAATGGTGGTGGGATGAGTTGGGTTTGGTCAGCGGGGGAGTATGCCCATAGTGAAGCTGATATGAGAGATGAACTAAAGGGGGGATTTTGGGGTGGTCGATAAAGGTCCCAATGAGATAGAGGGGTTTGAGCTACACACGCCTTATTGGTGACTTGGGAAACAGCGATGTTGACGTGATGTTGCAATTTAACATGTATCTAGTGTAGCTAATGGGAAAAGTGTTACTTTTAGTGTTACTCTGTGTTTAAGTTGATACATTTTAGTTTGCACACGTCCAGCTAGATAAATGCCAAAACTGCTGATGCAATATAAACGCAATGTAGGTGTGGTGTGTCATGTAGCACCTAAACTTTGGGCAGCAAGGAGCTTTATGTGTGCATGCAAGAAAGGATATTTGCAATAAAGAAACCACTTTAAAGTCTTGAACATTCATGCACAGACATATATGCATTGGGGTCTTTAGGAATATGTGTTAGGGACAGTTGAGGGTACATGGTAAATATACAAATCTGTATGACGCAGAACCTCTCCTGGCTAAGTATTGTGCAGGCCCTGAAATCTGGATTGGCGTGATGAACTCTGTGTGACAGGGAAAACTGGTTTAGCAAGGATGGAGGTTGAGGAAGGTCAGCGAGCAGCTGCGATAATATCAAGCATTCTGAATTGGTAGTCGTGTAGATTAGTGTGAAACAATAATACCAGCAAGTGTGGGCGGTTAAGATATTTATCGCCACTTTAAAGGGAACTTGGTTATTTCTCCCCTCCTCATATCGTTGAAGTGTACTTGCAAACTATGTGCAACACGCCCTGGGTTAGAAGTCCCAGGCCAGCTGCAACTTGTAACAAATTATGTTTATGTATGAATGTATAACTATGAGAAAGCGTCATGATCTACCACAGAAATATCCCAAAAAGGGGTGTTCTGTAAATATGAGCTGATGCACAGATATGTTGAAAGGGGATGGTAGGTAAATAAATGGATCCAATGAGAGCATGGGAATTAAAGGAGATTGATTTCTTTTGGATAGGTTTTACCAATCTTGTGTGGGGGGGATGATTTGTAATAAAATATGTGGGAGTGTTTTAACTGTTGCAAAATTTAGAAAATATGCAAACTTGTGTGGTTTGAGGCAACTCGGGTTAGTTTGACTCTACAGCGACATCTAGATCCTCCTGGCCATTTCTACAATAAAACTTGCTTTACGGACCAATGTGCACTCGATTCCTAAAAGGTTGGACTAGTTAAGGTGCACCACGCCCAGGCAAAAAGTGACAGTGGCTGCCTTTGCCTCCACCCACTCTCCTCCCATTCCTGCGGCTGACTCCAACCCTGACAGAGCCCTCACTACCTTTAATCTCCAACACTCTTGTTATTTTTGCCCCTGTTATGTGGGTCTGACCGAAGCCTTCCAAAAACTGCAACTCTTGGTACGACTCTGACCTGGATGCCCTTAAACACAAGTGTAGGGCAGTTGAGCGGAAATTGAATTTGCCAGGTGGACCACCTGACAAACTGTGGAATTGTACTGAGGTATGCCGTGCATAGGAGGCGCTGGGACTACAAAAATGCTAAAATGGGAGCTACAGTTTAGGCTATAAGCAATGAGCAGATTTTAGGGAAGGAAAGGGCTGCAGCAGAGAGGTGTGACTAGTAGTTACCTAAAGGACTACTAAACAAAGACAAAAGCAAACAAAAGGGTGTCACCCCAAACAGGTTGCGCAGCCCAAACGGGACTTGATTGAGTACACAGTTCTACATGATCAATGTCATCTTATAGAGAACCATTGTCCAAAAATGATGCTAAGGCAAAAAAGTCAGGAATGCAAATGCTTGATATAAATGATTATCAGGAGATGAAGAACAGAAATGCCGACACGTGTTTCGACCCTAAACAACAGGTCCTTTTCAATTTGGGACAGAAAAGAAAGAGTTTTTCATCATCAGTAAGTGTCCCACGCGATTGCCAGTCTTGTATGAGCGTTTTCAATTGTGATACCGTTTCTTGAGTAGGATTGCCCAGTAAGAGTTGGTAGCAGCCTGGAGTTCTGAGATGTTCATGAGCCATAGTAATGTAGTCTGTCGTGTTGAGGATCACTATATTTCCGCCCTTGTCTGCCTCCTTGATAATGATACTCGTGTCCTGTGCAAGACTATTGAGGGCAGCTTTTTCAGACAACGTGAGATTGGATTTGTAGGACAAAGAGTGGGGTTTGTCAATGTGTTTGTAGATGTCCTGCAATATTGCCTGATAGAAGGTATCAATAACACTTTTGTTTGCAGTTGTTGGTACAAATTTAGATCTGACTTTGTGTTCTGCCAATTTGAGATTTTGTTGGTGTATACCAAGTTCTTGTTGTAAAGTAGCCAAAGTGGGTTGGGTTTCATCAGTGAGTGACATGAGTAATCTCGTGTCTTCAATATCGCCAATAGTAAATTGGCTTACTGGTGGTGGTGCTCTTCCCATTCCTGAGCTAGGTCTTGCAATCTTTCCAGTAGAGTTCTGTCCAACGCCGAGTTGTCCTTATTGAATAAAGGTCTTTCTTTTGCTCCTACCTGTCAAACTGACTTTATTGAATTACAGATTGACCTTTACAAGTTCATTCGTAAGCTTTGACTCAAAATGTTCTTCCACAATCACGTCACCTCATACACTCCCAAAGTGGCACCACCACCAGTAAGCCAGTTTACTATTGGTGATATTGAAGACACGAGATTACTCATGTCAGTCACTGACGAAACCCAACCCACTTTGGCTACTTTACAACAAGAACTTGGTATACACCAACAAAATCTCAAATTGGCAGAACACAAAGTCAGATCTAAATTTGTAGCAGCAACTGCGAACAAAAGTATTATTGATACCTTCTATCAGGCAATATTGCAGGACATCTACAAACACATTGACAAATCCCACTCTTTGTCCTACAAATCCAATCTCACGTTGTCTGAAAAAGCTGCCCTCAATAGTCTTGCACAGGACACAAGTATCTTTATCATGGAGGCAGACAAGGGTGGGAATATAGTGATCCTCAACACCACAGACTACATTACAATGGCTCATGAACATCTCAGAACTCCAGGCTGTTGCCAATTCTTACCGGGCAATACTACTCAAGAAACGGTATCACAATTGAAAACGCTCATACAAGACTGACACTCGCGTGGGACACGTACTGATGATGAAAAACTCTTTCTTTTATGTCCCAAATTGAAAAGGACCCGGTGTTTAGGGTCGAAACACGTGTCGGAATTTCTGTTCTTCATCTCCTGATAAACATTTATATCAAGCATTTGCATTCCTGACTTTTTTGCCTTAGCATAATTTTTGGAGAATGGTTCTCTCTACGATGACATTGATCGTGTAGAACTGTGTACTCAATCAACTCACGTTTGGGCTGCGCAACTTGTTTGGGGTGACACCCTTTTGTTTGCACCTGACGAACTGGCCTGCAGCCTCCTTCAAAGGCAATTTTGACTCTGCATCCGCTCCAAGAGTCTTTATTCAAGCCTCCATCTCTGCGGCATCAAACAACACAGCCAAACTTTTCAAAGTCTGCAAGGAACTGGCAAATCCTGCAGCAGTCTCCTCTTCTGTCACTCCCACCTACGACCTCTGCTTGGCCCTGGCAGCACACTACACCACAAAAATCAAAGACATTCTCTCCTCCCTTCCCTAATCACCACAGCATACACCAGCACTTGTGCCTCTCTTGGACCCACCTCCACTTTCACTCTCCTCTCTCTCTCTCCCATCACACCTGATGAGGTCACCAGACAAGTCCTGTCAATGAAGGCCTCATTAAACAAGTGGACTCTTCCCTTCAAAAACCATCAAGGACAACATTGACTCCCTCACACCGGCCTTGCCCGACCTTTGCAACCTCTCCTTTTCCACTGTAGTTTTCCCAACTGCTCTCAGGCTCTCCCTTGTGCACCCTCAATAAACCCTCCGCTGAGCCTTCCAATCCCATCAAACTTGCACCCGATCTCTATCATTATTTTCCTGGGAAAACTCATGGAGAAGTTGGCTATCTCCCAGCTAAACTCCACACAGAATCAATCAGCTGTTTCCAAGACCATCAGTCTGGCTTAAGAGCATCCAGAGGCATGGACACTGCTCTTCTGAACACCTGTGAGGACCTGCTCTCAAATCTTGACACTAACACTCCCTCTGTCCTCATTCTTCATGATCTCGCTTCCGCCTTTGACCCAGTGAACCACAACATCCTGATCTCACAGCTTCGTGACACCATGGGAATCACAGGTCAGGCTCTGGCTTGGTTAACCTATTTTCTCTCCAACTGCCCATCCCAGGTCGAACTTGGTACCATTCTCTCGACTATCACCCTCTCAACCTGCAGCGTTCCCCATGAATCTAACCTATCCCCCTGGTTTTTCAACATCTACTTGGCTACCTTGGCACGTGTGATTGCCACTTTCACCTCTAACTTCCAGTGTTATGCGGATGACACACAACTATCATTCAGGCTACCCTCAGCCACCTCCTCCTCTTCACTCATACCTGACTGTCTGTCTGCTATTCAGTAATGGTACGCTGCAAACAACCTTTGTCTCAATGCCAGCAAAACTGAGATTGTTCGCATTGGGACCCCTGCTCCCACTTTCCCCCCTCTCACTCTGGCCGGCCTCCCTTGGCCCGGGCCCAACCCCACCTGAGAAGTCAAAAACTTTGGGGTCACATTCAACTCCACTCTCTCCTTCTCTCACATTTCTGACATCTAAAAAAATCTATCGACTACACCTCCTCAGAGGCACTTTACCTTTTTTCACCTTCCCCCAGCGGCTCACTGTCTCCAGAGCCCCGGTTCTCTCAAGGCTGGACTATTGCAGCAGCCTCTTCCTCAACCTTCCTGCTTCTGCCCTGCGCCCTCTGCAACTCATCCAGAACAGAACCGCAAGACTTATCCTTGGCCTCAAGCACAGGGTCTGCATCTCTCTGGTGCTGAAATCTCTTCACTGGCTCCCTGTGGCTGCAAGGATCAAATTCAAGACCCTCTGCATTGTCCACAAGGCTTTCCGGGGACTGGCACCTATTTACATTCAACGCTGCCTTCCTAAATACTGTCCCTCTCGAGCACTCAGCTCATCTACCTCCAACCTTCTGCGAGTGAGCCGATTCTCCAAGCAGAGATTTGGTGGGAGATCCCTTTCCTCAGCAGGCGCCTTCCTCTGGAACAGCTTCCCTGCAACCCTACGTCCTGAGCCATATATTCTTACGTTATGGAAACTCCTCAAGACCTTCCTCTTCTTCTCTTCCTTTTCTCTCACCCTGCCCTGCTAACGTAGCTCTCTGCCCTTCCTTCACTCCCTCCTTTCCATACAGCTTACTGACTGGCCACCTGGCGCACCTCAGAGTCTCACAGGTCCCAGGCACCAAGGCCAGTCCTTTTTGCACTTGCCTCAGGGCCCCTCAACCCACCCCTCACTGCACTTGAAATTAGTCCCTGAGAGTTTCTCTCTCTGGACTTCACCTCCCTTGCCCTTCCCACGCTTGCACGATCTGTATACAGCACAGCCTGTAGATCATTCAGTCTATTCTCCAAACTATTAAATGTATCATATTCACTTAATCTGCCGATGTAGACAGTTATTGCATCAGAAATTCAAGGGCTCTGAGCGACTGTTGTTTTTTTCCCCTTGTTTCCACCCTCCTTGAGCACTTTGAAACACTCGCTTGTGTATAGGCGCTATATAAATAAACATTAACATAACAAGGTAGCTGTAGTGAACAGCATTTGGAAAATAGTGAATAAGGGAAATGCTTGCAAAACTGCCATACAGTAAATAGAAAGGCACACATATACAGTTGTAGAATAAGGGCAATGCTTATCAGAAAAAGCAAGGATCGAGAGGCAGATGGGAAATGAACAAATGCTACATCAATTGTCATTACTAAAAATTGGCGTTACAGTACATTGATATGCAGGCGTACACATAACAAGCTAAATTGAGAGAGGTCAGGGTTTGTAACCTGCAGCTCTGATATTTGAGACTCTAACTGAATTGGTCATCCAATTAAATATTATTAGCTGATTGGATTTATATCCTAAATCCTTTGTCAAAACAGTTAGTGAATAAGGGTATCACTCCCAAAACCACATTAAAGTAAATAAAAAGGCCACACGGTTCTATGTTGTTACATTGCCAGTTATTTTTTCAATGAGTTTTTGCTGAACCCCCTCTCCTTTCTCATCCCCCTACTACTTATATCCCCTTACCAGCCCCCCTATATTTTTGGATGAGTTTTTTGATAGAAATATTTTTCAGCAAAAAACTCATTGGAAAATAAACTGCCGATGTCACAACGTCATACCAGCCGCACACCTAAAGTTGCAGAATAAGAGCATCATTTATTAGAATAAGTGAGGATTAGGAGCAGGCGGGATAGAAAAAAAGCCATGTCAGTTGACATTACTAAACATTACAAGATATCCGGAGAACTAAACATTGCTAGATATCAGGAGAGTAATACATTTAAGGCTGATATAAGAATACCAAGAGAAGTTGGCTCAATCAGAGCCTGCATCCCGTGGCTCTCAAGATTTTTCAGGGTTTTAGGCCTCCCCAAAGAATATCCTAGATAGGGCTGATGGGAGTTTTAGTATAAAGCATTTGGCAAATAGTTTGCCGAAAACGGCCATCACCTCAAGAACCACTATCTACTAAAGAGAATGACACACACCTACAGTACTGTCCTGTCCACAGTACACAAAGTCTGGTTAGAATTGAAGACTAAGGGCATTGCGTAGCTGAATGAGTTCTGTATGCATACAAAATGGTGCTTGCACTTCTAAAACCAGGTGGAGTAACATGTTTCCCTTAGCCAGCTGCAGAAATAAAGCAGTTTAGTACGCAACGTTGGTAGGCATTCTAATCCTGGAAAAAAAGTAGAAGGACAAGGCAAGGACAAGGCAAAAGTACAGTACAAAAGAGGAAAATGGCATTACTTCATTAGTGTACAGAGCAAATGTGCCTTATACCATAAAGTAGCACAATATAAATACACTGTAGACAAAAACACATGCACTGGTTTGCTGCTGTCTGTCTTCAAAGAACTCCAAAAATGTAACCTTACCACAGTGTACATCATACTGAACACTCAAAACCCCAGAAGCAAAGACCGAACATTGAACAGCAGTGGGTATAGTGAGAAACCAGACGGTGTCTCACCCGCTAGTCCCCGGAGATCTCTCTCTCAGGTGGCCTGGGCATGACCATCGCCTTTGGATCCAGACCCTGGGGGTGAACCAGTGTGGGAGGATCACCTGGATGAGGGGTCTTAGGGAAGTGGGAGTGAGACAGCCGATGGTGAGACGCAGAATTCCCCCTTTTTTTTTTTTTTTTTTTTTATTGATTTGGTTGAATTTAATCAACCTTTCAAACAGAAGAAAAGGAAAAGAAGTACAGCATTTACCAAAAATTTTTGTAACATTCATCATATATATCTTAAAAAACAACATCTTATTTACATTATTTTACGACATAAAAGGAAAAAAAGAGGTATCAAGTGCAGCATTTGATTAGATTCTCGCTTTGATTAATTGTCTAAATTGAGACTGGTGAGAAAATTAACAGCCGCTATCTGAATTGCAATATTGTTTGAGCCCAGCAAGACCGACCAGCATTCAACCTGTGAGATATTACCCAAAAATTGACAATGTCTGGCAAAGGCAACTTGTCTGTTGGCACTGAGTGGTACACATTCTGTAAGTAAATGAGCCAATGTTTCACCTCTAGGTGAGGCTTGACAAAATCTACAGATATTTTTTTCTGGACTAATTAATCTACGTTTAGCCCTGACTTCCATAGTGGCCCATAAATTAAAACGAAAGCGCATTATTCCTGCTCTATATTTTGGGGCCGGCGAGCGTGCTAGGTACGATGCTAGTGTTTTGAGCTTTTTTGGAGGGAAACGTGTAGTATCACTGTGACGATACATGGTGCATGATTCACATGTGTTAATCCAGTCTATTTGATAGATTTTAAATTTAGCTTTTTCGGGGTTCAACAACAACTGATCAAGTGAGACTTCTGCTTTTGCCATTATTTGATATACTCGTGTTAGCCAGTCTGTAATGTATCTAGATTTCTTTACTGCGAATATGTGGCGAGAAAGCGTGTTTAGTAATACGCTTTCATTAGATGACAACAAGCATTTCCCAAAAAGTGAACATATTCGCCAGTTATAATGGGCTTCAAGAGAGGTTAGACCAAGCTCATATCTCATCCATGATGTAGGGACGCATTGCGGTAGATGAAGGATTGCACGCCAATATTTTGCTTCCCACTGTTCGAATTTAAATGCAGAATCTACGGGAAGAGTCTCCAGGCCATATAATAATATAGGGACAACTTTCTTGGTCCAATAATGCCATGCTGGAAAGATGGAGAATTTACCGTATCTGTGCATAATAACACGAGCTTGGGAATGGATGAAAATAGCTTGGACTCAATCCTCTCAATCTGCCCATGAGGTTTTGACTGTCCTTCAAAGATCATGCCTAGATAGCAATAGCTTGGAACTAGACTGAGTGGGGTGCTACCTATAGACCACACAAATGAGGCTGGGCCTGTACGCTTAGGTGAATATTGAATGATGTGAGTTTTAGACGTGTTCACAGATAATTCATTAGATAGAACATATTGATGAAATGTGTCAAGAAGTCGTTGTAGCCCCACCTGGGTTCTGGATATGAGTACTAGATCGTCTGCGTACATGAGTGATTGAACTTCCCGATTAAACAGTCTGGGAGAATCGGATATGACAGCAGAAAAGGCAAGTTTAACATCATGGATGAAATAATTGAACACTGCTGAAGCTAAAGAGCAACCTTGTTTCAGACCACGGAAGGTCGATATACTGTTTGTTAATAAACCATCTAATGTAATACGTACTCGTATCGACGTGTCATGGTGCAATGAATGTATAATATCGTATAGGGTTGCTGGGCAGTCATCTCTAGCGAGCTTATTTAGTAATAAAGGACGACTCACAGAGTCAAAAGCTGCATTCAGATCAATAAAGGCCAAGAATACCTGTTGTTTTGTTTCTTGGCACTGAGCTTTGATCGCATTCAAGGTCATGAGATTGATGTTGGTCCCCATTCCTGCCATGAAGCCAGTTTGATTTGAGTCCCTAAGTTTATTATCACCTGTCCAGGCATTAAATTCGGCTAATACCAGTTTGGTGAAAATTTTCCCTGGGGCATCTAATAATGCAATCGGTCGATAGTTAGCAGGTATTGACCGGTCGCCTTTTTTAAAAATTGGAATTATGATTGAGGATTTCCATGATATTGGAATCATGCGGTTGAGTATGATATCGCAGAAAATCTTGAACAAGATCTTGGACCATGTGTCTGGATGGCTTTTAAACATATAGTTCGACAGCCCATCTGGACCTTCAGCTCTTGATGAGCTCAGTTTTTTAATTATATCATGAATGGCTTCAACCGAGACTTTTAAATGCCAGCTAGATGTTGGCGCCGGCAAATAGTTATCATGGTTATAACAGGGGTCGTCATATAATGTTGAAAAATGCTTAATCCACATGTGTTCAGAAACTCCATTCAATTGAGCATCTGCCTGATGGTGATGTGAGTGGTTATTCAAGAGCGACCACATGCCAGCTGAATTTTTATTACTCATGGCACTGCCCATGGCTTCACTATCTCGTTGATATAACAGGGACTTGCGGCCACTGAGCCAGTTTTTGTATTGGCTTTTTGCAGATTTCAGTGCCTGCCATTTGTCAGCTTTAGATGACAGTAGAATTTTCCTTTTGAGCATCCTGTATTCTGTCCTTCTTTTACAGACGACCGGGTCAAATGTGTGAGAATGTTTAATCCTGTTTGAATGTGGTATATTTATAGTCTGAACAAATGAACATAGTAAATTAATATATTCATTGCTGCTGCAATGATGAATTCTGTTCATTACAAGATGTTCGAACTGGTTCAGAGAGTTAGCAGTCCACTTGAGACGTGTGCGGGCGTTATTCACTCCCACAGTGCCATGATATTGTGTGCGTCTGGTTGGAATTGTGGATTGAAGTATGCACTTTAAAGACAGTAGGCAATGATCACTTTTGGGATGATCTATGATGTCAAAGCAGTCTACTTGTTGGAAAAGCTTGATGTCAACATAGATATAATCTATGATGCTATTTGAGAACCCTCTGTGCCAGGTGTAATGGGGGGGGACATCATTGTAGACTGAACCATTGACCATGTGATAATTGCGTTCAGACATAATCTGCTCCCATTTGCGAACACCTGGGGATTGTTCGCCCACCTTCAAACAATTAAGGTTCAGGTCACCAAGTATAATGGTGTATGTAATTGTTTTATCAAGGTGGATTAAGTCGAGCATATCATTTATGCCTTCAAAGAATATTTCATCAGGCATGCTGAGAGGATTGCGATATATATTTAATACAGCAAAGATTATGTCCTTATTGCAAATTCTCACAAGCTGAATGTGTGCACCAACAGATGCCCATGCAGTGATTGAAAAACCAGATTTAATATTGACAGCCACTAATAGACCAGAGGATGGTCTACCTGCAGTCAATACTGCAGGAATCAAGGCCAATTCATAACTGTCCCATAATGGAGATTTAGTGAGCCATACCTCTTGTAGAGCGATGAGATGATATAATAATGACATCTCTCCAAAAGAGGAATGGAGATGTTTATGCCCTCTTGTGTTCCAACTGGCCACAAGCAATGCGTTTCGAGTTTCTTCTTATGTCCATGAATCTCTGAATTCGCCACGGGAACCCTGATATATCTTAGGGGCCATGACTGGAATATTTGGGGGCAAGTGAACGGATTCTGGTTCCTCCGCCAGCAAAAAACCCATGTTAAATAGAACCATTTTATTTCGCCATATTAATTGGTGCACTATGCCAGATGGAATCCAAAGTCTAACTATTGATAAGGAAACTTCGGAAATGAATTCGACCCTATCAATATCATGCGAAGAAATCTTACATAATTCCTCAGTGTCACCAAAGATGTTTAGAACACTTTGCCGATTCAGATCATATTTTTGATTGTTACCCTCTCGACACTTGAGAATTAGGGTGTGGCATTGAGATTTGCCTGAATTCGATTGCCCAGAGGACCAGTGCTTGTTGTTGTTGCGCGGGGACCCTTTTGCATTAGGGGGCCTACTTGGTCCAGAATTTCTTGTCACATCAGGAGCTGCATTTAAAGGTGATTGGTTCGCATTATTTGGGTGTTCTGGTGGTATTGTGGAATCGCCCTGGGCTTGTGCGAACACAGAAACCACCTTTGCAGCAAGATATTCGTCAACTTTCTTTTTTAATTCTTCTGTCAGGGACTGAATATTGTTTTCATTGAGTTTGAGTGTAGCACTTGGTATAGGTGCAAACGTAACCGTCTTGGACTGATTTACAGGATCGGAAGAAACTTGTACGGGAATGGGAAGTTGCTGAGGACAGAAGTTTGCAGAAATCAAGCCAGCACCACTTTTAATTGATGATTTGAGTGGTACCTGTGGATGCACTGGATGAGAAATAGTAGGGTTTTGGACAGGGATGCTTTTATCTGGAATCAGTGAAGTTATGGGAATTTTCTGTAACACACCCAAAACTTGTACCAGTTGTGATAAAGGAGACGAGGGCACAGGCAAACTGTCCAGAGTCGAATCTATGGGGGAGTGAGCTAGAGGAGTCCCTGCTGCTTCTGTCCCTCCAGAATACATGGAAACAGCGGTTCCTATTTCACCTAACTCACAGGTTACTGGAATTGTTTTCTTTTTACTGAGAGCTTTGAAAAAGGTAGACAATGTGTTTTTTTGATGTTTAAATCCAATCATATTTTTTGTTTTTTTTATTGGTTGACTACTTTGTTTTTTGTTATTTTTCTTTGTTTTTTTTTTGACTTCTCCACTGATAAAGGTTGAACATCATTCAGACTCTGTGTATCCATGGGAATGTCACAGGTTGGAGCAGTTGGGCCTGTTGGTAGCCCACCATTTGTTTTTAGAGTCAGCTCATTGTTATGGTCATGCATTTCGGGCACTAAATCTTGACCAATTATGCCTTGAATTAAAGGCAAGGGGCAGGGTGTCAATAAGTGAGAAGATACTTCTTTCTCTAGATTAGTGGGCAATAAAACAAGTGACTGATCAAGCTTGTCATTATTAGTCTCCATTTTTGTGAGCTGTTGCATCGAGATCCACTGTATCAAGTCTTCAAAGTGAGCGGATTGTCGAGTTACTTTGGTATCTAATGATTCATAAAGTTTACACAGACTGTACACAGCTGTGTTGATGGCAATTAATGTGGGTTGAATCATAGAAAGGGTTTGAGCGGCATTATCAAGCAATTGCGGGTTGTGAGTGCGCGGTGTTGGAAGGGCAAACGATTTAAGATAGGGAAGTGCAGTGTCTGGGGACAGAGCACTGGTGTCATCAAGGACATTACTGATACTCTTGGAATCACTGTTAGCATGGCTAGACTCAGATGTACTTCCATGAATAGATATGATTTGGGGATCAGATAATGATAATGGGAAAATGAGTGGGGGAATGGACATGTTCGCATTGTGCGTTATATGACAAGACTTGGTAGATTCAAGCATTGTTCGATCAGAAATTGGACGGGAGCTGGAACGCCTCAAAGGGGTATGCTGCGGGGTGCTAATTTGACCAACTGTTATAGGGGAGGGTGTAGAAGTCATGCTTGAAGAGATATTAACAGAGGATTCTGATTGAATAATACTTGTCTTGCCATTTAATCTGTCAAATGGAAAGCGAGTTTCATTGAACAATTTTGCGGGGGTAACATCCTTGGCTGTAAAAAAAGATTGAAGTGCCGCTACAGAATTCACTGACTTAGGTGATGAAGATTGGGGCTGTGTCATCATCACCAATGGGGCAATAATTGGCATGTTTGATGTGAGCTTATATGCTGTGTAAGAGGTCATGATAAAAATGAACACACTTAGATAAACAGAGACCTCACTGAATGCCCACGGTACTTAAATGGAACACACCACCCAACAAAGTATTAGAGGTGTATGAGCACTAGGTACTAAGTACTACACAATTCTTTGACAATGCTTACGATAAATATCAATCATCAAATTCCACTAACCATTAACATGAATTCCTCGCCACCATTCGCGCAACAGTCGCACAACAGCAGCTAGGCTTTACTGCACCGGGCTTAACGCCACAAGGGTGGTAGCCTCGCTCTTTTGTGGCGAGTAGCGGTCTCGTGATAGGTCACGTGGACCAGTCTCCGCCTCCTCCAGGAAGCGCTATTACAGGGCCGACAAGAGCCTAGTCCTGCTCGCAGTGTCGGGCACAAATGGCTAGGTGTGCGTGTCTCTCAGGTGATCCTCACGCAGTTCAGGCAACAATCCCCCTTTTTTTTCATTTACCCCATCCTTTGTAGGATTTTCTGAAGTCCCAACTTCCTCACCCCCCTTTACATAAACACTGGGCCAAGGAAGAGGGTGACTTTTAGCAACCTGGCTAACTCACATCGTACTGGACATGTCCCGTTAATCGGGTCAGGCAAAGTCAGGCACTTAACACTAAGTGCATACACCTGATACCAGTTAGCTCTCCTCACACGAAAAAAGCCAACACCTAAAGACCCACTCTGAGCAAGGCGGAACACGAATATGGACCAAACCTCTGTGACAAAGGCACACCTGCTGTTGAAGAGCATCAGACCAAGGGTGGAGAGCAGTGGGCCAAAAACCCCAAGGGTTCTCTATTGGAGGTTGTTGCCTCCGACAAACAGCAAAATACATGTGGATAAGGCCAGATCCCACAAGTGAAGATTGCATTGTGTATCAAGGACGCCAGCGATCCTCCCAGGTGAACGGCAGAGTTGGGGAATGCGAGGCCAAGACTGTGGCACTAACCTTGACTCGTGAAATGGAAATAGCAAAACAAGAAAGAAGTGCACACAACCGGTGAGTTGGCAAGCGACTGGAGAGACCAGTGTGTGTTAAAGCTAATGAAGTAGCAACATTGTATCACAAGTGAAAGCTGCATGCATATGGATGAGATGCGAAGAAAGGCATACCCATGAATGAACTTTGAAGTAAAAGGCAGCTGTAAGATCAGCGATATTAAGTAACGAAGTGGACCAGCGAAAGAAGTAGGCCATTCGAAAGTCTCTGTTAAAGGTATATAGTTTGAAGCTATTAAGCAAAAGAAAACGTGATGTTTGAGTCAAAGTGGTCCTGTGGCAGTCTGTAAAAGGAGTGCCACAGACATTCGTACATCTTTGACATACGAAAGGGGTCCAAGCCCGATTGAGGGAGACCCGAAGTACAATATGCTTGGGGAAGGTAGCCCCAGCAAGTTTGTGTTGAACTGTGACATGTAAGGTCTGAGAGTGACAGAGGGGGACCTACGCGAACTGTTACGTTGGTAAGGTCAGAGCCCAACAGAGGGGACCTTTGAGAACTGTACCTTGTGCTGTAAGGTCTGAGACAGGCAGAGGGGTAGCTGTGTGAACTTCAGGTTGGTATACAATTTTGAAAGTTAAGAAAGAGCCATTAAGATGGAAGGCTAGTCGGGCCACAATTCACGGTTTGAAACTGTTAAGAGTGTCAGAAACCGAGTCAGGGTGTGTCATCCTGCCTACGAGGACAGCCTAACTCCATGAGGTTTAACATAAGGAGGAGAGCTGTTCAACTACCTTTACTCTTTGAACACTGATTTTTCCTTTGCATACATTCTCCTTTTTACACTTTTTGTATAAGTGATAGAGCAGGCATTAGGTTTTGTTAGCATAGGCCATTTTGATTTTGATTTGACAGACTCCACTAGAACCGTTTTGTGTATCGTTTGATGGACGAGACTACTCCCATCTTAGTTATAGGGCAACATAAGAGTTTCTCCAACCCCAACATTTTCAATAAAGGTTTTACACATTGTATCCATTGTGTCATACTTGTGATACCATGCCTTCCCTACAGTATGTACTCGAGAGATATTAAGTGGCCTAGAGGAATTGTGCAGTCCTACATACTAGTCATCAACAGGGACATTCTTTTGAATGTTCACTTTCCCTTGACCGCAGCACAATACCGCTGCTGGGAAGTGGCCTTGGACAAAGGGACACCACGTCATGGATGCAGATATGATGCTGTTGGATGTGAGAGCTTCGCCCAACACAATGAATGTGAATCTTCACAAGCTGGCATGCATAGACAGCCAGCCCTGCAAACACTCCACTAACTCACAATCAAACAGAAGATTCACTTCAAACCTCTATGCATTTCCCACCATGTATTCGATGGTAAAAGGCCAAGATTCTATCACAACGAAACTCACTCACTACCAGCCATCATTAGTATTTCAATCCAGTAATCATGCTTTAGTAAAACTGTCAAGCATGAGCCAGGTATCTCACATAGGTTCTTTCTTCCCCTTCCTGTTGACAAAACTCTCCCAATCCATGCAGAAAACACTTTGCACAGAATAAGGCCACCTGATCATTGGAAAACAGCTGACAAGCTGTCTAATCAACTAAAACCAGGCTGAGGCCAGCACTATACTCAATCAACAGATGTCCACTACAGGAAGCATCTACCTGAAGGAACCTCGGATCCTAGATTATTCAAACGTGCCAAAAACCCACATGCAATTCATCAGCAAAGGACTATTTTATGACAATCTCATCTGGATAGAGCATGTGTGATAGGAGACAGAGGGTACAACTGTGAAATTTCATCTCACCCATCTCTCCAATCCTCTGTGATTTTAGACAGGTTTCCTATCTGTCCCCTTGCCTATTTAGCATCTACATCCTTTAGACCAGGCAGTAGAGAGCTTTGGGTGCCAGTACCATGTTGATAATATAGAGGGTCTGATGATGTCCTGAGTGTGGAAGGCTTTGTGGGGAGGGAATAGCAGTGGATAGTAGAGGGCATGTTCCCTACCTCCCACCACTTCACAGCTGTCATACTGGAACAGCAGGAGAAGGGCCCTGTGTGAGACTCCATGGGCCTCATTACGAGTCAGGCGGAATGGGTTAACGGGTGCCGCTAATGGATGCAGACCCATTAAACACATTCCGCCTGATTACGAGGTCCGCTCGTGGGACCCGGTAAGGACGCCTGGTAAAACCAGGCGTCATTAACGCGTTCTGCAAGGGGACCAGGGAGCTAACAATGGGCCGGTCGTCATCGTCCCGTTGTTAGCTCCATGCACCCATTCCCTTTGAGCCCTATGGGGGCTCGAATGGGAATGGGGAAGGTCCGGGCCCGAGTTCCCTGAGGGAGGAATTACCGAGCCCTCCAAACTAGGAATGGCCCGGTAATTCCCCATTCAGGGAACCCGGAACCGGATCTGGTTTTGGAGGCAGCCATGCCGCCAATAGCGGTATGGCTACCGCCAAAGCCGTAATGAGGCCCCATGTGTTATGCCTACACCGCATTGAGTGTATGCAAGATGATATACACTCAGACAACCGTATCAAATGTACCCTCGCACTGAAAGTGTGGAAGGATGCTGTATGGAAGGATGTCAGCACGCACCATTGGACTTCATGGAGCGCCAAGTGAAATCTGACGAGGGCAGAGTGATGTCATAAAGAAGATATTCAAAGACATGCTGAAATAGTATGAAAATACTTTAGAGTGATAGTGTAACTGAAGCGATAGGAGAAATATGTATGAAACGATAAAGTAATCACAAATGCAAAAGAAGACAAAGTAGCTTGCTGACCAATAAATGTAAATGCGCAGTAACGCAGGTAGAAAAGATACACAGAGGCTGGCTATAATGGAATATATAATGTGGCAAGGAGGGCCATAGTTGGAAAATGGACACTGGGTCGTGTAAATAGTCGATTCAACTACCTCAGAAGCCGATCAGGATTGCAGAGTCAGGAAACGATGGAAGAACAGCTTTGTGCGTGAAACAAAGAGGAGTCAATGTTGGATTGGGATCAAGGATGCTATATTTAAGGAATAGCTGCAAAATACGAAGGGAGGCAGATGGATAAGCCATGGATGAGACATATTTCTCTTAGATTAAAGAAGAAGAAAGCATCTGCAAGAGCCAAATATTGGACAACTAAACGTGTATACAGTCTATACAGGGTAGGGTGAACAAGTCTCTAGAGGAGCAATGGCACCCTGTATAATTAAATCAAATAGCAGTAAATGAGAGGCTGAAATTGACACATTTGTGGTCTTGTCACATGTGACTCAGAAGTTGAAAACAAGGGCTATTCATTAAACCTCAGATGAAGATAATGATGTGCTTTCACTCCCTTGAATGTCCTAGAACAGAGAACAGGCTACAAGGCCCCCTACAGATGGGAAACATTGGCTCATGGCCAGACTGATGAGAGATGATGGACTAATTGGGAAAGTAGGGAGTAATCTGACGTGATCCAAGCACATGGGCTTCAGTTTCCTTGCGTGGTGCTAGCCGCGCCGAAAGTCCAAGGTTGGGTGAGAATGGCAACCAATCAGTGGGTCTATGGGGCAACGTGCTATGCAATATTGCATAGAGCAATTCACTGTCATTTTGTTCGCTGTAATCAGTATTATACCTATTTAGAGGTAGTTAGAGGGTTGTCTTATAGATAAGAGACAATTTATGAAGTACTAACCCATATATATTCTATAAGTAGATATGTTCCCTTAACTAATCCATACCACTAAGTTATACTGCCAAACTGCTAAATGTTCACAAGACTGACTGTTCTACAAACAGGACCTTCTCCTTCCTGCAATCCAAGCGTTATAATAGCTGGAACATTACAAGAGACCATTAGGGTTAACCCAAGACGCCAGCTTTGCCTTGACAAAGACCAAGTGTCGAAACACGTGTTGGCTGAAATGTTTCATTGAGCATTCAAGATTAAAAATACTTTCTTGTGTTAACTAAGCATATGATTAATTCATTCATTTAAGGCTAGTGTGAACAGCCAGAACCAACCTGCCAGTTTTTCATACACTTCTGTGAGGTTGGAAGTTGAACCTCATGGTTCTAGCTGCGCAGCTCGTCTACCTATCTGCCAGGACTAGAGTGCACTAGAAGTCGGTTCTACTCACTTCAAAATCTCCTGCTAATACGTTTTATGGTTTGACACCTAGGATGAAATCATAGATGATGCATTTTGGGGTATAAGACCTCGGTGTAATCAAGATTGTGTGTGAGTGTGCAGGCATCCGCCTGATGTTTGCCAGTTGACCCTGCTTTATTAAAGTGAGAATAAAGTAGTACTTTGTCATATTCCTTGAGTCTGTCCATTATTTGGTCTGAGATCTTTACTGGTAATTCGATATAGCATAAAAGACGCTTCAAGGTGCTAGAGCACAGATGCAGGACAACTGCCTGAACCTAAATAGTAAAAAGACAGAGGTCCTTCTATAGGACTTCTCTCCTGGGTGCCTCCATCAACTTTCAGAGGTAAACAAATATTGGTACTTTTCTGAGGATTGTTGGGAATCTGATTGCTTGTTTTGAAAGCCATTCATCCTTCTTGTGGTTGTGAAATACACAGATTTTCATCTACATAATATCTGCAGATGTAGTTACTCTTCTAGAATTCAATATTGTATTACCAAGAAATCTTTTTTAAAAATTCGAACTGTTCAAAACTGAGCAAAGTGGGTGGTCGCTTGATTAAATGAATGTCATTTTATAACCCTAAGCCCGCCTTCCTCTTGGCTGGCTCCCAATAGAGGATGAAATTCATGCTTGACCAATTCTCCATATTTTGAAAATTGTTTATGGGAATGCCCCGGAGTATTGGTCTAAGCTGGTTGAGTGTTTTGCCCCAAATCGGAACCTGTGATTTGTTACCAGTTGACATATTCCGCATATCTCTATGGGTGGAAAATCCTTAAGAGGATGCTGCCTCTGGAATGCCTCTATCAATTCTATCAGGAATTGTTCCTTAATGCAAGTCTTTGAGCTTAGATTAGCGCATTTATTTGCATTGCGGTTTGCATAACGCAATCTTGTGCATTGATATTGCCTAAATTATAAGTTACTCACCGTAGGTACTAACATACTCTTAGTTCTTTGTCACCTTTTTTCCATACTGCATGGGCGTCCCTTCCTAGGGACAGGATACAGAACCTTTTTCACCAGAAAAAACCTTCTTCCCCTTTATATTTAGAGGTGCGCAGGAGTGCAGCCCCGTGAGCATGCGCTACCCTGACGCAGCCCACCGGAGCCACTTCCTAGTCCCCATTGACGCGTCAACAATATTTAACATTGCCTAATGTCACCAGTATTATTAGGGGGGAGGGTGGTGGGACGTATGAAGGAAAGGGGACTCACTACGGTGAGTAACTTATAATTACTCTTACGTCCAGTCCCATTTCCTCCATACTGCATAGCAATTACAACTGAATGTAGCCCGAGGGTGGAGAGGAGACCCTCCTTCAGAAAACAGATTCCTTAGAACCGCCTGTCCGAAAGTCACATCTGACTTAGAGCCAGCGTCTGAACAGTAATGCTTGCAGAAGGCCGAAGGGGTGGCCCAGGTGGCCGCCCTGCTGGTGACCTGCCACAGAACCTGCCGTTGGAATGCAAGGGCCATGGCCTTGGCCCTGACCATGTAGGCGTGCATGTTAGCTGGAAGTGGCTTGTGCTGCCTCTCGTAGGCCTCCTTGATGGCCGAAGCCATCCGGCCTGCAATAGATGCCTTGGACGCTTGATACCCGGGCCTTGACCCCTGACCCCCGAAGGTGACAAACAGTGCGCCCGATTTGCAGAAGCCCTTTGTCCTGTCTATATAGAATTTCAGAGCGTGTCTGACATCCAGACAGTGCAAAACCCTCTGAGTTTCATCCTTAGGGTCGGCAAAAAATGTAGGTAAGACTATTTACTGGTTTAGATGGAAAGCGGAGGGTAGCTAAAGTAGGAACGTGGGTTGTGTTCACAGGACCACTTTATCCTTGTGAAAGGTCGTGGCTCTGAGGCCACCAGAGCCTGAATATCACTGACTCTGCAAGCAGAAGTGAGCCCCACAAGCAGAGCTATCTTAATGGTGACCAGCCTGATGTCCGCAGACGCCATTGGTTTGAATGGCTTGTGCATGGGGTGTGGTCTTTTCATGGGTGGGTAGTGTCTGATGTGGCCCGTCAAATGTCTCTTGACTATCGTTTTGGAGAAGGGGAAGACATCCTCCTCCTAATTTCTGTAGGCTCCTATGGCCACCAAATACGTGCAGCATGTGTCCACCTGCACGCCTGAGTGAGTGAGGTGCCCTGAGAAGGAGAGCACTTCATCCAATGTGCACGTAAGGGGGTTGATCGCCTTAGAGTCTGCCCAGTGACAGAACCTTGTCCATTTACTCTTGTACTGTCTCCTGGTATCCTTTCTCATGGCACCCTGAATGATCTCTAGGTTAGCCTGTGAGAGGCTCAGGTGCTTCAGAGTGACCTATCAGGAACCGCGCTGCTAGTGCTAATTTTTGAGGTGTGGATGGATGACCTTTCCCCCGTGTTGTGCCAGCAGATGAGCTGGACCCAACAGAAGTTGAATAGGTGGCCTGTCTGATAGGCTGAGAAGCTCTGAGAACCACAGTCTCGCTGGCCACCACAGAGCTATCAGAATGATTTTGAGGTGGCAAGACTTCTTTATCTTGCAAATCACCCTGTGGACCAGGGGGTGGGTGGGAAGGCGTATGCTGTGAAGCAGTTACACTGTATCTGGAATGCGTTGCCAGGGAGCCAGGGCCCTGACCCTGCCAGGAAGCAAACTGATGGCACTTCTTGTTGTCCCGGGAGGCAAAAAGATCCACTTGAGGATGCCCCCATTGGCTGAAGATCTCCAGCAGCACCTGGTCTTTCAGTTGCCACTGGTAATTGTCTGCCCCCAGTCTGCTGAGCCTGTCTGCTTCCAGGTTGGACTCCCCCGGAAGGTGGATGGCCCTCAGGTAGATGTTGTTCTCCAGGGCCCATTCCCACATGCTGATCGCTAGGCTTCATAGTGGAGGAGACCTGGTCCCACCCTGCTTGTTGATATAGTACATGCTGGTGGAGTTGTCGGTCTGGATGAGGATGACCTTGCCCCCAACGTGGGGTACGAAAGCTTTGAGGGCTAACCAGATGGCATCAGCTCCTGCCAATTGATATGGGACTCTGGCTGCCCAGAGTGGTCCCCCAGCCTTCGAGGGATTGAGTCTGTCGTAATAGTAACCTGCGGAGCCGGCTACCGGAAGAGCTTGCCCATGGGTTGCAGTCCCCGGACCACCATGTGAGGTCCGAGTTGAGAGACGGAGGAATGTTGACCAGCTTTGCTTGGGAGCCCCGCTCCTGATTCCTAGATGCTGTGAAGTGCAGCTGTAATCTCCTCATCCTGAGTCTCGTGTGGGGCACAGCCAGTAGGACAGCTGCCATGAGACCTAACAGATGCTGGTACCACCAGGCCGAAGTCACTTGTCGGGTGAGGAAGTGAGCAGTGGCCCTCTTGATGGCCGTAATCTTGTCCTCCGAGGGGAAAACTCTCTCGGAGCTAATGTCCCATTACGACATCCAGGAAAGTCAGCCTCTGGGTAGGCTGCAGCTGAGACTTCTTGAGGTTGAGCAAAAATTCCAAGTCGTGGAGTGTGCTCATAAGGGCAAAGGAAGTGTGGTGCACCGCCTGCGGAGATTGGGCCCTGACGAACCAGTCATACAGGAACGGGTAGAGATGGTGGCACTGGGTCCTGAGGAGAGCTGCCACTGCATTCATGAGTCTGGTAAACACCCACGGGGCCGAGATGGGAAATGGGAGCGCATGACCCTGGAAGGAACGATGCGGCTGCCAAATAGGGACGTGTAGATAAGCGTCCTTCAGATCCAGGGAGCACATCCAGTCTCCCCTGCAAAATGACTCTGCAATAAGTGCTGGCTTAACCATCTTGAATTTTTGAAGGGGGAGGGAGAGGTTGAGGGTGGAAAGATCCAACACAACTTTCAGGCCAGCCTGGTTCTTCTTCTGTATGACGAAAACCCTGGAATAGAAGCCCTATCCTCGCCGGGAGGCTGGGACTTCTTCCACTGCCTGGCTCTCGACGAGCAACCGAATCTCCACCAACAGAGTTGCTGTCTCAATCTGTGGGAGTGGAGGGGAGTAGGGAGGAGAGGAAGGGATTGGTAGACGGTACCCCATGGATACTACAGAGAGGATCCAGGGGCCCTCAAAATTGTGACACCAGAACTGTGCATGTAGGGTAAGCCTGCCCCCCACTGGAGACCCGTGGACCCGAAGGGGCACGTCATGCCTTCTTTCCCTCTGAGGCTGTCTGTGAAGGAGGGCGACTGGAAAAAGCCCTTAGCCCCCCCCCTTTTTTTTGTTTGCGCCAGTGTTGACTCTGCAAACGGCCGGGCTGCCTGGACCTCCGCTCTTGGAAGCTGCAGAACACTCTGAACATCCACCCCTGGTCAGAGCGTTGATGTGACTGGGTGTGCACCTTGGGAGTGGCCTTCGTAAGGATAGATAAAGACTTTGCAGTTTGCAAACTGTTTTTCTTTTTATCTAGTTCCTCATCGGTAGTGGAATAGGAGAGGTCACCACCTTTGAATGGGAGGTCCAATATGCATTCCTGGACATCCCGGATTATATTTAGTAGCCCATAGCCAGGCTGTCCTTCTCATGTCCATGGTGATATATATGGCCCGCTCAGAGGTGTCAATGTGGGCCACGCTGGATTCCATGATGTCCTGCACCACCATTTTAGCCTCTGCCATTCCCGCCTTCAAACATGACTGGCTCTGTACCAGAAGTTCTGGAAGGAAGTCGGCTATTTGCAGCCAAAGCCTGGCTTGACAAAGATGCATCGAAGCATTGGAATAAAGCTTCCCGTGTATGCCCCTAAGATCTTCTCCTTGCCTAGCAGCGCCAAGGATGAGGTGGCCGAGGATGACTGAGGCTTTGAGTAGAGCAACACCTCAGCAATCACCAAAGCGTGTGTTTGAGGGTGGGCTGACAGCAAGAGTGTATTCCCCTCCATTTGCCTGTACTTGGCGTCCAGCCGTCGATTGACTGGCTGGACCGACCTTGGGTTGAGCCACCTCTTTTTAGCCAAGGCAACAACGTCCTTTTGCATTGGGATTCCCGTCCTAGCCCAGGGGTGTAGAGTGAGGACCTCGGCGAGCACTCCTGCATCAGGTTGCTCGACCTCGGGCTGAGGAAGGCCCAGGTACTCAGCCGGCCCTGAAAGTCGTTTGTGTAAGGCTTTGGCTGATGATGGTGTGTTGGGGTCTTCTCCCTTGTCTGTATCCACTTGGGTGTCTGGCTGGTCAGATGCGGGATGAGGGGTGCTAGGTGCCGAGGGCTGGGGTATGGAAACCAGAGCCGGAGGCTGCAGTGGATGCTGGTACAGAATCGCCTGTACTGTGGGAGGCAGGGGAGCCGGAAACAAAGGAGCCGGTGCGGGCAGAAGTGGCTGCCCAGGGGCCTGCGGTCGCTGGAGCCATAGGAGGAATGGCTATGGGCGCGGGCAGCGGGGCGACAGGGAGCATGTCCCTGATAGCATCCCTGAGGATGGCCACCATCTGAGGAGATCTCATAAGGGTGAGGAACTTTTCAAAGAACCTGTCCTTACAGGCCGGTGGAGTTGCAGGTGATATTTACAGGATTGAGGATGGCTGCTGTGGCTGGTGCGTATTCTGTCTAGTTGGTTGCAGAGGGAACCTGCCCTGTGTTGCAGATGGATAAGCTGTAGGCCACATACCTGGTTGACCTCAGTCCCACCTTATAACTCATTCACCCACCTGCATGGTTCCTCAGGGAGGTATCGGAAGAGCGGCCATCTTGTTTGGCACATCAGCCATCTTGTTGAGCTGCATGCCATGTGCCAAAATCATGGTGCTTGGCTCACTGGGCCCAGCCTCCTCCAGGACTTTTGACAGTTTAGCATGAGACCTGCCCTGCACCTCAGGCCAAGGCCTGGTAGGCGTGTCGCCCTCGGCAAAGTCACCAATAGTGCTGCATGTAGGCGCCCCCTCAGCCATGCTGCCGGTACAAGTGCATAGCCCCTCTAGTGTAAATGAACCTTCCAGTCCCTCAGCACTGTCTTCGGGAGAGTCTACAGACCCCTCGGCCTGGCGGCCGGTAGCTGAATTAGGATCGCTACTCGTACTGGTATGAGAACCTGAGAGGTTCTTCCTACTCAGGCGTTTCCTTGGAAGGTGTCGCCTTTGCGGGGTGCGCAGGAAAAGAGCGGCCCTAGCTTGCGCCTTCATCGATGCTTGACAAAGTCCTTCAGGTCCTCTGCAGGTGACCTCTCGAAGCTCCCTCGAACTAGCCAGTCTATTCTTCAGGGCACGCGATAAGGGTACGTCACACGCGGTCCAACCTTCCCATCCGTGGTCCGGACCAAGGAAGCGGAGGCACAGAGCGTGGGGATCTGATATAGGGAAGAGCCCCTCACAGGTTGGACACCTGCTGAAGCCTGCTGAAGTCGACATGCGCTGGAGAGGAGCGTGGCGCCAGAGCACCGAGTACCAGATTGACAAAAGAAGACAAAAAGACAGAAGAAAGTATCTGGGGAAGAGTGTGTGGTATCACATGACCGAAGCCAAACCCAGGAGCGCTGGTGAAATCAGCCTGTTCCCGTCGATGTGGAAAAGGGGACTGAGATGTGGCGCTGGTGGGCAGCTGTAACATGCCACTGTGATTATGTTCATGGGGGGCGTCTGACTATCCTGCTCCTGAGTGGTGCCCAATGCATTTATATTAACCACTAGATGTGCCCTTTCTGTGTCTACTCCTCCTTCTTCCTTGGCTAACTGACTCCCCTCCATCTCTCCTACCGCATTTCACTACTCTCTCAGACCCTCTCAAATGGGGACTTCATTCCAATCGGTACTACATCAACATTAAATTATCTATCAAAACCTTCACTTCATTAGCTGTATCCCAAATCAGTGAGCAAACCATACTTGCAGCACTGTAACATTTTCAGATCTTAGGCTCTCCCTTGCATAAACAAATGGCCAATTGTCACCACCAAACCCAGAGAGGCACTCAAGATTTGGGTACTTCCCACCTGCACTCATCAACAATCCAGGTTTGCACCTGTCTCCCCATTTATAAAATTAAGGCCCCCACAATCCATTTCTCATGCACTTTGCACTTTGTTAGATTGGGTTGTCATCCACTCCCTTTCTCACATCGATAGTTTTAACTATACATGTTTTTAACTTGTCATTTTTTGTGTTCATTCAATTTGTATGATATGGCTACATTTATGAATGATAGTACTGTGATTAATGTTTTTTGTCATGAACGGATTTGTTTACGAATAAAGCATGATGATGTTTGTTATGGCTCATGATTTTGTTTGTTGTCAAAGGTCAGAGAACCCAGGCAGAGATTACCTCAAAATAGCAAGTGGGTGCACAGGATCCCTCTTCCATCAAGCCAAGAAGCAATTTGCTGCCCAACTGTACATACGTTTTCACCACGTATTGTATGTTTTTGTGCTAATGTAATTTTCAACAAGCAGACATCTAATATTTAAAGCTGAATGTATGTGTATGTGTGTGTGTATGTTTTTCCGGCTATACAAATCGACACCGTTGTACCGAGGTCTACCAAATTTTGCATAGATTCCTCTTTAGTCTGGGGCAAGATCGTAGTCTATGTTTGGATGTAAAAAATGCACTCCGTAGACACCCTCATTTACTGATGCTCACCGGGATTTCTCTACAGTAGGTACTAGAAGGTGGCAAAATATGGAAAAGTGTATGAAGCTAAATGTTCGATGTGTTGGTTATCCCTTTGAAATGTATTACTACTATATACAGTTCAAAAGTGTTAGTAAAGCATTTTTGAAAGGAATTAAAAAATATATATTTTTTTTTATCATGCCACTCCAAATATGGGAAATGGCAAGGTTACAGTTTACTTAAGTTCATTCACAAGAAGAGAGCACAATCAATCAATCTTTCTTGGAGACTTTCTGAAATGTGCTGAAGCCATTGAGTGACTGAAACATGCCGCACAAAAAATGAACAGCACTTGGAAAGTTCCATCTGATGCAAAGCGGAAATCAATATCAAGAGCTTCTGAAACACAACAAGAAACAGCAGCACAACCTGCCGACCAGAGGACAAGAGCAACTTTCTCCAGGGCAAATGAGATGCCAGAGCCAACTGAAACAAGACTTGCTGACATGAGGACAAGAGCAACATCCTCCAGGGCACATGAGACACCACTCGATCCGGACATGGGCAACGCCGGGTACCCCAGCTAGTAAGCATTCAAATAACACTGAAGGAAGGTAGATTTAAAAAGGCATTAATGTAGGTGACAGTCAAATCCTGCCCGCATTGTGGGCTTTTTTTGGATACAGGCTTCCAAACCACTTCACAACCAATGCCATAACCTCAAAGCACTTAGAAGTATACAGGGGTTTAAACAGGGGTGAGCATGTCATCATATGTCACTATGTACGTGGCTCAAACAAAGTCACGTGCATGGGCAGTGCAGTTTCTAGCTAGTGCTACAAAGTGGAGAGATGCTATAATGTTATCTTTATGGCTGTCGGTGTTGAGGAATAAAATAAATAAATCACCAAGAGGTTTCTGGCTGAAGCAAAGGAGCTTGTATCAAGGAAACGGATGTCTCGTGTGTCAGACAGTATTCCAATCGTTGATGACAAATAATGCAAGTTGCTGCATCCTTGTGTTGTTGGGTGGCTTCTACAAAGTAAAAGTAAAACGTTAGGCTTCAGAGCTTATCAGAATGGGAAATGGGCTTTATTAGAGTTTGGCTATTGTGGAATGTAGTACCAGCGGAGAGGAGCTAGGTATGGGAAAGTTTGTCTGAAAGGTGGTAACATGGCTAGTCATCAGATTGTGGATCTGGGGTCAGAATCTTGGTTGAATGATATCAGGCTTCATCGTAGCAAGACAGAACCAGTTTTATGCATGGCTCTATGAGTGATGCAAAAGGTGTTGAATTTGATACACTTCACTACAGGGACCAGGGGAAGGTCCTCTATACAGAAGAGCTGTGATGCGCTTGCGCTGTGATGCTCAGGAAATGGTGTGTTGCAATTTGCAGTTTGGCAGTTTAAGGAGCAGGTATTTAGTAGATCCAGGGTAAATGCCATTTCCATAGGCCTTGTAAGAATGCCTGTGAGTCTTATGTGCAGTGTTGGTTTTCATTCAGGGAAGTATGCCACTGACCAGAGTGAAGTTGCGTCATCAGTTCCTGAATGCCTTCATTTCGGGTTTGGTTTCGGCTATGTCCTATATTGACATGGATTTAGGAATAATGACTCTCATGATCATGCTGACGAGCCCTTCAATGTCCTCATTGACCTCAGATCCTTCAGAAGTAGCCACTATGAGGTGCTGAGAGAGCAAATTGTGGGGTTGTCCGCACTGAGCAGGAAAAGAAGTGTTACTCCAAAGTCTTGGAGTGCAGGAGCCAGCTTCCCAGCCAGAAAAGGACCCTCAGTACAAACTCTTGCATGATGGAGACCAGAGGCTTGTGGTTTGTTAAGACAGTAACAGGATGACCGACAATGTATGCGTGAAAGTGCATGCATCCCCATTGTACAGCAAGTGGTTCCCTTTCTATCTGGGAGTATATTCTATCGGTGTGTGGTGAGTGCATTGCTGGTATAGGCAATCGGGCTCCTTTCGCCAATGGAGTCCAGGCTTTCAGAGCAGTGCCAACAAGACTTTCTTCGACCACTGACTCAATGGATCACGACAGGTCAAGGGACCCAGGCCCAGTCGCAGTTTTTTTTTTTGTGAGTGCCCGTAGGGGCTCAGTGATGGTGGCAAAAATGGGGATAAAGTGATCTCAAATGTTTACTGTGCCGAGCAAACTGCACAACTCTTATGGCAATGTTGGGGGTGTAGCCACTTTAATGTCTTTCACTTTGCTGGGCTATGGAGGTACATCCTGTTCCTGAAAGACAAACCCCAAAACATCCACCTTCGGTTGCACGAAACAGCATTTTCTTCAGTTTAGTAACCATATTTTATTATGCATTGAAACACCACTGCCAACCTCTGAAGGTGTTCCATTTCTGATGCTGTTTATATGAACATATCATCGCTCACACTGAGGACCTCTGGGAACCTTGCCAGTATCCCCTTATTGTATGCTGGAATATTCCTGCCATAGGGGAGACCCTGAAGCTTATCGTTTTGTATCTGGAAAGCCGATTGTAGGAGGATAGCGTAGTTATGGCCCTCAAGTACATGTAGAGGGGCACCTGATTGTAAGCAATGTTTATATCTATGGTTGAAAAGATGGTTGCTCCCTGCAGGTTGGCCATGATATCATCCATGGTGTACGGTGTCTGTCCTGCCATATGGCCCTGTTTGGAAGTCTCTTGGCCATGAAGATCTCACATCTTTAGGCTGCCTGGGCTTGTGCACCACTAGTATTTGGGTACCCATGGTGTTGATCTCTCAACCCCCTCGATGATATTGGCCTTTTCCAACTTTTGGAGTTCAGTCTTGACCCTCTTATGGAAGTGAAACGGAATCGGATGGTGCCTCAAGGCTATGGGTTGAAATTTGGAATAAATGTGTAGCCTCATCTCCAGTCCTTTCAAACACTCAATACCATCAAAGAGGTCTCCATATTCCTCCATCAGTTTGCCAACGTCGTCTCAGTACACCTGGAATGCGAAATGAATCAAGACTAAGTTCGCTGTCAGGTTGCAGCTGAGCAGGGTGTCTTTTGCAGCTGGTGTTACGTACAATGTGGGCAGTGTCTAGGAACAGTCATGACAAACTCTTGTATGAAAGGCTCAGTCTATGGGGAGATGTGGTAATACCCCATTGTTATAGATACAGGTCTATGATTTGGTCAGCTAGAGTGCCCATTGCAGCAGCTTGAATTGTGACTTCAGCCTGAGGACCACCGACACCCCTCTATTAGCACTGCTACCCACTTTGGGAGGATCTCCATAGAGCACCTGGGTGACCTGCAATGCCATGTTTCATTGTGACACACTGCCAAGATTAAGTACATGTCTTCAATGTCTTCACTGCCCTCCTGTCTGGGTTCTGAAGTTAAAGAGTCAATATTGATGGCAGCAGCTCTTGCTTGATGAGGCCTTCTACTGCTTGTTGGATGAATAGACCATTGTGCCCGGAACATCTTGGCAAAGCGATTGTGCTTTTTTGCACCTACTACACATTTCTTACACATGACATGATTGAAATGCATCTTCCATGTGGTTCACACGTGCTGAGGGCAGCTCATGAGCTCTGCACATTTCTAGGATGTTATGCAATGATATGTCCGGTTCTTTGAGTATATGATGGCGTAGTTGCAATGAAGTACAGTTCTTTATTATTTGTGCTCTGATTTCGTCTGTCTTGTCACACAGCCCATAAGACATAGAAAGCTGGCACAGCCTGGTTTGGAAGGCATCAAGACATTATGCTGGGCCATGACAAGCTCCTCAGAGAAGGAGCTGTTCATAATCTCTATTGGTCATAATCTCCTTCTTGCAGCGTTTGGAAAATATGATGGACCTCACGGCCTGTGTAAAATAGTATCATGTACTTTTGGCAACGTTATCTTCTTCACGTGCTGCTGTGAAAAACGTCATACAAGGGGTGTACTAACTGAAGAGCGCATTGCTGAAACCCGGCTACTCTGTCAGGCGATGTTGGTGAAACACGATTACCTTCCCTCAGTGTGCCGTCTCCTTTACGAGCCGCAAAGGGAAGGAATACTGGACTCTGTAATGTTGGGTTGTGGCTCGGGCCTGGTCCAGGCAAATGAGAGTAAGGGGCATTCAATTAAATAAGAATTGGGAAACAAACTTCAAAACATCAGGCAAGCACATCCTTACTAGAAAGATAAGAATCCATGTATGTAAACCTGACAAAAACACTCACATGTTCCTTCACCCCAAGGAGTACTTTCCCTTCCTAGACCAAAAGTCCCTTCACACTAACTTAGCGCACCTGTCTCTATTTGTGTTGATACCCAGTACTGGAATTGGGTTGGATCTTTCCCGATTCGGAATCTGTCAAAAAACTCTCCATGTATCCGGATTCTCGAAAAACAAACACCCCATGACCTTGCTGGGTCACGTGAATACATTCCACTCATAGTGATCAGCTGTTCCCAGCATAAGAGACATTCCAAGTTCAAAAGAGCCCTTCTATGACGTATGTTTTTAGTTTTGTTCGTTTTGTTATAAATTGAAGCAAAAAAGTGCAGTAAAGTTTAACATGGCTGCAGACACGTGCTCAGTGAATGCCTAGGAACACTGATGCAAATGATGCGTTATTAAAAATAGAGGACTGTAAAAAGATGCATGCTGTATGGCAACTTCACGACGCAGTTGCTTTTTCATATACTGTCCATAGGTTGACATGCAATTGTTTTAGGCTCATATTAGTCTGCATGCTGGTAATTGTAGGCTTGCATCCAGGAAGTAGAAAATAAAACAATTGTATTGTCAGGTTGGTGTATTATGTTATGTCTGCCTATCACTTGACTGCCATGAGTTCACCCTTAGCCTTGCCCATCACACCCACCTACCCACCACATGAGATCACAGAGTAATGTTTTCACATTTCCAGCACAATGCTCGGAACACGGTTAATGATAAACACACAAACATGATGTTACAAATGGGTAAAAATGCTTAGAGGGTCTTAACTTCGGAGGACATGATAAATAAACGTAAATGCAAATACGTCTTCCAAACTGCACCAGGTATCAGCATATAGATCACCCAGCATCAGGATTTGGCAGCAGTGGGAGAATTGCCATAATCTGTGGATCCCGCCAGGGAGTCTTAAAACAACATCACAATACATGAAATTGAGATCCTATTTCAAAGACATGATTTAAGAACTGTAAATGCTCTCGGATCTTTTGAATGACCAAGTCATTTCTGAGATATCCGATGGCAATGCAATAAAATCATATGCCAGTAGATAATGCGCCGCAAGGATTAGGGATTCTGTGGTTCAGGTTGGAGTGTGCTTCAATGCCCCAGGAACAGATAACGCAATAAGTATAATGGGGCTGATTCACAAAAGTAAGACATTATACATGAAGTTTACACCATGTGCAAGATAAACATCAGGTTGTATATTATGGCATTCTTATCATAGAAAAACCTGTGCATCAACATGTGTTACTTGCACATGTAATTGGTTTGAATTGACAAAGAAGTGCTCTTCAGTCTTGATCAATGTATGACTCTCTGGGCCTGATTCATGAAACATGAATCAGGCCCTCTGTGCTTACCTTATGCTAGGGGTGTTCGAACTTCCCAAAATGCATACAGAAGAAAGGTCAAATTGTTTTGCCTGGGTTCAACTCAACCCACATGATTCTGGTGGGATTTTCCAAGGGTTAACCCCATCGCAGTTCTAATGACAGGGTTTGAGGTCCACCATCCAATTGCAAAGCTTGCAACTTAAGATTAGAGTTTGATCAGCTAATCAGAGCCTCAAGCCATTCTACAACCATTTTGATGGCTTTTAAAAGACCCATCTTGATTACTTTATGGCTTTTGTTTGGCTGACGAGTTAGGATTTGAGAGGACAGACTCACAGATTCGTGGTTTTGGTTATGATTTGGAGTGCTGTTGGCCAGTGTACGATAGTTTAGAAGTCTTTTGGGGGAGTTTGTTAGCTGATAGTGGTGTTTTCGGGTTTTCTTGACCCCTGTTTGATCCTCTTTGTGTCTGTGTCTGTGTGTCCTTGAGACTCCCTCTCTAATCTTCCATTTCGATGCATACTCCCTTCCTTTCATGCGTTTCTAGAGAAACCTTTGCATTTGAACCCCAGAAGTCGTCATGCTCTGTAGCTTTATCTATTGTTTCTATGTTTCAAGGACACGTTCTCATCATGTAACTCTTGCGAGAATCCCTTTCTTGGCCTTTCTCACTTGCTTGTTTTGCTCATTGACACATTATACACAATTGGATTTTGCACATTGATACCATAGGCAACCTGTTCTTTTATTTGTTGGGAGTGCTAGAGGGAGAAGCTTAACGGCTAGACAACCCCTCACCCTCCATGCCAGAGGTTGTGGTAGAGCGGGAGCCTGAGAAGGAGCAATGACAGAGGTTGAAGTGGAGCATGAGGGGGGGGAGCAGTTGAGGAGGAAAAGATGATGGCTGAGGAAAAGAAGACAGCTGTTATGGAGGGGGAGATATTGTTCGAGGCAGGACAGATAGTTGAGGACGGGACAGTGTTTGAGGATGGGGCGACAAATGGGTGTTGAGGAAGAGTATGTGGTTACCAATTCAGAGCAAGTTGTGGTGTCTGCAGAGATACTTAATGAGTACCTGCACAAGGTGTACATTTCAACCTGAGCAAATCCATGCAAATTCTACAGTCATTGTGGCAGCGGTTGCAGTTTTAAGAAGGTGGGTCGTAAATATTAGATGCAGAATTGGGCAGTGTTCTTGCGCCAAGCCCTATGTTGCCTATCTAGGCTCCACTTTAACAGTGTGTGCATTGTAGAGGCTTGGCCATGGCATTCTCAATCAAGAGTGGGTCTGAGTTCCAGGCCCTTAGGTGGCAGGGCAAGGGACTAAAGGCCCCAGAAAAATTGATGATCACACACTGATATCAGGGAGTTACTTAGTTCCTTTTCTGCATGTGCGAATTTCAGAAAAGAAAATGAGTTTTCATTTGGAATAATGTATATTAAAATTCTGTAATGATTTTTATAAAAAATGCTGTACACATTATTACATTTTAAATTCTAAACAACCCACAAGAAAAGAGCCACCTGTTTCCACCTGGCGGAATGAAATGCACACTCATACATATTTGTGGACACTAAGATTATTGGTTGAACATGCTCAATTCGTGAACCTGCTATTTCCTAGTGTATGTCTGAGGAGGCCGGCGCTGGTTTTGATCTGTGCCTTAAGATAAGGACGCGGTAAGAGCGATGGGCCTGTTCCATCATTACTTCTTCTTTTACCTCAGAACCTGCATTGATTTTACCCTTTGATGTATTACACGTTTCACTTCCTTCCTTCGAGGCAGTAACACCTCTTTGACATTAGCCCTTCGCTTCCTCCTTAATAGACAATAGTTTAAGGAGTATAAAAAAAGGCAGTGAGTGGATTTTCAGATTCCAAGGAATTATAAATGAGATTAAAGGGTGTTATCATTCAATGCCCTGATGCTTTGGTACACATTTTGAAAAAAGGCTACAGTAAGGCAGAGTCACTGAGGGCAGAGGGAAAGGCTACAAAAAGTATGGACGGTGCCAGCTCAGTGGCGTGCCACTACGAATTAGCAACTGTGTAATATGTTTAGTATAATGGAACAGGCATCCTATGGACTTTCGCGAGGCAGATCAAAGGAGAACCCTTGAGCAAAGTAATAATGTTAATTAACTGATACGTCGAGGTCTGTCTATTGAACTCTAGCAGCAAACGAGTTATGACCACAAGGGGTGGGGCACTAGGGAAGTGTATCTTTTGGGATTACTGAAACAAAAGGATTATGATCACAGGGAGAAGGGATAGGAAAGTGTAGCTATGGAAACTCATGGAACTAAGTGGCGTGGTCTCAGTCAAAATTCATAGGCCTTACCTGTATTCCAGAGATTTTTAGAAGCCTAGGACTTCTAAGCTTTTGCAGTACTTTTTTCACACCAGTTACTATTTGCAGAAGAAATGACTACCATAGTTTAGAGGGATTGCCCTGTGGCGCATTGTGTGTATTATATGGTATTGTAAAGTTACTCCTGAATCCTGCATAAGCTGCTTACATCCATAGCACACACCCCTTCCCACATTTGGCAATGTGCCAACGATGCATCAGCGGCAGGCAGTCTGTGGCAGCATATTCCTGATCAGATCAAAGGGCAGCTCTACCAAGGCACACATTATCAGCCACGGTCTTTGGAGGTCTACCTGCGGTGCTTGTTCCCTAACAGGACATGAGACTGGGAGGAAGCAGCGCTTCTCTGCTTTGAATGGGAAGGACCTCCATGAAAAAGTGGTAACTCCTTTGCTTGAGGTTCCATGTGCAAAATTACAATCTTGAATTGAGAAATCCCAAACTGAACATGCAAAATATTGTTTCCCTAAATGTCGACTATCTTTTGCAACGAAATGCCCTTGAAGCCTGACCCTATCAATGCTGTCACCTGTTGAACTGTGGTTTCCCTTTTTTTTTTATTTTCTCTCCTCCCATTGTACTACTTTCCTTGCATTTATGGGGATTCTGTACCTTCCTTGAACACCCTTTCAACATCCGGTGCTTTTCTATTTGCAGTGAGTAGCTCGGATTCCTAAACTGTACTAATTATTAATAATTGTCTTTATGTAGCATTTTTGTAAAATGTATCTTGACATGTTTCCTTTTAATAAATTAATAATATTGTGCTTATTATGATGGTTAGTATGTTTTGCTTCTTCATTATTAGTATTAAGTACTATTGCATGTAACTGGACACAAATCAAACCACTTTTGATATCAATTTCCATGACCTTCACCCGATAACTATTGTCCACTTTTAATTGTGCTTATGTGGACTTTCAGGCTTAATACATTTATGCAGTGAACATGTTGACCCATCCACTTTTCTTAGTCTCTAAAAAAAGTCTCTAAATAAGTGTTCTAATTTTGTGGTGACAAATGTTGGCCCTGATACGATGTCTGAAACGTGTGGCGGAATAAAATGGGCCACATGACCTTTTTTGCAATAAATAGCATTTATGAGAGCAGACATTTTGCTCATAAACCAAGAACCATGTTATTGTGCAAGAGAGACATATTTGCAATTTAAAGGTATAGTACTGTTAGGTATTGTATAGGGTAGGGCAAAGATAGATGAGGCAAGAGAGAAGCACATGCAATTGTTGGGTTTACAAAAGCACTGTGGCAGCTGTCCAACATAATGAGAACGGTAAACTAACGTGGGTCACCTGCCTTACAAAACGCCAAGACTGGAAGGTAAGTTTACAGGTAAATTTATTCTCAAGCAGTTACTAGGTAGAGAATACACTGGGACATCCACCCAGCCCAGTTCATCAGGTCCAATTGACATCCATGGAAGCTTGCATACATCAAATCTATCAACACTCCACACTCCAAATGACATCACCAGCCAACCCAGAGATCCAATTACAGCAAACGGCCTCTGGATTGTAAACCGGGGCGAGTTCCAGATACGTGCTTAGTTGTCAGAAAATCAAAAGATTGTGATTGTACTTAAGTCAAAATTCGTTTGAAGGGGTATGCACACAATATGTCTTGTTTTTCTGACACAGATTTTAGGTCAAGCATCTCTAAATTTACTCTCATATATACACTTTATTTCAAAGTAAATTCATAGAAGTAGCTCATAACTTCACACAAACTGCACATAACATTTCATAAAGTTTCACAATTCACACCATTGAGCATTTATAAAATAGCATTATTCATACCATTGCTCTACACCCAACACTAAATACAATATAATTAATACAGTGGCAATGATATAGGATAGACAAACAGAACTATTATAAGTCCTATATATTTTTATTTATTTTTTCATTTATAGCAGCACACCAAGTCCTCAGGCATCTTGGCGATAGTTACATGGGAATGTACAGGAAAAATCCAAACAGATGGTACAGGACTGAAGTTAATTGAACAAAGAAGTCTTTAGGTTTTTTTATGAATCCCTGGTAAAACGGCTCAGATTGCAGGTGAAGTGGCAGATGGTTCCAGAAGTTCAGTCGCTCTTGACAACAAACAATCCTGGGATGGTGGTATATAACAAAAAAACTGTATAACCGTGTCTGATTCCTAGGTACTTTAGTTTTGACTTCAAATATTCCTCTGGGACCTTAACCTTCCCCGAAGCCAAGGCATCAAGAAAACAAGACAAATTCCACTCAAACTGCCCCACACCACAGACATCAAGCAATCCAACCCTGAACCAAACCATAATAAAGACAACACTCTATATCTGGTCTTGACTACCTCTCCAGTCATCAAATGTCTTCTCCCACCTTTGGACTGCACAGATCATGTAGCATCCCCTGACCTGATCTACAACATACCCCTTACCCACAGCCGCCAACCCGAACCAACCAAGACACCCCACTGCTCCTTCAAGAACTGTCCCATGCTCTCATCACTTTGGCCTCCCATCCTACATCAACACCCAGTTCAGCACCTTCAACCACAACCTAGCTAGGAACATCAACACCCATGCACCACTGAAAGTTTGTATCAACAAACATTAGCCCACCACGCTTAACACATACAGTAACTCATTGATAACAAGGATGCAATTAGCAGATAAACATTTCTGGAGAAAATTCCACCAAGAGGACGTAACCACCCTGAGAACTCCTCAATGCAGGACATCACCACTTGTGACTGTAATTAACACTACATTCAAAGCAAACTACTACACAACAACCATTACTTAAACATTCAACAACAGCAGAGACATTTTCCAGACCATGAAGTACATCATGAACCCCCTGACAGACTTCCAATATCACAATCCCCTGACAAATGCAATGCCATCAACAACTTTTTCACAGTCAAGATAGATAAGGCAACACATTGATGGCTCCAAACACACCACAAACACCCTTCCCAGACCAACCTGCAACATATCACGATGAACCAAATTCAGTACAATTACTTCTCATCCAGCCCTCAAATCCATCACTTACACAGACAAACTACTCCCCACATCTACTGTGAAGGTCATCACGGGTGATGCACTCACATCACTTCTCAATGTCATCAACACACCCCTCATGCAAAACACCTTCACAGATGCGCTGAAAATGTGATACATCACTCACTGCTGAAGAAACCCACGCTTGGTTTGGACAACCATCACATCCGAACCAAAGTGGTGCCACCCCCTTTGTGAGAAGGGAGGTGAGCCTGCTAGGTAAAACCCTGCTTAGGGGATTGGGCAAGTGGGATCTCACTGGGCCAGCCCTCTTAGGGGACAAAGACTTCCCAATGAACAAATCTGTATCATCTCCCTTACCACCGGGGTTAAGGGCAGTCGAGCTCCGGAGGGACCTGTAACATCTCCCTTATCACCAATATCCCACCGTGTTATGACATACATGGAGACTGATAACATTAAAAAAAGGAACCTTTTACTATGCTTGGTTCATCTGCTGACCCCTCCCATAGACTGGAAATCGCAGGACCAATGGTATGGACTGGACAGGGACAGAGCCAGATGGAAGCTGCCGCTATAGCGCAGAGATGACGCATTCTTGAGGCAGGACCATGACTCATACGTGCTGGGCGGAGTGCCCACAGAACACTGCCAACCAAGGAGTGCTATATGCCTTAAGCTCCAAGGTCTCAAGAGGAACGAGACCGAAGCACCACTGCATGGGACACCTGGCATGCTGAGACCGCGGCAGCCGAAAGAAGCACCAAGGAACCGACATCACGAAGAGCCTGATTTCACCATGGAAGGGATGCCCACCTCTTCCAAAGAAAGCAACAATGAAGAAGCAGGTACGCATTTCTCTGCAAGGAGAGGGAAAAGGGCAGTTGATCCCTGCAAGGCTCTAACAGGGAGCCAGAATGCTGACAGTGGGAACCAAGTACCGAAGAAGGCCAATGGACCTAAAAACCTACAGAGACTGTGTGAAATACTGCAAAGGACTGAACTTGAGAATTATAACCCATGATTGGTTTTTAGAAACCAGAAAGTGAGTGAAATACCGAGAAGGGCTGAACCTTAGAACCGTAACCCATCAGGGACTTTTAGAAACTGGAAAGAGAACCAAACACCCAAAGGCAGTGAAGCTGAAAGCTACAACCAAACCAAGGCTTTTGAGAAGCCAGAAAGCAAAGCCAATATCAAAAAGAAATGAACTTGAAAGACACAAACTCAAAGGGGTCCAGAGATAGGCATATTAAGTGGCATAACCAAGAAGAGGCCAGAGAAACGGAGCAACCCAATAGAGGGGAAAGCCTACCAAAGAATCCAGAGCCCAGTCCAGCTACAAATCCAAGCCACTCACAGGGGGTGGAAAGCTACAGTAATTCAAAGCCTCAATTGGCGGTCGAAGGTCCCCATGGGGTCCCCATGGGGCCACAAGACATCCTTACTGCCACCATTCTGAGACACCCTGGGGTGAACAAGAGACAGTCATTGACCAACTACAAGATCTACAAGTACAAGAGACTTGTTGTTTGCTGGGACTGTGTGGAAAAGCAAGACATGCACCTTAGTGGAGGGGACAGGAGTGTGCCCCTTGTATTTGTGTGGGAAACCAGAAGAGGTGTTCTTTGTTTGAACTATATTGAAACCTTGGGAAGTCAGGAAGACTTATTCCAGGGACATGGTTCGGAGGGGGTCATGCATCAGCCATCCTAAGCCAATCAAGGGGTGCAGGGCTCAAGTTTCTGTTTCTTTTGTTAGTGGTAGGGTCAGTTAGGAATTAAAGATAGGTTTGGATTTAAGACATCATTAAGTTTGGTGTGCCATCCTGACATGCACCTTTTATTATTTTCCTAAAATAGGGAACATACACAGTAGTAATGTTAAACTGTATTTGTATAATACCACCTTGTTATGAATATTGGCCTAAGCCCATTTGCGTTGCACAGAAAACCGCAGTCATTTTAAGAATCATCCACCATTTTGATTTTAATTCTTGCTTGTGTCCTAAAATGGTGGACTGTGTTTTCAACTGCAGCCGATCCGAACGACCTTTGAGTTGTGTCAACATCTAGGCTGACCGAGAGCAGACTGTTTATTCTGTGCAAAGAAACCGTGTGACGCGTATGAACTGCAATCCAAGTGTTGTCTGCGCACACAAGCCAATCCTCATATAAACAGCAGAACAATGTAGAGCAAACTCAAACCATGTGCTTTGGTTGTAATATATTGCATTCTTTCTTGAAACTAGGCTTACTATGAGCCGGGTACCCAATACTGCCATTGTAACTTCATGGACATCTAAACTTGTAAAATCCGTTGTGCAGTATTTTAATATTTGTGATGTGAACTGGGCACAAACCCTAGCATGGAAATTATTAGTTTGGAGAGGGGCTGGACAATGATTGGAAATCGTATTAAAAAAAATGCCTGTGTTAAGATGTCCAGCACTCTCACCCCTCACTGTGTCGGCTGGTATACACTGAGAGCTGTTGGGAGCCAGATAGCGATGTGTTTGCTTTGAATTCTGTACAGAAAATAAAGATACTTGAATCTTTTGACCCGTGATTGCTGTATTTCATTTAGTGGTACTAAGCCTCGATATTTTTTTGGTCTTTCAGATGGCGCCCAAATAGGGACCCTCATGATTGATGTCTCCTTCGGACCGGGATTGGAGAGTGAGAAAAAGGGGGCCCCCTTTGTATGAGACGCGACACCTCAACAGTGCTGCACGATACCATCCCTGAACGGTGAGCATGCGGTTCGAGAGGGTATCTTGATGAGGGTCCCCATATCGAGGTGGGCTCTTTGCTGAAATCGCCAACCATGAGGATCCTTTGTAACCCGATTGGACCTCCTTAGACTTTGTAATCAGGTGAGTCGTGCCCCGATTCCTAAGGATCCTGATATTTGGTTGCAGTTTTGCACTTCCAAGTACAAACGACGCCAGGTAACACCAGTGATATGGCATGCCTGGGAAATTGTCTTCCTGTTTCAAGTTTTTTTTCCACAGAGACAGACAATCTTTGGAACGAGGCCGACCGGCGCCCCTTGTCGGTTCGCCGGCGTGTACTATGTACTGTAAGTACGGCCTAGATAGTATTTTATTTAACGATATTTGACACAGACAACTAGACATGCTTCCGAATTTCAGTGGCCAGTTCATGGTAGTTTTGAAATTGCCCGTATAGAGTATTTAGAGTGTATATTGTTGAAGAAAAAGGGTAGGTCTGCAGCATTTGATGTAATTAAGGATTGGAGAAAGGAAGCTATGCAGCAACTTAAGAGTAAAGAGAAACATGAACGTCGCCATATGTCTAACTCTCAAAAAGCATTATTGTATGATCAACAGAAACAGTCAGAACCTATTAGAAGTATGGATCGGGCTTTTCAACGTGGAGTACAGAAAATATATCCGTCTAAGGATTTTCATACCTCAGACGAACTGATCAATAAGTTATTGAAGGAACGTAGGATTGTTGCCACTGAACCACCTCCTTATGTGACTCTTCCTGTTGTTTTACCTCTTCCCGCTGTTGCACCTCCTCCCGTTGTTGCTCCTCCTCCAGTTGTTGACCCTCTTCCTGTTGTTGTTACCCCTTCTGCATCCTCGCCCTTACTGACAGTTGCTGTTCCCTTAATTCCGTATTTACCGCCAGTGATAGTGTCTCCATTACCTATTGAACAAGGTTTGTCTGAACTTTCTTTTGTAAGTGGTTCTGCTCCACTTGTAGCGATTGAAGGGGCGAGTGCTGATTCAAGAATAGAAACTCGTAGTACAGTATCTAAAACTAGAAAAAGAGAATTGTATGCATGGGCTAAGAAATATATAGAAGAGGGTGAAAAATCAGCTGGCTTAACTGTGATTTCTGGCCAAGAAAGTATTCCCGAACAGAATATTTTGATAGAGGAGATGGGAACACATTTGGCTGATATTTGGAATGATTTGACGGACACGAATGTCCCACAGGGGTTGAGGGATTTAAATGTCCTAGCTCACTCAAGGGACACTGCTGAGAAAGCACATGAGCACGTTGAAAGGGTTTTTGAGTTTAAGAAGGAGTTAGATCAGTTACAGAATGATGAAATAGATGGTAATAGAGTGGAAGCCTCATATGTGCAGAAAGGATTTCTTTCTTCAAGTAAACCAATGAGTGAAGAAATGCGTATTTGCACAAGAGACGCGCTTAGATGGATTTCAGATGTTTCAATTTCTCCCATTGAAGTATATGACACGTTTAGTCAGTATGCTCATGCAATGCAAAGGAAAGTGTTAAAGGTAATGGTAGAGTACCTACAGGATGGGTATATGATACAAAAGGTTTATTGTACCACAGATTTGATGATCATTTATAAGAGAGCATTTTCGCCCGATACTGCTTTGACTACTTTGTCACTTGATTTAGCTTTGTTGCTTAATAAGCGTTCAGAATTGCCTACTTTACAATTGCCAATGAGGGAGGTTCCTCCGGCATTTGTTCCTAAAGAAGAAATTTCATCTAATGCCGCAACAGGGGCAGCAGCCACTACTATTGAAGCTCATTATGTTTCACAGTTTGTTCATGTCCCATTTTTGAGACAGGAAGTGAATACCATTAGACAGACGATTCCAGATATCAAGAAAAACCCAACAGGATTTTATAAAGAAATTGAATCTGTCTTGCATTTGTCAGTTTTCATGCTGGTTGATATTGACTTGTTCCCTGTGATTCTACCTGCTGATTTATGGAAACAGATTAGAACTGTAGATGGTCAGGCAGGGCTGGGTAGCACATGGGTTAACTTGGTATTCGTCAGTTTTCATGCTGGTTGATATCGACTTGTTACCTGTGATTCTACCTGCTGATTTATGGAAACAGGTTAGAACTGTAGATGGTCAGGCAGGGCTGGGTAGCACATGGGTTAACTTAGTACGGATAGATGGAGAAAGGAATGCTGGTGAGAGACCGCCACAGGTGATATTGACACTGCCAGACAGAATAGTAACTAAATTGAAGAATTTGGTTCCAGAAAGAAGAATAGTTTGAGACAAACCTACAGCTTGTATCCAGGGCAAATCTGAGGGCGCTACCAAATAAATTTTTCAATCCGTTTGAACAAGTGTTTTCAGATTTTAGCAGTCAGGACTTAAGTACCGAGTCAGGAAAACGGTTGTTTGTAGGCATATTTGTGCGTGGATTGTTGCCTCATATCCAATCACAAATTATGACTTCCGAAAGCACCTGGCAAGCTATATCACAGTCTGTAGTATTGCACATGGCTCAGTATTATCCAAATAGAGTTAATACCGAAAAAGTGAGGATAGAAAAGAAGAAGGGAGACTTAAAAACAAAAGTATTGTTGCAGCAAATAGTAAGATACTATTAAGATCTTAGAGGATCTAAGTAAGATAGTAGAGGAACTAGAGGTGGGAATACACAGTTCAGTTTAGAGGACAGTTTGCACCACAGAGTAATGCACAGGTGGGTCCTGTACACATGAACCAATGTGCTTATTGCAGACAAGAAGGTCATTGGTGAGCACAATGCCCGATCCTTCAGCAGCGATCGAATAACACATATGTTACCATGGGTAGACGATCCAGAGGCCATCCTGGGATAGGGAGTCCTGGTAGAAGTCAGTTCGCTCAGAATCAACAGCCATTTTCACAGGATAGTCAGCAGCATAGTGTTAATAATGAGAACATTTTTGACAATCCTTCAACTGTGTATTTTTCTGAGGATCTTGCATTTGATGATGTATTGTTCAGTTAGGACAGCCTGAAGCAGTTTCTGTAACCAGTGCCTATTCCCGTCAATCAGAAAGGGACCTACATTGAAATGAAGGTGGGGAATAGGAAACATCAATTTTTGATAGATACAGGAGCACAGAAGTGTTCCGTTGATCATTCACAGGTTCCAGATATTCCACTGTCAGGGCAGAATCACATTTCTATAGGGTTCTCTGGTACGCCAGTGGTTAGTCCTGTCTCTCAGCCAGTACCGATTTCACTGGGGTCATTCACTGATTCATGTCTATTTCTCTTGACGACGAATTGTGGCAAAAATTTGTTGGGGTTGAATCTATTGAAATGATTGAATGCTGTAATTTACTGTTCTCTGGATGGAGTGCATCTAACAATTTTACCTCAATGAACTTCTGCTTCACAATTTTTGACTAGGCCTTTACCGACAGAATTGGATAAGGTTCTGGCATGTTTATGGGCGGTTGATGATAATGATGTTGGTATTTTGCACATCGAGCCTGTTCAAATTTTGTTGAAACCAGGTGTTAAACTACCATATATTCCACAGTATAAGATTTCAGTTGATGGCAAACAAGCTTTAAAGAGTATAGTTTCTGATTTTGTACATCGAGGAGTGGTCAAGGAAATTGCAGGAAGTTTGAGTAATCGTCCAATTCTACCGGTGTATAAGAAAGGGGATAATGTAATTCCTTTTTGTTTCATTATTGATTTACACGCTATCAATAAGATTGTTCCTCCACAATTCCCGATTGCGCCTGATGTGACTACTATATTGACAATGATTGCAGCTTCAGCTACTCATTTCAGTGTTGCGGATCTAAAGAATGCTTTATGTTGTTGTAGTATGTTGACAATCTTCTTTTGGCTGCAGATTCAGAAGGAGGGCACTGTGTTGCTGCTTATTCATCTAGCAGAACATGGGCATAGGGCTTTATTGAAAAAGTTTCAATATTGTCGGCAGGAAGTCGCCTATTTCAGCTATCTCCTGTCAAAGGAGGGGAGAAGACTGACACCTGAATGGATACAAAGCATCTCTAGTATGTCTGTCCCAAATACACAGAAAGAGGTCACAGCCTTGATAGGCATGGCCTCGTACTGTAGACAGAGGATCCCTAACTTCTCATTAATGATAGAACCAATGTTGGCATTGACAAAGAAGGGCATTTATTTGCCTTTACTGTGGAACATGGATTGCCAGAAAGCTTTTGATCTGCTCAAGGCTGTGTTGTGTTCAGCACCAGTTTTGGGCACACCAAAGTACAATAAGGTCTTTATTTTGTATATGCATGAATGTGATGGATACGCTTTGGCTGTGTTAATGCAGGAGCATGGAGGGAAGAATAGACTGTGCAGTTATTTTTCCTCCACGCTTGTCCCTGTTGCATGCGCTTTGCCGAGATGTTTGAGGGCTGTTGCTGCTGTCACTGCATCGGTAAAACAAAGTGAGCGTATGGTTCTAGGTCACTCCTTAACCGTGTTGGAACCTCACTCTGTAGACCTTCTATTAAACATAACGCAAACGCAACATCTCATATCAGCACGATTAACAAGATACGAGCTGATTCTATTTGCACCGCATATCCAAATTAAGAGATGTTGCTCATTAAATCCGGCCGAACTATTGCCTCTTCCGCAAGACATTACTTGCAGTGACGAGATGTCACATGAATGCCTCTATACCACAGAACAAGGGACTAAAGGCAGAATTGATTTAAGTGATACACTGTTAAAAGATCCACAAGGGGAGCTGTTTTGCAATGGCTGCTGCTTCAAACTTCCAGATGGTACATCCACTGCTGTTACACAATCACTACATTGAGCACTATTGCGGAAACCAAAAGAATTCCACATAACTCTGCGCAGGCCGCAGAGATTATTGCACTGACTCGAGCTTGTGAACTTTCCAAAGGGATTAGTGTGAATATATTTACAGACAGTCGTATGCCTTTGGGGTGGTTCACAACTTTGGTCGATTATGGGCAGAGAGATGTTTCTTGACCTCGCATGGAACTAAGATGCAACATGGCACTTTGATAGTTTGGCTACTTTCAGCACTTGCACTTCCTACTCAACTACCAATAATGAAGTGCGCAGCACACCAGAAAGTAACAGATGATGTGGGGAAAGGAAATTCTTTTGCTGATAGCATAGCCAAACTGACACCGATATTCATTCCAAAAAGTATATAGCAAAAGAAGTCACCAACACTTGTGTAATAGATGAAGGAATTGGTTGTATAAAAGACATTCAGGCTGATGCCACTCCAGACAAACTTAAACAGTGGGCTGAGGTTTCAGCAAGTTTCGACGATGAAGGTTGTTGGATAGATAAGGCAAAACAAAGATGGATGCTGCCCAATGCTTATGTCACTGCTATGGTTACGATGGCTCATGGTCCCACTCACATATGCGCCAAAAAGATTTGTAAACTGTTAGAACCTGTCTGGGTGAATGTAAATATCTTGAAAACTGCTGAACGTTTTGTCCAAAGTTGTATGGTATGCTTACAGCATAATGCTGGGAAAGGTACATCGACACCAAGGGGTAGTTTTGGTCCCCCCTCTATGCCTTTTGAAGTTATACACTTCGATTTCATTGAAATGGAGCGTTGTCAGAATTACAAATATGTCCTAGTAGTTATTTGCACTTTCAGTAAATGGGTCAAATGGGTCAAAGCTTTTCCTTTAAAAGATGACACAGCAATGACGATGGCCAAAACCATGCTGAAGGAATACTTTCCTAGATTTGGTTTGCCGAGAGTCATTTGGCGGGACACGCTCAGAGTGCCAGACCTGTAGAACGCCATAACGGTATATTAAAAAATAAAATGGTGAAAATCTGTTCGAAGAGCAATTTGAAGTGGCCAGATGCCTTACCGATAGCTCTATTGTCCATGCGGATGACTGCACAGTCTAGGACAGGGCTCTCTCCCTATGAGATAATCATGGAAAGACCAGTCACTATTTGGAATGTACCCAAACCCAAGGGGTTAAAAGATGTAGAGCATTTGCTCCTTTCTGAGTACTGTGACCAGTTTACTCAGAACTTGTACTCAGGCGCGAGAAGCCCTCCCAGTAAAATACGAGGGTCCAGGTCATGGACTCCGACCTGGGGACTGGGTGCTCGTCAAATCATTTGAAAGAGCCTCATGTCTCGCACCTCGCTGGAGAGGACTGTATCAAGTCCTCCTTGCCATACAGACCGTTGTACAAGTGGAAGGGAAACAACACTGGATTCATGCAACGCACATGAAGAAGATACCTTTTCCTCTGCCCCACAAAAAAAGGGGAAGAGAAGGAAATTTCTCACTCTGTTCCTCATCACGAGTCTTTTCTAACCGACACAGAGGGTGTCCTAGAAATTCTTCCCGGGTCTGGGGAGACTGATGTTTTGCATCCAAGTTCTTCTCCGTATCTCTCGTCACCGTTGTGCAATCTTGCTTCTGCTTCACCACTTCCTTCAGGAAGCAACGACACTCTGTTTGCAGATCACACGGTACCTGGAGTCTTGAGGTACGATCTGCATCCGAGACACTGGACTTGCAGAACAGCATCGGCTGTGCCCACAGGGAGTCATCGTTGAGCCAGTCCCTTGTCACTCTTTCGCTGAAAAATAAACAAGAGGCAGGGACCGGCAAAGTCACCTTCAATCAAAATGGGCCACGTGGTCAGGAGCCAACGACGGATGAACTAAAAGAGCCTAGTGGAGAGGCTTCTAAACAGACTCTGAGAAACAATGTCCCTTCCTAAATCCACTCGTGTGGAGCAAGCTATTGGTCTTGTGACTGACAAAGAATCTGCTCATCAGAGATCATGTTCCTTGAGGATCCACTGTTTTGTAACCACAGTATTGGTTTGTTTAGTAGCTATATTTGCACTTGGGTTCTGCTACTGGAAAGAGTACATCCGCTTGAGACCTTGTTACCCACTGAAATAATCTCAGCTGTGTCTCCACCTTTCGTGCATCTGCATACTCTTCCTCCTTGAGACTCCCAACATAGACAGGGTTATCATAATAACACTCTTCTAATGATCATGAATGTGACCCGTGTGATTCTAAACAGAACTAATTGCTGGGTGTGTTCACACTTGCCACAACACAGGGAAAAGGGGTTGGGCTGGTATATTCATCCTCTTCCTCTAGCTTCTGCATGCTATGCCTCACTCAGGACACTATTCTTTGGTTGTTGGAATGATAGTATTACTGGAACTTCGATGGGACTAATTTGAATGAATTCGAAAAACAAGTCTTAACACCTTTGGGATGTTCTCTCTTCACAAATAGAAGCAAACTCAATTATGCTTCTATTAGGCCTTCTGATAGACTCTCTCGACCTTTTCAGTCACTAATTTCGTTCAAGATGGCTCCCGTAGGCAACCGGGCTATCATGCCTCCGTCCTATACTATTAATTATAGCCCCAACTCTGTTTCCTTCTGTATACAAAGGGAAGGTTCTCAGCCAATGGGTACATTTGAGGGTTGTACTAATATTGTGAATCTAACAAGTGAGGATAGACCTTTGTATGTAGGAGCTCCCGTTTACTTTGTTTGTGGCAATGAAACCTATCCTTGGTTACCTATGGATTGGCAGGGTACTTGTTACTTGGGTATCTTGTTACCAGGGATACATGTGGCTACCACCTCTGAAGTTTCTAGAGCTCGTGCAAGGCGGGATGAGAATGGTGATACTCCTTCACAAGTCATGGGTGATGTAGAAAAATCCTCTGTGCCATTTTGTGGACAGATAATGAATTCCGAGGATATCAGAAGGCTAGCAAAGGTACTGGAAAAAACCATCAATAGGACCACTGATATTCTGTACAACATGACGATGGAGCAAAAGGCAATTAGATTAGTGGCCCTCCAAAATAGGATGGTGCTAGACGTCATCCTAGCTGAGCGTGGAGGGGTATGTAAATTGGTGGGATCTGCCTTCTGTGTTTTTGACCTGACTCCTCCCCAACCATATTCAAGGCAATACAAAATCTGCATACCTTGAGTACTGAAGTACATGTCCCTAAGGGAAACTGGAATCTTAGTGCTTGGTCCATGGACTTGCTGCCATCATGGGGTTGGAAACTCTTTACAGTCCTAATGATAGTTCTTGGTGTTCTACTGTTTTGTTGTTGTTGTGTACAATGTCTTCCTGCCATATGTTCGATGTTAGGAGGATGTTGTGCACAAACGATAGGTACAGTAGGGCCAAAGGTACATGCGCCCAATAAAACTGCTAACGCTTTTGTAGTAAAGGATATTACTATCAAGGAACTTATGGCGATCAATATCTCTGAAGAATGTGATTCAGAATATACGGACATTGAGGCGTGCGGTTTTGAATAAGGCAAATGATTGCGTAATGGTCGTGGCTTAGGCCAAAAGGAGTGTTTGTTAAACTGTATTCGTATGATACCGCCTTGTTATGAATATTGGCCTAGGCCCATTCGCGTTGCACAGAAAACCGCGTCCAAAATGTTCCGATTTCTGATCAGCTTCACCACCATTTTAAGAATCATCCGCCATTTTGATTTTAACTCTTGCTTGTGTCCTAAATGGTGGACTGTGTTTTCAACGGCAGCCGATCCGAGCGACCTTTGAGTTGTGTCAACATCTAGGCTGACCGAGAGCAGACTGTTTATTCCCACCATTTCTATTACTAATTTCTGATTTAACTTTTGAACACTATTCTACTCCCACTTTTTTCACATTTCTTTCCTAGTATCTCTCCTGAAGAACCGTGGGCACATACAATGGGGAAACACGTGTTGAGAGAAATAAATGTGAACAGAGAGAAACAAATGTGAACATACAGAAGCTAATAAAATTGAGAAAAAATTGACAAATATATGAATGACAATCAGAGTTGCATGAAAATTAATGCAATGAATAAATAAAATACATGGAATAACAATCAATGTGTTATCTATATTGTTTCTACCAGAAGCGCAACCCACAAAAGTGTTTTTTTCAAAAAGAAAACAGCAGAACAATGTAGAGCAAAATCAAACCATGTGCTTTGGCTGTAACATATTGTGTTCTTTCTTGAAACTAGGCTTACTATGAGCCGGGAACCCAATACAGCCATTGTAACTTCATGGACATGTAAATTTGTTAAATCCGTTGTACAATATTGTAATATTTGTTATGTGAACTGGGCACAAACCCAAGCATGTAAATTATTAGATTGGAAAGGGGCTGGACAATGATTGGAAATGAAATAAAAAAAGTCTGTGTTAAGATGTCCAGCACTCTCACCCCTCACTGTGTCGGCTGGTGCACACTGCGAGGTGTTGGGAGCCAGATAGCTATCTGTTTGCTTTGAATTCTGTTCAGAAAATAAAGATACTTGTATCTTTCGACCTGTGATTGGCGTCTTTCATTTTGTGATACTAAGCCTCGATATTTCTTTGGTCTTTCAGTAATAGGGCAAGGTGAGGACTTTTTAATTTTTTTTAACACAAATTTGAGAGCTGAAACATGTCTAGTTGTCTGTGTCCTTCCTCTTACCTACCACAGTACAAAAATGAATTATGAGGAAGGCTGGCAAAATTATTGTTCTAAAAGATTCTGGGTTATTTCTGCCATAGGTATCTGCCCACTAGCGAACATTATTTTCGATTAATAGCCAACATGTATTCACAGGCCCCCATCTTCTTAAAGGTGTGCAGGTAAATATATTCAAAACCAATATTAGTCAACCCCCTCACCTCATACTGACCGATTCAATTATTAAAAGAATTAGAGCACACATCACCAGCGGTGGCTCGTCTTTGGGGGCGGGAGGGGCATAGCCCCATCAGCAATGACAATCCCCACCATTTCCACGAGTAACAGGAAAATCCTGTCACTCATGGACATGGTGGAGCAGTACCGAATGCGCAGAGGGGAGCGCTCTAACACAGCTGACAAACGCGGCAGAAAAGGATACCTGGGGGCATAAGGAAAGAAACGCCCCCAGGCATCCTTTTCTTAACACCCAGCCCTCTGTCCTATCTCTCAAACAGACTAGGGTGGGGTCAGAGGTTGTAGACACCACTCCAGTCTGTCTAAGACATAGGAAAAGGGCGGAGAGCTTCTTCTTCTTCTTCTTAATTATCGGGTGCGTGGGCGGACTCACGCAGGCGCTTCCCCATCCTAAAGGATGATGTGCTGAGGGAGGGTCAGGTGGCAGTATCTACCAGCCTCTGAGCATTGACCCTCCTCCTTGGAGAGGGTCATTGCTCAGAGGCTGGGAACTCGGAAAATGACAAAACAATGATATCACTGTCCCCCACCCACATCTGCGAACTTGAGAAAGAGAAACGAAACCAAGTTTGTTTTCGTTTCTCTTTTCCAAAGTTCCCGAACATGTGTTGGGATCCAGTAACATCGCTATCTGTGTTGAAAACAAAACACTACTTACCAGACGGTCCGGACTAGGAGACATGAGGGGCACCTGCTGTGACCAGAACGAAGGAGCAACTGCTGCTGGTAAGTGATAGTTTTTTCTTTTTTTTAGTTATGCCCTTTCTGATTACTTTATCAGGCACACTCAGCCTTGCAGGCTAATTAACAATGGTGTGCCTTTGTTCACTAGCCTGCGAAGCAGTGCCTGCAAACAAATTAAAAAAAGCATTCCATTTTTCTTTATTTAACTTAGTCTTCTGGCGGGAGCCTTCCTATGAGCTGTGATCTCGGTAGGGTGACCCTACCAATATCACAGCTCATAGGAAGGCTGGGGTGGCCAACGCTCGGTCCTGTGTTCTGCAGACCCCCTCTCCGGGACTGCAAAAGTCCTGCTTTTGCTCCAGGCTGTGTAGGGGGTCTGCAGGATGAGGGACGACCTTTCCAGTGCTATGTCAAGCAAACATTAAACACAGAACAGCAGAGCGGCTCTCTCAGGGTCCTGTCAGGTACATGAGAGCTGCTCTGTTGCTTAGCATTGGAACTTTCACACACAGGTTTGAGCACTGCAAAGCGGGGGCGCAACAAAACCTACATTTTGGGTAGTGGCTATCCCTTCACATTTTGGGAGAAGTGCTCACTTCAGAGAATGTGGGGGAGGGGCAATCCTATCTGTGTGGGGGGCATCTAACTTCTTTACGCATTTTAACGAGTCTATTCTAGTACAGCTTCAATGTTACAAGCACTTAACTCTCTCCTTTAAGTCTGAAAGCAGTAAAGCACCCACTTAAGGACTGCTGTGAAAATGAGCAGTCTCCTGTTTCCTCTCTACCCTTCCACTCTTCTGGCATGCATTTGCTAACCCCACATCACGATTTTAATTGCCTGAAATCTATGCATATGAATGTAGGTGCTTACAATGAAATGCTTTATTGTCTGCACCGTTTATTGTTTGTGTCCTGTTCTCTCATAGCCCAAAAGGCGAAAGGGAGGGTGCCTCTGAAGCGTGGTCAGCTCAATGGTGTTGCGCCGCTGCTGGAAAGAGCATTACAGCAGCCTATGTGTGACACATAGCTCCCATTGTACTGCATCAACCAAAAATCCAATTACGCACATGAAATATATAGGGATTAAGACGGATTGGACACAGGAAGGGGTTTGCCGGGCAACGAAAAGAATGGAAAACCAGAGAAAAAGAAGTTGTTTACAATGTTTTGGTTATTCTATTTGTTCTTTAAGATTTTTCGGCTAAACCACCCCATGATAATTGCCACACGATCAGCACCACTTCCAGAGTCCCCACCACAACTTACTTTCACGATGTCAAAGTTTTGGGTATACCTTTTCGGTACCTGGGGCTGGTAAAGTTTATGGCACGCCAAACAGCTATGCATACATCTTCCTTTTATTCTCACCACTCATCAGCGCAGAGTGGGCACAACCACCCAGTGTTTGCATCCAGTATAAGAGGGAAGTATTTTTTTTTTTTTGCAGGGTCCCTACCCCCTCAAGAACATGTACATAGTGCACATATTGACTGGTAATAGTTTGCCATCTATTTGTAGGTGGAGGTACATTTTTACTTGTCAGTATTTTTTATTTATTCATCGTGCCATAGCCAACATTTGAATTTAAACACTTACAAAAAATACATACAAAAAGAGTAGAACTAAAACCATACAGAAGACGCAAACAAGCCGCACAGGACGAGATCCAGACTCGCGCACAGGGCCCAACAGGAGCCACGACTGCCTTAAGGACAGCCACCATAACGTTACCAGGACCCCACATGGGGCTCAAGAAATTGTTACATGCCTTGATAAAGACCCCCCGGGTCGAAACACGTGTCGGCTGACTAACCAAGCGCACAAATGCGATCAAGTGGTTAAAAAACACTTATCATTGTATTGAGAAAAACGGCACAGAATACCAACAATAAAAGTGAATTTGTATCGCATCAACTATTGTGTCAGAAAAAATCATTTCAAAATCTTAAGCAAGATAACCAGGAGGAAACCCGCTCTACATACATACAATATGTACACTCCACCTCCTAAGTTATTAACTTAAAATAAAACAGCCATGCAAACTCTAAAAACTGAAAAACAAAAACAAAAGAAAAGAAAAAAAGTGAGGCAGCAAACGACAACATATTTCTGAGACAGTAAAACTCTTTAGTCTCATCGAGACTACTTTTTGCAGAAGTTACTCCTTTAGACACAACAGAAAAGGAACCAAGTAGAAGAAACTGGTTCACCCCCCCAGCTCCAATTAGCCTCATTTCATTCTCTCCTCTTTTGAGCTCATTCATTGATCAGATTAAGTTCCCTCAGAGCTCTGACAAGTTCCATAGAGAGAGGAGACTCATGGCATGAGGATAATCTCCCACACAGAATTCATTGGTATTTAACCATGAGGCATGATGCACAAACCTTCCAAATCTTCTTGTCCTCATACTCCAAGTGCCTGGATAATTTGATAGTTAGTGTTTAGACTTATCGCAACTCGGAAGTATTTTCCCTTCCCTATCTCTGGGGGCCAAAATTTCTAAAGTTGGGAGTAGATTCAAACGGAATCTTAGAATGGCTAATGCCAGACGCAGATCCGGAGACTTTTTTAGGTAGATAGGGAGCATTGCAGTATGTGTGGTACTGCAGAAAATGCACAAACTTCATGTTCCATCCAGCAAGGGTATTTTTCTCACCAGCGTTAACTTCTATCATCCTGAAGGTTATGCTGAATACCCATTCTATCGCCTCTACCCCAGTGATTTGGCAACAGTGCCATTCCTTCCAGGATGACGCCCATAGACTCTTACAGGCTATGACTGCCACCTCTTATGTTTCTCGTGTAAATCGCATGACTAAGGGTTGCAGTAGGATCTCATCACAAGCACCATAGTGAGCGTGTATATGTGCATATGTTGTTCTGCACGTTACCAACATACGTCCCTCTGAATAAGTGCGACGTGCACTGCCATGTATGCCCTATATGTGCATCACAGTGCAGAACCATTCAGGGGCCTGCAAAGAGTGTCCTGCTGCTGATCCTGACAAAAAGTAACTTGTTAAGCCTTGCCATCAGTAAAGGCGAACTCCCCTGCAGGTGAGTACACCTGCAGGGGGGCAACCCTGGCTTAAAATGTGCTGCATTAATTATATACATATATGGAACGCAGCCCACACTGCTTGAAGATGGACAATACACAAAGTAAGACATAATTCTTTTGCCTATAATTACATACATATATTAAATATATTCCTTGTGCATACAGTAATTTCCAAAATTGACCTATTTTCTTTTATATGGTTGCACTTTAAAATTGGGTGACACCAATACCTACTATTACAGAGCTTAGAAGCAGGACAAATCTTACATGAAGCCATTCTTTAAAAAAAAAGTGAATCTTGATGGGTCGTGATGGATGGTTGGTAACCAATAAAAGATGTTGCAATTGCGATTCCTTTGAATGCATGTGCCCTGGCGGGCAAACTATGCATTAATGACTGAATTCAGACCTTGGGGCTTAAGAAGGTTGTCGGGCACACATCTTCTTGCCATATGCTTTCACCAGAATTCCAAGCAGCAACAAATTAATTAAGAGCTCATTAATGCATTGCATTTACATAGGTTTCCTTGTTTAATTGGCATTTAACAAGGCAGCTAAAGGAACCATTGCAGGAATTAAATGTACTTATTAAATGTCCGTTTTAAGCATGTATTCATGGATAGTTTAATTGTTATATGCCATAATGCATTATATAAGCGTGGTTAACCTTTTGACATACTGCGTAGAGATTAAACATGCACAATTGGGAAAAATAGGTCTTCATGCATAGGAACAGTGACAAATGAAAGCATATATTTACATCTGGTTTAAGACGAAAGAATATATTGCCACTAGAGGACAAATGATTGTTTGTTCTACACTTGTAAAAACTGGTAACACAGTTAAATCAAGTATAATAAATATAGATAGATTGAAGAAATTGCAGGTACATGCTAAGGTGTGGGAGGTATTCTTAAATCTGTATTAACAAGTAGAATGTATATAAATCTTTATTAGCAAGGGGAATGTTTATATATATATTTGTTTTTCCTTCTTTTTTTTCTTTCTTTCTCTCTTTCTTTTCATGTATTAAAGTATTGTTTGCATTGTGGTTCTCCGTTCATATTATGCTGTATTTGCTTTGTGATCGATGTATTCTTGTTGTGGTAAAAGTTAAATAAACATTTAAAAAATATATATAGATAGATAGATAGATAGATAGATAGATAGATAGATAGATAGATAGATAGATAGATAGATAGATAGATAGATAGATAGATTATCACTGGAGCTGTCACAAGTTACCACCAGCATCGGCTGAGCTGACATGATTAGTGTGGACTTGTACGTAGCAGTTGTTGGTTGGGGTCCAGTGACTGGTGGGGATGCAGACTTTGACTTTCTAACGGGGCTGAGGATCAACAGAGGTAGAGATTGTGAATTGTGTATCTCTTTCCCTTACACCAAGACAAAAATAAAAAAATAAACAAAGTCGCTGCAGAACACTAGTAGTAGTAGTAGCCACTCCTTGTCAACACCTTTCCTTTAGTGCACCGTGCTACCACAATTGTTGTGGTACAAGTTAATCTTTTAAATCATCTCATCTGCAGAAGGAGATGCAATAAATTGATGAAGATACAGAGGTCAGAAGATGGTGAAAGAAGTACACAGAGATGGAGGAGCAGCATGAGGTGGACAACAGGGAGGGAGAAATGGAGTTTTTTTGTCAGGAGACATTTTTGTGGGGACATTATTACATGGAACCAATAAATCAGGGTGATGGGGCAAGAAGACTGTGCACTATGCGTTTGGTACAACTGCAATGCATTTGCACATTTGGCAGCAGCATAAACTAATAAGCTGATTTTGACCACTCCAGAATTTATTGTGTCTGTTTTTACTTTTCCAAAAACACATTGTAACTAGTTTAACTACTGACATTAGATTTAATTTGCGTGTCACTTTGTCCTTTGTCTCTCCACACATATTGTTATGTCCCTTAATGACTATTTTCTGTCATCTAATTCACATTGTAAATAATGAGATAATGGAATGATGACATCTGTGCTTCCAAGTTAAGTCTTTGAATACTTTTGGAAAAATTGGAAAAAATGCATTGAGTTTGATTAAGTCAAAACAATACGAGTGCTCTCAAATAATGTTTGTGTTGAACATACCTGCAAACTAGACTGGGCGTTATGTCCATCCCTCTTTGAAAAAACAGACCCACACAAAAAATCTAAAAATTACTGGGATCTGTTATACTGGTAGGAAACTCCTTTGTATCATTTATAAACTGTCAGCCCTGTATTGCCTCAATTGGTTCCCAGCCCTTCTGTGTGGGATCTGCTGGCTGTGTTATATATAAGCAACTGGATGATAGTGCAGCATGCAAGCAAATATTACTTGGATTGTGGGGTGGTGGTCATCTGAGGAGAGCTGAAAGAGAATGTCATCACGATACTTGCATGTCTATCACCCCAAAATGTGCACCTGGACTGGCCACCTCCTACCTGGCTGCTTCCTACTCTTCACTCTCCTCCTGAAAACCTACCATCTAGAACAATCCCCAATCCTCGTTTTTTGGATATTTTTTCACTTCTGCTTCTTCTCCCTCTTTGACCCGTTGCATCATTGAAGATCACTTCTTGCCTCCTGGCATCTAAAACACCACCAACATATTTGCTTTTAAATAGGCCCTGAAACTGCATCTCCTACACGTGGAAGGGAACCCAGACTTTTCCTGCACGTTATTGCCCCCTTGATCTCCTCTTCCTGGCCACAACTCTCTGTATAATTGCTGCAATCTCCCCCTAAATTGTCTTTCTGTTCTCTGTTCCCATTTCATATCCAATCCTTCAACCACCATCACAACGATACCTTTAGGAAAATCTTATATATATATTTTCTCTTCAGGGTGTGCAGAATTGAGGAAATTCGTTTTGCATCTTTCGTGAAACTGGGTGCAATTGGCTGACATTTTTACAAAAAAAAGGAAATCTGGTCATTTGTCGGCATGTTTTCTGCACTTTAACCCTTTTCTAGATAATTTAACAAACTCAACAATCCAAGTAGCAAAATTAATTCTGAGTTTCAACTTATTTTGCTGGTAAAAAATGCATATTAACTCTTGCTGGAAAACAAGCACACAATTGTTATTGGCTGGAAAACACACTGCCAAATTAACTTTTGCTGAAACAAAACTTTGCAAATCTACTTTTGCTCGAAAATAATCTGAAAAGAAAGGTATTCTGGAAATCAACTTTGCAGTCCCACCCCTACATTCCTGAAAGCTGGAAAAATATTTTTTTCTTTCTGCCAAACATTTTGTTCAGCGGTCCTTGCTGCAGTTCTTAGTCTTAATTCTTTTCCTCACATTTTTCCCCACATTCCCAGTGTGATTACCTCAAATCCAAATGAAACACTGTTGGGCCGATTCATTGAATTTCGTGCGGAAATCGTGCAAGTGCCGCGTGCCAAGAAGGACACTGCACAAGCCTGTGTGCAGAAGAAAAAATGTGCACCAAGCGTATTCATGGAATTGTTTGCGCAAAGTAACCGTATTCATAAATCACGGCTGGAATGCCCCCGACATACCCACATGCAAAGCAAAAAACTGCCAGATCAGCTACCTTCGGGCACAAATACATGCACCCTTCAAAAGGGTGTGGGGGACCCCGCAAGCAGGCCTGCGACTCGGGGACGCTGCGCAGAGTCCCCTGTAACTGTATCCGGCACCACGACAACATGCGTATAAAAATCGTAACTCACCAATAACTCAGGAAATGTGCGTGCGAACCCATGTGAAACATTCCTGCACCCCGCTACACTGCTTATGTGCACCCCTATGTTACATCGGAACCCTGATTGAGTACACGCACCCCAAATTCTGACATGCGACCCCACCTGAGCTCCGGAAATCCTACACGCAATCGTACTTACACCTGCCTTTGGTTAGCGGAACGTATGAAGGACTTGCATGGCCTTTTCCCAGCCGAGATGTTGAGCGATCGAATCCATGAATACATCTTGTGCCACGCAATTGTGGGCTTGCAAGGGACTACCTGCACACCGTCCCTTGGTATGCCCACTTTTTTGCAAGTTCTTCCCCATTTTTGGTGTTCCACCCCTTCCCAGCCCTTTGCGCAAGCCCATGCTCTGCTTGGAGTCTCGCGCAAGGCCCTTGACGGCTCACACAGATGTGCAGAGCAGAGCCAGTGCGATTTCCACAGAAGTCCAGGAAAAGTACTGCGTATTCGATTCCATGAATCGACAAAGGCAGATTTGCGTGCAGTTGGGCGCAAATACCCTATTTTCTGTGCAGAAAATTCCATGAATCGTCCACTTTGTCATCTGTGTAGTCATTGGTCAATCTCCCATATACAACCAAAGAAATTAAATTATTTTGCTATAAATATATTCTGCACATTAACTTTTGCTGGAAACAAAATTGCCAAATTAGACTTTTTGCTGCAAATGAAAAACAGCTGCATGTCCAATTTCGCCTTTGAGCGTTTTATGCATAAATATGATCCTACAAAACAGGTTTGTGTAATATTTTCCATGCAGAAGAATTCCTTTCAAAGCTCTTCTAGAGATGTATTGTGCCAACAGGTCAAGGGTTACGACAGGTGATCTTAGAGAGAAGGCAATGCTAATAGCATGAGATTGATTTTAATAGATTCCTGTTTCCCCTCTTGGGTCACTGTTCTAGAGTGTGCTGTGAGGACAGAAGAAATGTGTGTGTGTGTGTGTGTGTGTGTGTGTGTGTCTCTCAGTGGATGGCTGACACGTGCTGAATGAATGTGACTGTTCATGTTGTGTATGCCACACAAGCATTGTTAGACAAGATTGTATGCAGTACACTTTGGGCGGACTACAACAACCCTGACCTCCTGGCAATAGGAACCCAACCTTTGGTATAAGTATGTACTAGACAGGTTGGTAGCGTGTTGAGCAGTCAGGCTTTTCTCAAGAGGGGTCAATGTGAGCTCTAGGAGAGTTACACAGGGATTTACAGTGACATGTATTCAAATAAACTCTTACACACAAGGTTTGTTGATTAAACAATTATTAATGTATTTATCAGTCAGTTAAAATATGCCTTCTTCAGAAGGGAGCAATATAAAGCAACACACAAATACACTCCAAAAATACACACTCTTAGTTATCTAAATCAGCAAATACCCATTTGGGATGACACACAGGCACTACCTACACCCTCAGGTGACTTCAATAGCTAGGGTGCTGTTGGCATTAATAGATCACTGTTGCATTTAGAATATTCTTGGGGGCAGCGTTAAAGAGAAGGGAGTTCAGAATAAAACAAGTATTCACACAGTTATTCTTAAGTAGGTAAGCATTTTCAAAACAACCCCCCAATGCAAAGTGAGTTAACCCTTTCCTGTAAAGAAGGCAAAACACATAAGCAGAAGAAAGAAGAGTCATTCAGGGAGCCAGGCCACCTAATGTTAAGTTAGCAAAAGTCAAGGTGAACTGAAGCACTTCTTGTGGGTAAGTAGAAAGTATTTTCCAATGTCTAACAAGTCTTTGTAGAATAGAAGAAATCAAAGGATGGCCACAAACTGATTAGGCTTGTGAAGTAAAGAAGCTGCAAACAACTTTGCACAGGTAACCAAGCAAGTCTCCAACAAGGACAAGTGGCTACACAACAAGAGGTAAGTTCTGTACAGTACCTTTAGATTGAAGAAAATGTGCAGCAGATGACTCCTGTTCCTGTGCAGCTCTGCAGATCTCGCTCTTCCTGGGCCTCAGTCGTGGGGACAAGAGGGAGGACTTCTGGGGACTCATGCACTGCAATGGGACGGTCATCGCTCGCAACCGGCAATCTTCAAACAAGTGGCACTTCGGTGTTTCAGCTCCTCGTGTCTACCACAAATAGCAAAAACGCGGTTCCTGGCTGTCGAGATGGGTTTTCCTTGCATCTAGGGTCCTGCACTCAGTTGAGGGGGCTCAGGCTCGGTTAGTCCTGCTTCCTGGGAGTCCGGAGGAGTTTCCTGGAGCTCTTGGCCAACTTAAAAGCAACGCACACTAACTGGTGTCCCTCTCCCTGGCTATCCGGTTCCAGCAGTGACTGCAGTGGAAACTCGACCAGCTTCGAGAGGATGGCCAGGTGGCTTACTTTGGAGTTTATTGGTCCCACCAACTCAAAGGGAGAAGTTGTCCTTGCAGGGGCTTCTCTGTCGATCTGAATTTGGAGTTTCAGTACAGCAGCAGGGATTCACCGGACAAACCAATGGTCCAGGAGTTGCAGCAGGCATCCTCTTCAAGTTCTTCTTCAGATTCCTTTGTCCAGTGGTCGACTCTGCAAGCCAAATATCCTCGCCATTTATGCAGCTTGCTCCCATTCATTCCAGCCTAGCTGTCAGTCACCCAGCAGGGTGGCTGTCCTTGCCAGACAGCCAGCCGGCCAATCACCTAAGAGTACATTCCTGTCTCCTAGGAGACTAAGCACAGGGAGTTTCGGGCACCTACCTTGCTTCCTGCCCACGCCAGACACCCTGGAGCCAGAGGCAGGCTTCCCTTGTGAATCCCGCTGTAGGCAAAATGAACAAAGGGACCTAACCAGGTTTGGCGTGCAGAGTAAATCTCAAGAAGGACCTTTCCACAAAGAAATGGCGAAAAAAGAAGACCGGGCCATTTTGACAAAAATGGCACCCACAGGTGCTTTACCGTGACTGCGAAAGCAGCCCGTGGTAAAATCCCATAATGGTAGTAAAAAGTAAACCAAAGCCACCAGCCATTCAGTGAGGATAGGGTAACATAAAAATGTTACATGAGAAGCTAGACAAAGGGGATACTAAGTAACCCCTCCAGCACCCTATTGTAAGATAGTTAGTGCTGGGTCTAGAAAGTTCCAAATGTAAGTAAAGTCAATTTCACTTTACTGCTCTGGTAAACAGTAGTTTATCCCAGAGAAGGTATTTAAACCTTTGGGAAATCTGAAAGACTTCCCCTTGTCACTGCACTGAAGGTGCGGTGTGACACAATGTAAAAGATGATGCTTATGGAGTTTGTCAGACTCCACAACCAAAAGAAACACAGTGTACAAAATCACATTAAAACACATGAGAGAGTGGGAAAAAGGGTCTCACTCTCTCCAGGTTAAAAAAACATGAAGTCCTCAAAATCCAGCAAAGTTGCTGGGGGTCTCTGAGATATAGGGAATTAGCACATTTATGAGAATTCTCCCTAACATGCATTGACACTGCTGACGGATGTAAATGTTCTTTGTCCCATTTTCCACAGTTGCTGCAGCTCGTGAAGAGGGCTGAGGCATTGCTGTGGAGTGGAAGGGCTGGGACCGGGCCACCAGAACCAAGTGCACACCCCAGCCAGCCCCCATTGACACCACCTCTTCTGAGGGGGAATTGGCTGGGGGAGCGCCAGTACCATCAGGCGTGGCTGCTGAGGTTAAGTCCCAGGTGGAGCTTGTGGCGGGAAACACCTCAGCGGCTGTCGCACAGGGTGCAGAGACAGAGGGTTCATCGAGGGTAGAGAGTCATCTGGGATGATGGCTGAGGAAGTGAAGGAGGGGTCAATTTCAGTCCAGCCCACAGGGTCTGGTGGGGGCATCCAGGAGGGTGTTCAGGTGTCACCCCTGGCCCAGAGACATGAGGATGCACAGTGCACAGTGGAGGTTTCTGAACAACCTCCTGTCCCTGGGCCATCTGTTGCAGCACTGACCGCCTTCACCTACTTCCTCATGCATTTTGCCTTGCTCAAAGTGCACTTTTGTGCTCCACCTTTCATCCGTGCAGGGAAGTGTGATGGAAGTCAGGTGTGTGTAATTATCAGTAATTGCCTGACTCTGCCTGATTCTTGTGTTGGGACATGTCAGGTATACGGCTCAGGTGTTAGTCCACTGTCGCTCACGATGAACTGTCTGTGAGAAAGTGTTCGTGTCGGGAAAGGAGGGGGTTGAGCTTCTAGGTATCCTACCTGGTAGGATGGGGAAAAGGTGTTACAGGCAAGGGGATACTGTGTCTCACACTTTGGTTTCCCACTTCCAATCGTGCAAGACCCCCCATCCAGATGATCTTCCCACACTGGTCAACCCCCGGGAACTGGATCCAATAGCGATGGCCATGTCCTGGCCACCTGGATGACAGATCCCCAGGGACTAGTGGGGGAGACACCTTCAGGTTTCTCACCACACAGGCATTACTAATGACTCAGACCACTCTCTGTTGTGTCTGCACTTGGGTCCTCCAAGGGCATTCACCTACAGTGCTTTGAGGCCATTGCAACGGCACATTACCCCAATCATACATGGCATTGAATTTGATTGCATTACTAAGTCACAAGTACATGGTATGATCAAAGTGTAGCTGGTGCTACGTCTGCTGTCCTGTTGATGTGCAACTGAGTGTGATGTTCCAGGGAGTCCTGTAAGGAGCTACGGACATAAATTTTACATCAGTGCAACCAGTTGTTCAGGTTGAAGGAGGATATGTGGCCAGTGTACTCTATGTTGGAGGCAGGCCTGAGGATTTGAGGTAAATTGTTGTTGAACGTTGGATTGGTACATGGGAAATCTAGCAGTACTTGCCTGGCGTTTGTGGCAAAGGTGAGTGGGGGTTGCAGGAGGAGGGTAGACTGGTAGGAGGATGCCTGGGGGTTGTGACAGAGGTCATGGAGTGATAGGTGGTGTCAGGAATTGATGGGGCTGCCTGGGGGTTGTGGTGGAGGTCAGGGTTGAGGGTGGTATTAGCAGAGGCATCACTAGGGGATGTGGGGGGCTATAGCCCCAGGTCATTTGGTTGTAGCCCCAGATAGAAGTCCCAACAGTCCTCACATTAGCATAGCCCCGGATCTTTTCCAGACCTAGCAATGCCCCTGGGTGTCAGAATTGAGGGGTCTGCCTGTGGGATGTGCAGAGGTCAGGGGGTTGAGGGGTGGTGTCAGGACTTGTGGGACTGCCTGGGGGTTGTGGCAGAGGTCAGCAGGGTAAGGGGAGGTGTCAGGAGTTGAGGGGGCTGCCTGGGTGTTGTGGTGGAGGTCAGGGGGTGAAGGGTAATGTCAGGACTTGAGTGGCTGCCAGGGGGTTAGGGGAGGTGTCAGAAAGTTAGGGGGCAACCTGGGGGTTGTGGCAGAGGTCAGGGGGGTGGTGGGAGGAGGGTAGACTGGCAGGGGGCTGCCTGGGTGTTGTGTCAGAGGTCATGGGGTGAAGGATGATATCAGGAATTGAGGGGGCTCCCTGGGGCTTGTAGCGGAGGTCAAGGGGTAAGGGGTTGTGTCAGGACTTGAGGGGGCTCCCTGGGGGTTGTGGAGGAGGTCAAGGGTGAGGGTGGTGTCAGGACTTGAGGTGACTGCTATGACTTAGGGGTGTAGGCCAGCAGTTTGGGTCCCTTGAAACTAGGGTTGGTGGTCGCAATTTCGCTGGGGTGCTGCTTTCAGTTATGGGGAATGGGCCGATGTATCGCTGGGGTGCTGCCTGGAGTTACAGGCGACAATAAGCAGTATTGCTGGGATGCTGCTTAGAGTTAGGGGTGATGGAGGTAGTTTCTCCAGGGTGCTGCTTTCAGTTATGGGGAATGGACTGCAGTATAGCTGGGGTGCTGACTTGAATTACTGGGGACAGTATGCAGAATCGCTGAGGTGCCACTTGGAGTTAGGAGTGATGGTGCGCTGTTTCACCGGGGTACTGCCTTTGGTTTTGATGGACAGTACGCAGTATCGCCAGGGTGCCACTTGGAGTTAGGAGTGATGGTGCACTGTTTCACCAGGGTACTGCCTTTGGTTTTGTTGGACAGTACGCAGTATTGGCAGGGTGTTGACTTGAGTTGCATGGGACTATACACAGTATTGCCGGGGTGCCGCTCAGAGTTAGGAGTGAAGGTGCGCTGTTTTACTGTGGTGCTGACTTGGATTACGAGGGACAGTGCACAGTATCACCAGGGTGCTGCCCTGAGTTACGGGGGTGCCAGTCGGGGTTAGGGGTGCCGGTCCGCTGTTTCGCCTGGGGTATTTGATGGTAGGGCAAAGGTGTGCGCAAAGCTAGGCGCAACAGGTTGTAATTTGGCAATGGTTTTTGTTTGCTTGGTGGTGTTTTGTGGGCGTAACAGATGCAATTTGATTTTCTTTGCGCCTTAGGTTACTTTGCGCTTTGGAATCCATGAATATGCGGGACGAGCAAAAAAACTTTTGCACTCAAGTAGGCACAAAGCTGTTTCAGGCACTAAGTACTTTGTGGGGACTTTGCACTTTTTCTATGAGAAAGCCCCAAAGACTTTACTCCTCCTTAGGGTTGATACATTGAATACTTTCTAAACGGGCAATAAAAGCACCTAATATAATAGTGTTAAGAATCTGGAATAATCTGGCATGAAGCGCTACATGTCACAGCTAATATTCATACCGTAATTTTTCATGTTGACCGATAATGAAATATATGCTCTCGTAAATCAGTATGACCTTTGCATTTCTTATATTTATTTTTAGTGCTTTGAAAACAAAAATAGGCACTAACAATTGTACTTTGTCCATGTTTGCTAATTAGAGTAGGTTTGCAGCGTCCGCTGATATTCAGCTTCTGTTCGGCCAAGGGTACATGTTTTACTTTTACACTTAATATTACTTTATGCTTCGCTTTACTAGGTTAAGCTTTAAGAAGCTGAAATGAAATTAAACAAGCTTTGAAATGAGAAATTCCTGCATATTCATGACTTAGTTGGATGCATCTTCTTTATGTTTATAAATGTACACGCACTAAAGACAGAATCTGACTGTCCTATCCACCCCCTGCACTGACTGCTGATCTCCCTGCACCATGCTGTATGTAAAATTATTTATTCCGGTTGGGGGATGGGTGATGGGTCGGGGGAGACCATGGGACCTGGGTGCCAAAACCTGCTCCATGATGTAGGCCCCCAGCATGGACATCATTTCACCAAAATGCCTAGGCTAGCGGAAGTGACATCACATGGCCCTTCACCTCTGATGCTATCACAGGAAGTGATGTCATTTGACCACACCTCGAAGTGACATCACACGAAGTGATTGAACACAACCTTTCACCCCTTGAGAACACAGGAAGTGGCATCACATAGCATTGTTCTTAAGTACAGCATGAAAAAATATGGAAACTATATCACTGTAATGTGATATACATTTCATACAAGACTGGATGACTGTATGTATCGCTAATATCAGTGTGTATAGGCCCATATGACCAAGTTACTGTGAATGCAAGCAGAAGTCCAAGGCCAAATGATAATGATGCTTTATTATATAGCACTTACGCACTTTACATAGAACAAATATACATATAATATCACACTACCTGTGTTGGTACCGATTTATCAACCTTAAAAGTATGGAAGGGTGGGTAGACCACACACACATTGCAGCAAGAAGCGCTCAACCCATTGAGCTATCTTACCGGCTCTGGTAAAGTAAGCAATTACAGGTCTGAATGTTCTCAAAGTCAGAAAGCAAATTACACTCTGTAGTGGATACCATTAAACTGGTAACTGAGATTTAACAGCAGACCAGTTCATCTGCAGGTCTGGTGCAAAGTTGGCCACGTGTCAACCCTGCTTTGACCTACTTTTCAGGCTGCAGAGGTTGACAAAATACATACCTTTGGAGGGTTCATAACTGTATATTAAATAATTCAGAGTAGTGCAGGGAAAGCAGCACACTCACACAGCATCCCATACTCTGGGCACTTGTTACTGCATACATGCAAAAAAAACATCATGAACAGCATGCCATGGATATAGGAAAGATAGACACATTACAACGAAGCATTAATTGGGGCACAAGGAAATCATGGCCCATTTATGTGCTATGGTCAAACATTTCTATGCTGTACACAACCTTTTAGACATGAGGATTTTAATCAAGTGACCGAGAACAACGAGATTGAATGTCTTTTGATGATCCTAACAGAGACAATGTCAGAAAAAAATCATACTATAACTGCAACTTGCGAAAAGCAAAATACATAGTCCGAAATGGATGCTTATTCTACTCTAGATGCTTTTTGGAAGTGTTTGCATTGTGAATTTGAGGTGTTTAAGAACAGGGCCTCATCACGAGTTGGGCGGTAACGCCGGCGCTAATAGCGCTGCCGCTATCTGCCCTACCGCCAAACCGACCGACGCTATTAGCGCCGGATCACAGGTTTGGCGGATTTGGAAATCCCCATTCCCCATTAAGCCCATTCGGGAATGCCCCATTCCCCATTGGGCTCAATGGGGAAATTTTGCGCTCATACTGCCGGCGGATTTCCCGCCAGCGGTATGAGCGCAAATTTTCAGCGGATTTCCCCCAACTCAGAGCTGGGGAGAAATCCGCCAAAGGCCTGATTTGGCGGACCCTTAAATCCAGCGGTAACAGCACTACCACCAGGTTTAAGGGTTACCGCCAAACTCGTGATGAGGCCCTAAATCAGTGACTCGCCCCCTGAAGTGTGCCTGAAATAAACCTTTGATGAGTCTAGGAATTATTGTATAGAATTCCAGAAAGACAAATTATTTGTTATTGATATGATATGATATGAAGTGGCATTTATAACGTGCCTGTACGCAGGTGTTTCTAGGCGTGACCAGACAAGGAAGGGGAAACAAAGGGAGGACAAAATAACGATCTTACCAGGCCTTGTGTCATTCCATTGTGCAAGTGCAGGGAAGAGGGAAGGGGAGAAGTGCCAGGGGGAATGGAAGGGGGAAATGCAGTTAACTCACAAGTGCAGCCAGCAGGCGGCTCGTAAGTGCAGAGAAAAGGGACTGTACGGTTCTTCTTTAGGGTCACTGCTCAAAGTGTTACACTTGTGGAACCCCCTGTTTTGTTTTTTAGAGGTAGCATGGGAGACCACAGGGGTAGGAAGGGAGACCTCAGTGGTCACAGGTGTGACCCCTTGCGACCCCCAAATTACTCCCCAGTCCATCATCAGTCTAAGGATTTCAGATAAGCACAGGACACCTAGTAAGTCGAAGGTTGCGATAGCCCAAGACCCACAAGATGTCCAAGACCAGAGAGCCAATGGCCTGGGTTAGGTATGGCAGCCGCTAGAGAAACCTGTTGGGGGAGTAGACGAGTGGTAACAGGTAAGCCCTACCCTCCCAGGATGGGGATGCAGCAACAAAGAACCAAGAAACTGGACCATCCTGATATGGATGATCTGTGTAGCTGCCTTCGAGTGCAGAAGTGAATTACTGCAAGCTGAAAAATTAGTTGTTTTAACCAGAGTAAGCCAATCTGGCAAGGAGACAGAGGAGAAAAACAGGAGGAAATGGAGTGAAGGAAAGCTAAGAGGACAGTAGCGGAGGTGCAGAGCGATGCAAGCCATTGAGCAGGAAAGGCATGAGAATCACTCCCTGCAGTGGAAGGAGGAAAGAGAGGTATAGCAAGAGGAAGAGGAGGATGTTCCAGAGACAAGGGTCGAGACCTGGAAAAAGAATTATCCACAAAGTGCTAATAGAGAATGTGACAGAGTCTGACAACAGCACCAATTTGGGCTGAGATTACTAATTACAGAGCCCACTGTGATCTTCGCTAAGATAACCAGAAGTTGGATGACTGGCCCACTGCGTGAGGGTCTTAGTAACCAGAGGTGACAGAGAGCTCTACAGAAGAAAGTGAATTTCTGACAAGTACGCTGAAAGACAAAGATTACCATCTAAAAGAGTCAAGGAACAGGTTTTGGGGCACTTAAAACACCACAGATTGTGAGTGGTTTTGCTTGACTACAGGCTAGAGGGCCATAAGGAAGAGAGGGAAGGACTGACGGACAACGGTCCTCTAGCAAGTTTAATTTGCCTGTCACTGCCATTTTATGAGTTTCCTATTAACCTGTTCCCAGTGCACTCACGGCATGTTTATGTTATAGAAATATAAGCCTTGAACTTGTCGAACTGATCATTGAATTGTCTTTTGATCTGTTGGCCAAGATAAATAGTTTTAGAAGTGGGATCAAAGACTTTGACCAAGAGAAAGCTTACCCATTCCTATAGATTCAGAGCCTGGCTCGCTAGATAGATACCCTATGGAGAGAACACACCATTATTTTAAGCTACCATTCTTTTAGGGCAGGGAAGGATTTAGTGGGGAAAGTGAGGGAGATAAAGCAGAATGTCCTCGCGCTAGTCCAAGGCATCAACCCATACCCCAGCCATAATGACACCCTTCAATTAATTATATTGCCATCTATTATGCCTAAACAGACCAAAGACATTGACGTGGTACAGGAGACAATAGCATCATTCTGGGGTAAAACCATAGGGACTGGTGGCCTGCCAGCTGTGCTTTAGTAGATGTTTGGAGATAGGCTAATGAAACCGTTATTGGATGTACTCCAATGTTCATATGATAAAGGCGAACTGCCCACCAGTGTGTGGAAAGCAGTAGTAGTTACAGTCCTGAAACCTGGAAAGGACCCCCAAGACAGAGGCAACTAGAGACCACTTTCATGCTGAACACTGATATGAAGATAATTGAGAGTATAACAAATGGTAGACTGCCGCTGCTGCTCACACACCGTATGCACACTGACCAAGCTGGGTTTATCCCAGGGAGGAATACTGCACACAATCTGTGTAGAGTTCATTGTGTAACAGTTGACACTTCTGACTCAGTTACAAGGCAAACAATGGTGTCCCTAGATGCCATCAAGGCATTTGATACAGTGAATTTCAGCTGGTTGTTTGCAGTACTGAAACCTTCTAGTCTGGGGGATTCCGTTATACAGTGGCTGAAACTTCCCTCTATGAGCCCCACTGCAAGAGTGAACATGGGCATGACTAAAGCAGATGCATGGTAGGGAAACAAGGGCACAGCCAGTGATGCCCGCTGTCTCCTATACTGTGTGTGCTAGCAATAGAGCCATTGGCTCGTATATGGAGGGACCAATTTAGGCACAACAGTGGGAAGGGTCTGACACTTGATATCATAAAAGGACAATGGGCCTCATTACAAGGTGGGCGCAAAGGGATACCGGGCACCGTTAAGGACATCGGTGCCGGTAATCCCTTTGCACCCTATTCCGCAGTCCCTCAACTGGTCCCTTCCTTAACGCCTGGTTTTATCAGGCGTTATGGAGAGGGCACGTTAAGGGACTTCAGAGCTAATAACGGTACCACAATTTGCGGTACCGTTATTAGCGCCTTCCCCCTTCCCATTGAGCCTCATGGGGTCTGAAAAGGGAATGGGGAATGGCTTTTTCAATGGGGATTTACCGGTCCCGCAAAGGCCGGTATAGACCGGTAAGTCCCCATTGAACGAGGGCGGACTCAGTACCGGTATTGGAGGTAGTCATGGAGCTAATAGCGCCATGACTACCTCCAACCTCATAATGAGGCCCAATGTCATCCTACATCTGCGAGACCCATAGATGTCTCTCCCTCGCATACTAGAAATATCTAATAATCGTGGAAAGCTCTACACTCTATGTATTCATTGGGGCAACACTTACATTTTTCCTGTGAATTATTTTATTTCATGTTGATACTTTATTCAGTATAAAATCCATAAAGTACATATAAAAACAGGCAAACAAAACACATAAATATAAAATAGATCAATCAATCACCTTGCAAGTTTAAAACTATTTCTATGTACTCGTCTCTAAAAATAATTTAAAGGAAGGAGGAGAGTTTACTTGCAGCCTCATCAAAATACCTAAATTTAGATCGACTACTAAAAGCCAAATAAATAAACTCTGTCTAAAATACTTTTATCACCCAACGTTCATACCCTTATCTATTAATTTCAGCCTGAGCAAACAGGCCCTCTGGATATAACGGGGTACAGCAAATACAATATGGTGCTCAGTGTGAGATCTCCTAATTTCATTGCTTCAATAGTCGATTGAAGGATAGCTGCCTTAAAAGTGGCCTTAAATAGCAAATTCTCAGATGTTTCAATTTTACACAGATAAACAAAAAATGGATGCTAGTTTCCATGCCTAGGCCACATTATGGGCACATGCTTGATCCACCTTGACCCCAAGATTTAGTAAAGGACGCTAAGTGGAGTGTTCCCATCCGAAACCGAATATACAAAGATCTCTCATATGGTGGTTATGTGACGTCATGGTAATATTCAAAGAAAGGGTCTAGCTTACCCTCAATGTCAGCCGGTCCCAACTTAAGTCTTCTAGCTACTTCCAATATCAACTATTTTGTTCCTCATTTTTATTTTTATTTGTATCCTAGGTAAAACAGAATTATCTATTTTTTTTTGTTTTGGGGTTCACAGTCCAGCTTCATTCAGCCCTGTTAGTTGCTTCTTAAGATGTGTAACTCATGTAATACATTTGTCCCCTCCAAATTCAGTCAATGTTTTAATGCTTCTCTATATTTCCCTAGGCTATCTGTACACTGCAGCCTAAGCCAGTAATATACTGGTTTTGCAGCTAATAAATCTCCTATAGGACTCATCTCTTTTTCAAAATGTAATAGTGCTGATGGTGATCTCTGTGGCATTAACTGTAGGTTTTTTAGAAACGTATTTTCCATTGTATCCAATGCTCTCATATTACCGTAGCCCCACATTGCTACACCAAATGTTGAAGCTGGTATCGCCTGCTTTCGGTATAATTCCAGAGCAGGCGAAATTGTCCCTCTCCTATGTTTTACAAAAAAAGAATGGGTAGCCCCACTAAACTTTCCCAGGTTGGTACAAGCTTTGGCAAATTGAGAAGACCATCAACAGTTCTCATGATATCTGATGTCCAAAGAATCATGGAACACTGTATATTTCAATTTGCTTTCTTTTTCATAGATGTCTATATATATTTGCTTTGTGAACTGTGATTTGAACACCAGCACCTTTGTTTTATCTGTGTTTAGTTGTAATCCAAGGTTCTCACATTTGTTTAAAAATATATCCAGAGTCGTCCCCAATCACTGTGGTGAGGTAGACAATATCACTGCATCATCATCATAAAATAGAGACGGATAACGCTCCTTTCCCATCTTTGCACATCCCATACATCTCTAACTCAATACCTTGATTACTTCTTTGATGTATATATTAAAGAGAAGGGGTGCATGGACACAGCCTTGTTTTAGCCCCATCTCTACATCAAATGGATCAGTCAATTCTCTGGCTAATCCGAAGTGGACAACTGCCTTATTATCAGTGTACAAAAGCCAAATGGCAGCAATCAATTTTGGAGCCCCCCCTCTCCCTCATAATCCACCACAGGGCTTTCCTTGAGACACTGTTGAACGCTGTCCTGAGATACACAAATACAGCATACAACTTCATTTTCACGAGCGCACTGTACTTCTCTATTAAAAGGAGAAGCCGAAAACATTTGTCGACAGAACTGTTATGTTTTTAGATCTCTGCCTGTATGTTGCTTTGACCCAGGATTGAAGGTGGAACAAAACTGACTTAGTATATACTTTCCCCACAATGTCTAGGAGAAAAATAGGTTGGTAGTTGACAAGCAAAGTCCCTCCCTCCTTTTGTGTATATCGGTACAACCACTCTTTTAACTTATAAGAGCCATTCTGACTTACTCTATATCGAATAATAGGGTACATTTCGAGGGAAACGTTTTACACTAGAATTCAGCTTACCATATAGGTTTGCTAAATGCTCCTTCCAAGCTCAATGCAGAATTGAAGACTTGTTTACCCATTTTCCTCTTTGCCCACACTCAACTTCTAATAGGACATGTAATCCCCCTTCTCATAGACATTTGTAAGTGTCTCCCATCCTTGAGTTGCAAAGTCTTTTTTATCTTTGAGACTATTAATTTATAGCCTGTCGTAAATTTGCAATTGTGGCTTATCCACTACCCAAGGAGCCTTTATACAGACCATTATCTTATGTTTTGCATCTCTACAGGTTTGGTCATACCAACCAGATTTACAGGGAAATTCATAGAAATTCGCACAAAAGTGGCGCACGCGGCTGGCGCACAGTGTCCCCGTGCGATACACTGCGCCAGCCGCGTGCGATAAAATCCTTTTCATCGCACAGCGTATTCATGGATTTTAGCCTCAAAAACCAGCCGTGGCGCAGAGTGGCGCAGCGACCCTGCAGCAGCGCCAGTTACGCCCCCAAGAACGCCCTCGCGCAAGGAAAAGCCTTCAAAATTCCCAAATCATCGCAAAGGGCTGCGCTAACCCTGGACCAGTTCACAGGGCTGCCAAACAGCAAACGCCAAGCGGGGAACGTGTATTTCAGTGGTTCTCGGGAAGTTTCACACGCGATTGTCCTGGGTACGTGTACATCAGGGGTGTGCGGAAAGTAACACACGCGATTCCATCAGGGCACGTGTATTCCAGGGGTGCGCGGGAAGTATCACACGCAAAAACAGCAGGGTACGTGCATTTCAGGGGTGCACGGGAAGTATCACACGCAAGTTCATCAGGCTACGTGTGTTCCAGGGGTGCGTGGGAAGTATCACACGCAAAAGCAGCAGGGTACGTGTATTTCAGGGGTGCGCGGGAAGTATCACATGCGATTCCATCAGGGTACATGTATTCCAGGGGTGCGCGGGAAGTATCACACGCAAAAGCAGCAGGGTACGTGTATTTCAGGGGTGCGTGGGAAGTATCACATGCGATTCCATCAGGGTACATGTATTTCAGGGGTGCGCGGGAAGTATCACACGCGATTCCATCAGGGTACGTGTATTTCAGGGGTGCGCGGGGAGCACTACACGTGAATTGCCCGTGTGGGTCCTCCCAGGTGTTCCCTCTACACCCTCCACGGCCCATGCAGGCGGCCCACACCACAGGGGACTACCCTGCACATGTCTCGCAGGCAGCCCATCCACCATGCCCATGCCCCCCAGCCAACCCACATGTCACCTTGCACTACTGCCCACCAACGCATGTCTCCCAGCACCCCCACACCCCTGCATCCAGGGGCACCCTCCACCAGGCCCACACTCATGTCCCTCTGCACCACCACCCCCCTGCATCCAGGGGCACCCTCCACCAGGCCCACACTCATGTCCCTCTGCACCACCACCCCCCAGCATCCAGGGGCACCCTCCACCAGGCCCCCACTCATGTCCCCCTGCACCCCACCCCCCAACAGTCAGGGGCACCCTCCACCAGGCCCCACTCATGTCCAACTCATGTCTCCCAGCACCCCCACCCCCTTGAATCCAGGGGCACCCTCCACCAGGCCCCCACTCATGTCCCCCTGCACCCCACCCCCCAGCACTGTGGTGCACCCTCCACCAGGCCCCAACTCATGTCCAACTCATGTCTCCCAGCACCCCCAACCCCCAGCAGTGCAGGGCACCCTCCACCAGGCCCCCACTCATGTCCCCCAGCACCCCCACCCCCCAGCAGTGCAGGGCACCCTCCACCAGGCCCCCACTCATGTCCCCCTGCACCCCACCACCCAGCACTGTGGTGCACCCTCCACCAGGCCCCCACTCATGTCCAACTCATGTCTCCCATCACCCCCACCCCCCAGCAGTGCAGGGCACCCTCCACCAGGCCCCCACTCATGTCCCCCTGCACCCCCACCCCCCAGCAGTGCAGGGCACCCTCCACCAGGCCCCCACTCATGTCTCCCAGCACCTCCACCGCCCACCAGTCAGGGGCACCCTCCACCAGGCCCCCACTCATGTCCCCCTGCGCCCCCACCCCCCAGCAGTGCAGGGCACCCTCCACCAGGCCCCCACTCATGTCCAACTCATGTCTCCCAGCACCCCCACCCCCCAGCAGTGCAGGGCACCCTCCACCAGGCCCCCACGCATGTCCAACTCATGTCTCCCAGCACCCCCACCTCCCAGCAGTGCAGGGCACCCTCCACGAGGCCCCCACTCATGTCTCCCAGCACCCCCACCACCCAGCAGTGCAGGGCACCCTCCACCAGGCCCCCATTCATGTCCCCCTGCACCCCCACCCCCCAACAGTCAGGGGCACCCTCCACCAGGCCCCACTCATGTCCAACTCATGTCTCCCAGCACCCCCACCCCCTTGCATCCAGGGGCACCCTCCACCAGGCCCCCACTCATGTCCCCCTGCACCCCACCCCCCAGCACTGTGGTGCACCCTCCACCAGGCCCCCACTCATGTCCAACTCATGTCTCCCAGCACCCCCACCCCCCAGCAGTGCAGGGCACCCTCCACCAGGCCCCCACTCATGTCCCCCAGCACCCCCACCCCCCAGCAGTGCAGGGCACCCTCCACCAGGCCCCCACTCATGTCCCCCTGCACCCCACCACCCAGCACTGTGGTGCACCCTCCACCAGGCCCCCACTCATGTCCAACTCATGTCTCCCAGCACCCCCACCCCCCAGCAGTGCAGGGCACCCTCCACCAGGCCCCCACTCATGTCCCCCTGCACCCCCACCCCCCAGCAGTGCAAGGCACCCTCCACCAGGCCCCCACTCATGTCTCCCAGCACCTCCACCCCCCACCAGTGCAGGGCACCCTCCACCAGGCCCCCACGCATGTCCAACTCATGTCTCCCAGCACCCCCACCTCCCACCAGTGCAGGGCACCCTCCACAAGGCCCCCACTCATGTCTCCCAGCACCCCCACCACCCAGCAGTGCAGGGCACCCTCCACCAGGCCCCCACTCATGTCCCCCTGAACCCCCACCCCCCAGCACTGTGGGGCACCCTCCACCAGGCCCCCACTCATGTCCAACTCATGTCTCCCAGCACCCCCACCCCCCACCAGTCAAGGGCACCCTCCACCAGGCCCCCACTCATGTCCCCCTGCACCCCCACCCCCCAGCACTGTGGGGCACCCTCCACCAGGCCCCCACTCATGTCCAACACATGTCTCCCAGCACCCCCACCCCCCAGCAGTGCAGGGCACCCTCCACGAGGCCCCCACTCATGTCTCCCAGCACCCCCACCCTCCAGCAGTGCAGGGCACCCTCCACCAGGCCCCCACTCATGTCCCCCTGAACCCCCACCCCCCAGCACTGTGGGGCACCCTCCACCAGGCCCCCACTCATGTCCAACTCATGTCTCCCAGCATCCCCACCCCCCACCAGTCAGGGGCACCCTCCACCAGGCCCCCACTCATGTCTCCCAGCACCCCCACCCCCCAGCACTGTGGGGCACCCTCCACCAGGCCCCCACTCATGTCCCCCTGCACCCCCACCCCCCAGCAGTCAGGGGCAGCCTCCACCAGGCCCCCACTCATGTGTAACTCATGTCCCCCTGCACCCCCACCCCGCAGCAGTCAGGGGCACCCTCCACCAGGCCCCCACTCATGTCTCCCAGCACCCCCACCCCCCAGCACTGTGGGGCACCCTCCACCAGGCCCCCACTCATGTCCCCCTGCACACCCACCCCCCAGAAGTGCAGGGCACCCTCCACCAGGCTCCCACTCATGTCTCCCAGCACCCCCACCCCCCACCAGTCAGGGGCACCCTCCACCAGGCCCCCACTCATGTCCCCCTGCACCCCCACCCCCAGCACTGTGGGGCACCCTCCACCAGGACCACACTCATGTCCAACTCATGTCTCCCAGCACCCCCACCCCCCAGCAGTGCAGGGCACCATCCACCAGGCCCCCACTCATGTCCCCCTGCACCCCCACCCCCCAGCACTGTGGGGCACCCTCCACCAGGCCCCCGCTCATGTCCAACTCATGTCTCCCAGCACCCCCACCCCCCAGCAGTGCAGGGCACCTGCCAGCAGGCCCCCACTCATGTCCCACTCATGTCCCCCTGCACCCCCACCCCCCTCCAGTCAGGGGCACCCTCCACCAGGCCCCCACTCATGTCCAACTCATGTCTCCCAGCACCCCCACCCCCCAGCACTGTGGGGCACCCTCCACCAGGCCCCCACTCATGTCCCCCTGCACCCCCACCCCCCAGGAGTCAGGAGCAGCCTCCACCAGGCCCCCACTCATGTCTAACTCATGTCCCCCTGCACCCCCACACCCCAGCAGTCAGGGGCACCCTCCACCAGGCCCCCACTCATGTCTCCCAGCACCCCCACCCCCCAGCACTGTGGGGCACCCTCCACCAGGCCCCCACACATGTCCCCCTGCACCCCCACCCCCCAGCAGTGCAGGGCACCTGCCAGCAGGCCCCCACACATGTCCCCCAGCCAACACGTCATCACAATCCAGATCCCAGGCTCCTATGCCCACCCAAATCACACCCCACGCCACCTCAGTCCAAACACCCAATCAAGCTTTACATCCATTCAAAATTGAAATACCCATTACATGATAGATAACAAATAAGCAGTATGCGCATGAGTACAAGTCCGTCAGACCCACACAATGGCAACATATGACTGTGAAAACCCACAATGTGGCAGGCATGAAACCAATGAGAGAAGTCCACACATTGAAGTAAGAAACAAAAATGTATTACAGTGTAAATGAAGTGAATGAAATCAAAACAAACAATAATGGCAACAAAAATCAAAATGCAGCATGTCCACAAAAATAATACATAATGAAAATGGGAATCCAAAATAACCGTAATGAAATTGTGTCCAAAGTCACCATCCAACAAAGCAAATCCAAAGGGAAAGTAAAGTGAAAATCCATTGCTCCATGGTGAAAAAATAATAAAAGATGAAGGCCACAAATCCACTGTCAAACTTTGTACAAAGAGCAAATCCAGGGTCCATGATCCCAACAATGTAAATGAAACCTACAATTAAACCCACCTAACTAATAACTATATACAGAAAAGTGGGGCATAGTCCAAGCGCCCCAAATTAAAAAAATAAATAAAACCTAACACTAATTAACTATATACAATGCCAGCGGGCTAGTCCAATGGCTCACTTCTGGATGTTGCGGGCCAGGGCATCATCAAACTCCTGCTCAATGTCCCGGAGGCGGTCCTGTTCCATGGCCCCGAGGGTCCGCAGGGACGACGACATGTTCTCCTCCAACTCCCTGCGGATTGCCTCGAGGCACTCGGCCCGCCTCAGGGCCCTCCGCATGGAGTTCTCCGCCATGACCATCGTGAGCCGTGCCTCTTCTGCCCGCTGCCGCTCCGCATCTATGGCGTGGCCCAACCGCTGCCACACGGAAGACACTTCCCGTCCTGGATCCTCCTGGCCTCCAGCTGATGCCTGCCCCTCCGATGTCGAAGGCCCCGAGCCATCGTGGCTCCCACCTACAGCCTCCTGCTGCTGCTGCTGCTTTCCATGTGCCCTGTCCGATGGTGCCTGCACATCCTCCTCCAGCTGGGGTGCAGTTGTTGATGTGGCCACCCCTGCTGGACGTCCGACTCCCGACTGTGGCAGGGATTTGTTGTCCACCAGCCTGGCCGCACGGTCAGAGGCAGCTCCACAGGGCACCCAGGTGATACATGTGTGGGAAGATGGCATAGAGGACGACTGGGGCATAGGGGGTTCCGTTGAGGAGGGGGTCGGAACAAGGTCCAGGAAACTGAGGAATCCGGCCATGGTGAGCTGTCCCAGTGGGTCAACGCGGTCAACGAGCCATGCGAGAAGACGTGCAGTCTCATCATGGAAAGACTGCAGGTCAGCTTGCATGGCCCGTTGACGCAACGCCACCCCACGCTGGACAGGCACAACCTGTTGCAGGATAGCCACATCCGCAGGGAGAGGAAGGCCAGTTGGTGTAAGCCAATCCCCTCCCTGAGAACGGGTCTGGAGGTAGGCATCCCTGCTGGTGCAAGATGATGCAGTGACAGGAGCAGGGACAGGATTGCACACAGGCACCTCCGCGGAGGCCTGTGCTGCCACCTGTCCCTGGTCCTGCACTGCACCACTAGCACCAGTGGAATCCCCACCTCTAGACCCCGCCTCTGTTGCTTGCACGGCCTCCTCCTCCACCAAACCCCCCACCAACATGGATGACTCCGTGCCATCTTCCTCCGTTGGGCCCTGTGGGGTCCCAGCTGCCCCTTCTGCTGCCGAGGAGTCCAACACCAACCTCCGCCTCCTGGACCTCCCCTCGGCAGCTGCGGCCACGGACGCGGCACCGGACTCCTCACTCCCCGACGAGATCACAACCTGGGAGGGGAGCCGGGCCTTGCGTCTCCGGCTGGTGGTGCGACCCCTGCCGCTGTGCTCCACAGCACCTTCTCCGCCCTCTTCATCAGTTGACGCTGCAGACAGGGAGAAATAAAACACAGGCATCAGGGCACTGTATAATGGACTCATAAACGCATGACAGTTGTACATGAGTGGCATTGGCAAACCTCAGACATGGCATCACAATCCCCAACACACATGTCATTTCAACTTGCACACATGAGCTATACCACAGCCATATCGCAACAGCCAGCACCATCCATACACATACAACAGCATGAGCAGGCAAAGGTGAGCCAGACATCACATGCGACGCAGGGAGTGCAATACACATGCACACACACCACCACACTTGCATGCATGTGTACACCTCCGCCAACTGTCGCAGTGTTCAGATCGGCATCCATGTCACACCTGCCAATCATTCTTCCACATCCTTTGCCATGCAAGCCTACACACACAAGCACCATCCATGTGTCACACATGAGAGCCCTCGCATGTGGCAGCCTCACGGCCCTTTACCCCCCATACTTGGCCACATAAAACCACATGTGCAACCTGCACACTCCTGCCACACCACCACACGCACAGCTTACAATCAGTATGCATGTACACTTACCGCTCGACTCCAGACGGGTCTGCCTCTCAAGGACCTGGACGTGGAGCGCTGGGGATATGCGTTCCAGGACCCTCATCTGATCTTCCGACAAGTGGCCCCGGCGCCCTTAGCATCCGCTGCTTTCAGGAGGCGCCGGGCCTTCTTGAGGGTCCTGGACCTGAAGTCCTCCCAGCGCTCCCACATGATGGAATAGTCAGACTGCCACCCCCTCCGCGTAGATGGCAGTCACGATGTCCGTCCAGATCCGACTCTGTCCTTCCTTGTCGGCACGCAACCTTCCGAAGAGGGCATCATACTGCCCCAGGACATGCTCCACCAGGACACCAACTTCGGTGGCAGTGAAGCTGGTGCCCCTCTGCCTCTCTGGCCGGGGGTTGCCGCTGGTGCCAGATGTTGCAGTGCCCGACATGGCAACCCCAGAGGCAGGAGTGGGTGGGCAACTGGGTCCTGGGTCTGGGCTGTGGAGCGATGGTATCCCAGTCGGGAGTCTTTGGTTCCAGCAGGGGTAGTCACAGCAACAGCACCCCTGGCTGATGTGCAGGCAGCAAATGGCAGGACTCGTGGGCAGCAGGCAGTCAGGCAGCAGCAGATGGCAGGTGGGAGCGTGCTCGGGGCTCTGGGCGGCAGTAATTCGGCCTTCTGGGCAGGAGCGTGGTCTTCCGTGTGCTTACGCATGGCAAGCTTGATACGGAGTGATTTGGCACGTGAAAATCCAGCACGTCTGCGTGTAATTCGAGGAAAGGCCCTTAGCGCGTAAGCGCGTCAGCACACGTACGTCAATTCATTGGCACAAAGGCCCCCAGGCGCGTCTATGATGTCACGCGCATGGCCTTTGAGAATGGCGCGTGTAAAAAAAAAATACACGTCCGAGTGTCAAAGCGTGTAATTGGTGGAAATGGCCTCAGCGCATATGCGCGTCTGTGACGTGTGTATAAAAGGTACATGTAGAACACCATTTCCTTGTGCGTGCTTTTCGTGGAGAGCGAGTGGGAGAAATCTGTACTTCTTGTCGGTTCACACGCGATTTACTTCACAGCGTTTCAAGTTCGTACTCCCTGTTACCTCTGACAGCTTTTTCTCTTTTCCTCTTTTTCCTGGGCCTGTTTCCTCAAACAGCGTTCCCTGCTTCCGTTGTCCTGTCTCCTCAGACAGCGTACAATTCTTCTTTTGGCGGGGGTGTTGCCAACACGCACACGCGCGTCTTTTTCACGCTTTTTTTCCTGGCAGACGGTGAGTCGCGCACGTATTTAACATCTGTGCTTGCCCCGTGTGTCGCGTACCCCTTCAGAGGTCATTCTAGGCTGCGTGTGACACGCATACGTTCATTCTTGTGTTTCTGGGTGCCACAGCGTAGTGCAGGTTTATTTTTCCACACACGTGGTCTAGGAGGGGTTGCGTGCACCTTACTTCCCTTTTTTGGGGTGCTTGTGCATTGCGTGACCCGTCATCTTTCCCCAGGGGTGACATACAGCCTTGCTAGAGCACTAGGGTACGATTACCATCTGGTACCCAACCCCTTTGACCCCCAATTGCCCAGGACAATAGTTCACAGCGACTCCCATATGCACAATAACATCAGTGCCATGGTTGGGAGGCGACCAAGCCGTAAGGGTGGCAAAGGTGGCCGAGCCCCAAGTGGTGGCCGTGGTGGATCCGGTAGGGGACGTGGACGTGACTTGCAGGGTGCCCCTAGCCCCCCATGTGTGGAGGACCAGTCAGGGACACCCATGCCCCCGCCACCCTGGTTGAGGGTAACGTGGCTGACACCATCCATGCTCAGCCCTAGTTTGGACCAGCCCACTGTGGCACCAGACCTGGCACAGGGTGACTCCATGGCTGACTTCCAGGTCAGCAGGTCTAGGCCACGTGCGCCGGTGCACGTTGGTGTCATCAGGCCACATGGATCAGGGGCAGCTAGGTCATCTGCTGCCCCGTGTAGGCAGGGTGGGGAGGCTGCAGGGGCAGCTGCGGCTCCATCCACCCCACCTCTTACACACCCAGCCAGGACAGTGTCATTCCTAGTCTATCCTGCTGACATTCCCCCTGACACCACCACACTTGAGCTAATGCCTGCACCAACTCCCATGCTGAGTGTGCAATCCCACACTCCTAGTACAGAGTCCACCGGGGCTCCTGCCCCTAGTGTCCAGAGCGGCGTAGGACACTCAGGATCCCCACCACCTTCCAAGCGGAAGAGGAAGAGTGCTCGTCCAGTAGACGCTGATGCCCCAGACACGGCTACACAGTCCGGCCCGTCAAGGAAGCCCAGCTTCAATGAGGCCGAACTGAATGCACTTGTAGAGTATGTGTCCGCACATGACAGCCAAATGGTAATTATTGCAGGATCCAAGACCACACCTGCACAACGTCTGGCACACTGGCAGACCATTGCGGACATCATAAGTCCCCTTGGAATCGTGAGGCGCTCAGCTACTGAATGCTACAAGCGCTGGAATGACCTGAAGCCTCGTCTGCTCGCTGCCGCTCCGCATCTATGACGTGGCCCAACCGCTGCCACACGGAAGACACTTCCCGTCCTGGATCCTCCTGCCCTCCAGCCGATGCCTGCCCCTCCGATGTCGAAGGCCCTGAGCCATCGTGGCTCCCACCTGCAGCCTCCTGCTGCTGCTGTCCATGTGCCCTGTCCAATGGTGCCTCCTCCTCCAGCTGGGGTGCAGTTGTTGATGTGGCCACCCCTGCTGGACGTCCGACTCCCGACTGTGGCAGGGATCTGTTGTCCACCAGCCTGGCCGCATGGTCAGAGGCAGCTCCACAGGGCACCCAGGTGATACATGTGTGGGAAGATGGCATAGAGGACGACTGGGGAATAGGGGGTTCCGTTGAGGAGGGGGTCGGAACAAGGTCCAGGAAACGGAGGAATCCGGCCATGGTGAGCTGTCCCAGTGGGTCAACGCGGTCAACGAGCCATGCGAGAAGACGTGGAGTCTCATCATGGAAAGACTGCAGGTCAGCTCGCATGGCCCGTTGACGCAACGCCACCCCACCCTGGACAGGCTCAACCTGTTGCAGGATAGCCACATCCGCAGGGAGAGGAAGGCCAGTTGGTGTAAGCCAATCCCCTCCCTGAGAACGGGTCTGGAGGTAGGCATCCCTGCTGGTGCAAGATGATGCAGTGACAGGAGCAGGGACAGGATTGCACACAGGGACCTCGGCGGCAGCCTGTGCTGCTACCTGTCCCTGGTCCTGCACTGCACCACTAGCACCAGTGGAATCCCCACCTCCAGACCCCGCCTCGGTTGCTTGCACGGCCTCCTCCTCCACCAAACTCCCCACCAAACTGGATGACTCCGTGCCATCTTCCTCCGTTGGGCCCTGTCGGGTCCCAGCTGCCCCTTCTGCTGCCGAGGAGTCCAACTCCAACATCCCCCTCCTGCACCTGCCCTCGACAGCTGCGGCCTTGGATGCGGCAACGGACTCCTCACTCCCCGACGAGATCACAACCTGGGAGGGGAGCCGGGCCTTGCGTCTCCGGCTGGTGGTGCAACCCCTGCCGCTGTGCTCCACAGCACCTTCTCCGCCCTCTTCATCAGTTGACGCTGCAGACAGGGAGAAATAAAACACAGGCATCAGGGCACTGTATAATGGACTCATAAACACATGACAGTTGTACATGAGTGGCATTGGCAAACCTCAGACATGGCATCACAATCCCCAACACACATGTCATTTCAACTTGCACACATGAGCTATACCACAGCCATATCGCAACAGCCAGCACCATCCATACACATACAACAGCATGAGCAGGCAAAGGTGAGCCAGACATCACATGCGACACATGCACACACACCACCACACTTGCATGCATGTGTACACCTCCGCCAACTGTCGCAGTGTTCAGATCGGCATCCATGTCACACCTGCCAATCATTCTTCCACATCCTTTGCCATGCAAGCCTACACACACAAGCACCATCCATGTGTCACACATGAGAGCCCTCGCATGTGTCAGCCTCACGGCCCTTTACCCCCCCATACTTGGCCACATAAAACCACATGTGCAACCTGCACACTCCTGCCACACCACCACACGCACAGCTTACAATCAGTATGCATGTACACTTACCGCTCAACTCCAGACGGGTCTGCCTCTCAAGGACCTGGACGTGGAGCGCTGGGGATATGCGTTCCAGGACCCTCATCTGATCTTCCGACAAGTGGCCCCGGCGCCCCTTAGCATCCGCTGCTTTCAGGAGGCGCCGGGCCTTCTTGAGGGTCCTGGACCTGAAGTCCTCCCAGCGCTTCTTCACATGATGGAATAGTCGGACTGCCACCCCCTACGCGTTGATGGCAGTCACAATGTCTGTCCAGATCCGAGTCTGTCCTTCCTTGTCGGCACGCAACCTTCCGAAGAGGGCATCATACTGCCCCAGGACATGCTCCACCAGGACACCAACTTCGGTGGCAGTGAAGCTGGTGCCCCTCTGCCTCTCTGGCCGGGGGTTGCCACTGGTGCCAGATGTTGCAGTGCCCGACATGGCAACCCCAGAGGCAGGAGTGGGTGGGCAACTGGGTCCTGGGGCTGGGCTGTGGAGCGATGGTATCCCAATTGGGAGTCTTTGGTTCCAGCAGGGGTGGTCACAGCAACAGCACCCCTGGCTGATGTGCAGGCAGCAAATGCCAGGACACGTGGGCAGCAGGCAGTCAGGCAGCAGCAGATGGCAGGTGGGAGCGTGCTCGGGGCTCTGGGCGGCAGTAATTCGGCCTTCTGGGCAGGAGCGTGGTCTTCCATGTGCTTACGCATGGCCAGCTTGATACGGAGTGATTTGGCACGTGAAAATCCAGCACGTCTGCGTGTAATTCGAGGAAAGGCCCTTAGTGTTAGGGAGAATTCTCTGTTTAGGCTGAATTTCCTAACCTAGTGAGTCCCCCAGCAGCTTTGCTGGATTTCTGGAGTTTGTTTTTTTCCATCCTGCCAAGAGTGAGACTCTTTTTCTCCCACTCTTGGACATGTATGTGGGTAATTCCTTTGAATGTCAATGTGTTCTATGGGCTATGGGGTCTTTTACTCCATAGGGTCTCATATGTTTTTCTATGTGTGTTACACCGCACCCTATGTTCCGTAACACTGGGGCGTCCTAGCGGGCCTCCACCATAGACTCCTGTTAGGGAGAATTCTCTGTCTAGGCTGAATTTCTTAACCTAGTGAGTCCCCCAGCAGCTTTGCTGGATTTCTGGAGTTTGTTTTTTTCCATCCTGCCAAGAGTGAGACTCTTTTCTCCCACTCTTGGACATGTATGTGTGTAATTCCTTTGAAATGTCAATGTGTTCGATGGGCTATGGGGTCTTTTACTCCATAGGGTCTCATATGTTTTTCTATGTGTGTTACACCGCACCCTACGTGTCGTAACACGGGGGCGCCCTAGCGGGTCCCCCACCATAGACTCCATACCCGGGGGCTGACTATTGTCTCCCCGGGCATGTAAAGTCACCATTGGCTTTACTAGACCTAAATTTACTAACAGAACTAGTACCAACCATCTTATTATGGACGTACTAGTAGGGGTAATTCGATTACTCCTGGATCTGTTACTCGAGGGGGCACTGTCCCGTCCCCCCTCGTCGAGTTTTGGCTGGTGGCAGTGGAAACTACTTGTTATGTTCAATCCCGAACATAACCCTATGGGATTCGTCCCATTGTTGGAGATTGATACTTTTTCTCATTTATCTCTGACGTACCACCGATCTACTTATCTTAAATGAGTTTATCGAGTGGTATTTTCTGCCAGAACTCGGTTTTAAAATGGCGTCTGTGTTCGTCTCTGTGACTCCTAAACCAAAGGTTGAGCCCTTTGTTCCACTTTTGGCGGGCCTCTGTACAGAGACCCTCCAAAGTGGTGCCATTCTGTCTTGGTTACCTCAGGGGTGTGGGAGGGGGTTTAGGCACCCTGGACCGAGTTGCCTTGCCAACTCAGGTCGCACTCTGGAGTGATTGACCCAGGTGGTGAGCCTTCCCGCTCACCACTTAGCATGTGTTGATTGACAGCTAGGCTGAATGAATGGGGGTCTTCTGCATAAAAGCAGGGCTTTTGGGACTGGGTCTTCAGAAGTCCCCACAGGACCTAAGAATCCGACGAGGGTAACGCTGAGCCGACCTGCAACGACGACACCTCCGGTGGAGCCCTGCGGAACCGACTCACCACTTCCCAACGACAGAGGAGATCTCCCTGCCGGAGAGTCTCTTCCCCTGACTGGTGGGAACAACCAGCCCCCTTTGCTTTTTATTCGCCTCAGGACGCAGTGGTCGAATTGCCCGTGCAGAGCACCTCGGCAACCGGATAGCCACTACCCCTGTACCGCGACCAAAAGGTGGTGCCTTGTGACGGAGCACTCCGCGGCTGGTCTCTTCCCTGGTGGTGCACCGGACTTCACTTTCCTTCGACGACGAGATCATCTCTACTCTTGGCCAAGACCCGACGTGCATCCACCACCAGGACCAACTGCCCCCGCTGGAGCAGCCCTCCACAACAAGGTACCGTGTCCGCCTGGCTTCCCTTTCGTTCGGTTCGAGTGAGGTCTCTTAATCCTCTCCGTTCCGCTGGGTCGCCTCCAAGCTTTGCTCATTCTATGTTCTGAACTGTTTCAATCCACCGATAACAATTTGCAATACAGACTTGAATGCATCTCCACTAGAGACTTTTTGGGACATCGCGCCTTGCCTCTCTCCGAGTGGGCCTGGCCTCTGAACTTTACGATCTATTGTGATTCTTGCCTTCCTGCCTTGCATTTTATCCGCATAGGATTGAACTGTGTTGACTTCATAACTTGCCTATCTTTTTCTCTCCCGTCCTAACTAATATTCGAGTGTCATCTAGGTTGAGGTATACACCTCTGTCTGAAAATAAGTGGTACCGGTAGAACCTAGAGTTGTCGATATTTTGCTAGGCGGATTGATCGTTTTCTACTTCGTAGATTAATTGTGTTTGATTTGTTTGCCGTGATTTGCTTTAGTGTTTTCCATAGATGTTGTGTTATAAATAAATACCTTACCATCTTTACACTAAGCCTCGTTGCATGTTTGCTTGTCTTGCTGTGAAGAATTGCCCTATGTTGTATACTCCACATACTGACCAACTTTTCTTGAGAGAAGTCTGACTGCTCAGCCACAGCTACCAAGTGAATCTGTGTGGTACAGACTGCTACCAAGTGGGTTCACCGCCAACGCCTGTAGTCCTAAATCTTTTGCAGTGGTCCCAGAGGGAACTGCACAGGTTTCCGCCTAACACTGGTGTACAGCGGTGGGATTTGTATCGAGTATACAGTTTAGAGTGCTTTTCGACACTGTAGGATAACTAACCACAAAACTTAGCACTAAAAAGCAACTTTCACAAACATGTCTACGATGGAAACTTACAGTCAAGAATCCTTGTCAGGTGAAAATACTGAGAGTTTGCGAGCTCTCTGTAGGCAAGAGAATCTTTCTGTAAGAGGCAAGAAGTTAGAACTAATAGAGAGATTGCTGGCGAACAAAAGTCTGGGTACTGGTTCAGAGGAACCACTCTCCCCAGCGAATGTAGACGACAGTAATGGTGTTGATCTGAATAGTAATTCTGATAATAGCGATGAAGAGGCTGACGAGGACGGAGAGGCTAACGAAACTGTCTCCCCCGCTCCTCTACCTGCCTTACCAGCTGTGCCTACGGGGCCCATACCAGGTCCCACAAGTAACCCTGCTTATTTTGAACTTGAAAAAATGAAGCTCGAATTAGAATATAAACGGTTCTTGGCTCAATCTGAACGAAACCAAGAGCTCGAGTTCAGACGGATGAATGCCCAGGCTGAGCAGAAGCAAGCTGAGTTAAGACTCAGAGAAATAGAACTTAATCACGAGTTAGAAAAGTTGTCTATGGAAAATATTTCTCTCTCCTCTGGTTCCTCTAGGAGCTCCAGTCCCAAAAGACCCCGGATGCCGAAGGAATTAGTGGGTATGTATGAACCGAGATTGGATGTGTTGGATTGGTTGAAACTGTTTGAATACAATCATGGGCTCCAGGACATCACCGGGAATGCGTTGCTTCCCTGGTTGTTCTCTAGGCTCCCTCCTGTTGCGACTGATGTGGTAATGGAGTTGGGGGAGGCGGATAAGACGGATTACGAAAGTGTGAAACTAGCTTTGATAGCTAGATTCGGGAAGACCCCTTCCCAGTATCTTAAGAGGTTTAGAACCCTCAAAAAGCATGATGGTACCCCTTGAGCTACCTGGGTGAGTGAAGGGTTGAAAAACTTAGAGGGATGGATTAAGGGTTACAAAGTGAACACTTATGAGGGTATGAGAAATCTTTTTATGTTGGAGTCTATTTATGATGCCTGTTCTCCTGAGCTCAGACAGCACTTGGCTGATTCGAAGGAATTGGATTCCAGGGCACTAGCTAGGGCTGCTGACTTGTGGGTTGCCAACAGGGCTACTCATAAGGATTCTGGGGCAACTCAGAAAAAGGATGAGGGAAAACAGCCTAAAAAAGACTCAAAAGAGAATTCGAATAACTCACATTCCAAAGAGGGCCCCAAACAAAACCAGAAGGGTAAGCCACCGAGAAAACCACGGCAGAATAGTGTGTCTTCTGGTGCCAAACCGGAAGGAGGTCAGAACAAGCCACCATTCCAGAAAGCATTCGGAAAATGCTTTGTTTGTGGCTCGACTGACCACGTGAAAGGAGATCCCAGATGTAAGGGTAAACCTTCAGGGGTCCAGCTTGTCTCCTTAGCCTTCGCTCCAGAGGAGGAAGTCCAAATGGCAAGTGGAAACTTTCTACTGCTAGCTGACGAACCCATTGGAGTCTCAGCCAGCGTTTCTTTAGTATCTCTGGGGTTGTGGGAACAACAGAATTTAGATTTCTATAATTCTATCCCCGATAATACTAAAGAGTATTATAAGGACAGTGTCCAGGTGAATGGTCAGGAGACTCCTGACATTAGGGACACTGGGGCCAGCATAACTGTGGTGGATAAATCGTTTTTTCAGGCTGAGGATGTTGCTAAGGCACCCAAACGCCTCACCAAGTTAGCTGGAGGGCCTGTGCAGATGCTTCCCCAATTACCAGTTCTCATCCAGTGTAACGACATGACTGTGAAGATACCTGTCAGCATACAGAGTGAGGTACCAGGACGCGTACTGTTGGGTAACGATTTGAAAACTCTCTGAGTTGTATCGCATACTCCCAGACCTCCTAGTAAACGGTTACAGGAGCTAACCAGACCCGCAAGAGAGAGGACAATGCGCGGTACTCTCCAGGAGATGATGAAGAAGGAAATCACTCCTGCTCCACTGGAATTGTCGGCAGCTGTCTCCAAGAAATCAGAAGCGAAAGGGAAACCTAAGACTTCTATCCCGAAACCAGCAGCCAGCATTCCAGTGCAGCTAACACAGACTTCCCCGCGGTTGTCCAAAGTTACACCCGTAACTCCACCTCCAGCCGAGGCTGAGAGGGAGGTACAACCCTGTGTGGTAGAATTAGACTCTGAGGAAGAGCTAAGGGAAGACCAGGAACTCATTGGAGATCTGGATCCTGTTGACCATCCTGAGCTGCAGTCTTTACTGGCAGAAGTTGGACCCAGCAGGGCAGACTTCAGTAAGGGACAGAGGGAATGTCCAACTCTGGAAGGTCTTCGCCACCAGGCAGAAGCTCAGGCTGAAGGGCAAGAGCCTGGGAAATACATGTTGCACTGGGAAGATGGCTTCTTCTACAGTGAACCGACCGAGTCTGCACCTGGAGACTACAAGCGACTTGTAGTACCCCAAGAGAACAGACCACAGTTCTTGCAGTTAGCCCACGAGATTCCTTTGGCTGGTCACTTGAGTTTCAAGAAGACTAAGGAAAGGCTCTCTCTCTACTTCTATTGGCCAAAGATGGGGGCCGAAGTGGAAAAACACTGCAGGAGCTGCCACACCTGCCAGACCTCTGGTAAGGTTGGCTCCAAGAATGTGGCACCTTTAGTGCCTCTCCCAGTCGTGGGAGTCCCATTTGAGAGAGTAGGGATTGACGTTGTTGGTCCCCTTGATCCTCCAACCTCCTCAGGCAACAGGTTTATACTTGTTGTAGTAGACCATGCTACTAGGTATCCTGAGGCAATTCCTATGAGGACTGTTACAGCTCTGGCTGTGGCTAAGGCCCTCCTTGGTATTTTTACTAGGGTCGGGTTTCCGAAGAAAGTAATCTCTGACAGGGGGTCAAACTTTATGTCACACTACATAAAAGCCATGTGGAAAACCTGCGGAGTTACTTACAAGTTCTCAACAGCGTACCACCCACAAACCAATGGGTTGGTAGAACGGTTCAACCGAACCATGAAGAGCATGATAGGTGCTTTAGAAGAACCCCTTAAGCGTAAGTGGGACCTTCTACTGCCATGCCTTCTCTTCGCTTATAGAGAAGTCCCTCAGGAGGGAGTAGGTTACTCTCCCTTCGAGCTTCTCTATGGTCATCCCGTCAGAGGTCCATTGGCCCTGATTAAGGAGGGGTTGGAGAGTGCTCCTTCCACCAAGCCAGTCAGAGTGACTGACTACGTGATAGGTCTCCGGAGGAGAATGTCGCACATGATGACGGAAGCAAGCGATAACTTGAAAGCTGGACAAGCATTGGTCAAGCACTGGCACGATCAAAAGGCTAACATGGTTGAGTTCGCTCAAGACCAGCTTGTTCTCGTTATGATCCCAACAAGGCAGAGGGCCTTGCAAGATAAGTGGATGGGACCCTTCAGAGTTGTGGGTAAACTCGGAGAGGTCAACTATCTGGTGGACTTGGGCAATCCCACGGAGGCTCCGACAGTCTTCCACACCAACCGACTTAAAGCGTATGTCTCACGACCTGATGTAGGAGCGTTGCTTCTAGCATCATCCGAGGAAGAAGAAGAGAGTGAAGCTCTTCCGGATCTCCTCAGAGGCTTACCTTTAGATGAAAAAATTGAAGGAGTAAATCTCTCCTCCAATCTGACACCCGAGCAACAAGAAGAGTGCAAATCTATGTTGAATCAGTTTGCCTCTCTGTTCTCGCTTTCACCAGGCTTGACCCCTTGGGGCCAGCACGACATACTCACTGGTGACTGTCTGCCAGTCAAAAGCAGAGGATACCGCATGTCAGAAAACATACGAACCCACATCAAAGGTGAGGTCTGCAAGATGCTTGATCTCGGGGTAATAGAGCCCTCTACTAGTCCATGGTCTAGCCCAGTTGTGTTAGTACCAAAGGCCGGATCTAAAGAACTTAGATTCTGCGTGGATTATAGAGCTCTTAATGCAGTCACCAAGACTGATGCCCACCCTTTGCCAAGAACAGATGAGTTGGTGGATAAACTTGGTGCCGCCAAGTTCCTCAGCACATTTGACTTAACGTCAGGCTATTGGCAAATAGCCCTGACAGACCATGCCAAGGAGAAAACTGCATTTTCTACCCCCGTTGGCTTATACCAGTTTAAGGTAATGCCTTTCGGATTGAAGAATGCACCTGCTACGTTTCAACGGATGGTAAACCAGGTTCTGAATGGGATGGAGGACTTTTGCATGGCATACTTGGATGACATCGCAGTGTTCAGCAATTCCTGGTAAGAACATGTAACCCACCTGAGAGATGTTTTGCAGGCTCTTGGACAAGCCAATCTGACCATAAAGGTGAGCAAATGCCAAATTGGACAGAGTTAGGTAGTCTATCTTGGACATGAGGTAGGCGGTGGAGAAATAAGGCCTTTGCTCAGTAAGATTGAATCTGTGCAAAATTGGACAACACCGACTACTCAAACCCAAGTGAGAGCCTTCCTAGGCCTCACTGGGTATTACAGGAATTTCATAGAGAACTATGGGACCACAGCTTCTCCACTGAATGTCATCTCCTCGCCCAAATTTCCTAAAAAGGTTAGATGGAACGAGGAGTGCCATCAGGCTTTTGAAAACCTGAAAAAGGCTCTTTGCCAAGCCCCAGTACTCAGAGCTCCTGATTACCGCCAACACTTCATTGTGCAGACAGATGCTTCAAATGCAGGAATAGGTGCCGTACTCAGTCAACTGGATGGGAAAGGTAGGGAGCACCCCGTTTGCTTCATCAGCCGCAAGCTGAAGGATCCTGAAACAAGGTGGGCAACAATCGAAAGAGAGTGCTTTGCTATCGTGTGGGCTCTGAAGAAGTTTAGGCCGTACTTGTATGGTTCTACTTTTGTCATTCAGACTGACCACCAACCCTTGAGATGGTTAATGCAAATGAAAGGGGAAAACCCAAAACTATTGAGATGGTCGATCTGCCTGCAAGGGATTGATTTCACCATTGAGCACAGGTCGGGGTGTCACCACTAAAATGCTGATGGTCTCTCTAGGATGTATGTCATCGACTAGAGGTATGAGATTCATCCAGGAGTGGATTAAATCCTCCTGTCCCTTAGTCTGGGGGGGGGGGGTGAGTGTTAGGGAGAATTCTCTGTTTAGGCTGAATTTCCTAACCTAGTGAGTCCCCCAGCAGCTTTGCTGGATTTCTGGAGTTTGTTTTTTCCATCCTGCCAAGAGTGAGACTCTTTTTCTCCCACTCTTGGACATGTATGTGGGTAATTCCTTTGAATGTCAATGTGTTCTATGGGCTATGGGGTCTTTTACTCCATAGGGTCTCATATGTTTTTCTATGTGTGTTACACCGCACCCTACGTAACACTGGGGCGTCCTAGCGGGCCTCCACCATAGACTCCATACCCGGGGACTGACTACTGTCTCCCCGGGCATGTAAAGTCACCATTGGCTTTACTAGACCTAAATTTACTAACAGAACTAGTACAAACCATCTTATTCTGGACGTACTAGTAGGGGTAATTCGATTACTCCTGGATCTGTTATTCGAGGGGGCACTGTCCCGTCCCCCCTCGGCGAGTTTTGGCTGGTGGCAGTGGAAACTACTTGTTATGTTCGACCCCGAACATAACTCTATGGGATTCGTCCCATTGTTGGAGATTGATACTTTTTCTCGTTAATCTCTAACGTACCACCGATCTACTTATCTTAAATAAGTTTATCGGATGGTATTTTCTGCCAGAACTCGGTTTGTAAAATGGCGTCTGTGTTCGTCTCTGTGACTCCTAAACCAAAGGTCGAGCCCTTTGTTCCACTTTTGGCGGGCTCTGTACAGAAACCCTCCAAAGTGGTGCCATTCTGTCTGGGTTACCACAGGGGTATGGGAGGCACTCTGGACCGAGTTGCCTTGCCAACTCCGGTCGCACTCTGGAGTGATTGGCCCAAGTGGTGAGCCTCCCCGCTCACCACTTAGCATGTGTTGATTGACAGCTAGGCTGAATGAATGGGGGTTTTCTGCATAAAAGCAGGGCTTTTGGGATTGGATCTTCAGAAGTCACCACAGGACCTAAGAATCCGACGAGGGTAACGCTGAGCCGACCTGCACGACGACACCTCCGGTGGAGCCCTGCGGAACCGACTCACCACTTCCCGACGACAGAGGAGATCTCCCTGCCGGAGAGTCTCTTCCCCTGGCTGGTGGGAACAACCAGTCCCCTTTGCTTTTTATTCGCCTCAGGACGCAGTGGTCGAATTGCCCGTGCAGAGCACCTCGGCAACCGGATAGCCACTACTCCTGTACCGCGACCAAAAGGTGGTGCCTTGTGACAGAGCACTCCGCGGCTGGTCTCTTCCCTGGTGGTGCACCGGACTACACTTTTCTTCGACGACGAGATCATCTCTACTCTTGGCAAAGACCCGACGTGCATCCACCACCAGGAACAACTGCCCCCGCCGGAGCTGCCCTCCACAACAAGGTACCGTGTCCGCCTGGCTTCCCTTTCGATCGGTTCGAGTGAGGTGTCTTAATCCTCGCCTTTCCGTTGGGTCGCCTCCAAGCTTTCTCACGTATTTTTCTGAACTAGTTCAATCTGCCGATAACAATTTGCTACAAAGACTCGAACGCATTTCCACTAAGAGACTTTTGGGACATATCGCCTTGCCTCTCTCCGAGTGGGCCTGGCCTCTGAACTTTATGATCTACTGTGGTTCTTGCCTTCTTGCCTTGCATTTTTCCCGCGAAGTATTGAACTGTGTTGATTTCGTAACCTGCCTATTTTTCTCTCCCGTCCTAACCAATATTAGAGTGCCACCTAGGTTGAGGCATACACCTCTGTCTGTAAATAAGTGGTGCCGGAAAAACCTAGACTTGTCGACATATTGCTAGGGGGATTGATCGTTTCTTCTTCATAGAGTAATTGTGATTGATTTGTTTGCCGTGATAGTGCCATAGTGTTTTTGATAGATGTTTCGTTATAAATAAATACCTTAATATCTTTACACTGAGTCTCGTTGCGTGTTTGCTTGTCTTACTGTGAAGAATTGCCCTATCTTGTATACTCCACATACTGCTTAACTCTTCTTGAGAGAAGTCTGACTGCTCAGCCACAGCTACCAAAATCTGTGTGGCGCAGACTGCTACCAAGTGGGTTTACTGCCAAACACCTGTAGTCCTAAATCTTTTGCAGTGGTCCCAGAGGGAACTGCACAGGTTTCCGCCTAACACTTAGCGCGTAAGCGCGTCAGCACACGTACGTCAATTCATTGGCCAAAAGGCCCCCAGGCGCGTCTATGACATCACGCGCATAGCCGTTGAGAATGGCGCGTGTAAAAAAAAAATACACGTCCGAGTGTCAAAGCGTGTAATTGGTGGAAATGGCCTCAGCGCGTATGCGCGTCTGTGACGTGTGTATAAAAGGTACGTGTAGAACACCATTTCGTTGTACGTGCTTTTCGTGGAGAGCGAGTGGGTGAAATCTGTACTTCTTGTCGGTTCACACGCGATTTACTTCACGGCGTTTCAAGTTCGTACTCCCTGTTACCTCTGACAGCTTTTTCTCTTTTCCTCTTTTTCCTGGGCCTGTTTCCTCAAACAGCGTTCCCTTCTACTGTTGTCCTCAGACAGCGTACAATTCTTCTTTTGGCGGGGGTGTTGCCAACACGCACACGCGCGTCTTTTTCATGCTTTTTTTCCTGGCAGACGGTGAGTCGCGCACGTATTTAACATCTGTGCTTGCCCCGTGTGTCGCGTACCCCTTCAGAGGTCATTCTAGGCTGCGTGTGACACGCATACGTTCATTCTTGTGTTTCTGGGTGGCACAGCGTAGTGCAGGTTTATTTTTCCACACACGTGGTCTAGGAGGGGTTGCGTGCACCTTACTTCCCTTTTTTGGGGTGCCTGTGCGTTGCGTGACCCGTCATCTTTCCCCAGGGGTGACATATAGCCTTACTAGAGCACTAGGGTACGATTACCATCTGGTACCCAACCCCTTTGACCCCCAATTGCCCAGGACAATAGTTCACAGCGACTCCCATACGCACAATAACATCAGTGCCATGGTTGGGAGGCGACCAAGCCGTAAGGGTGACAAAGGTGGCCGAGCCCCAAATGGTGGCCGTGGTGGATCCGGTAGGGGACGTGGCCGTGACTTGCAGGGTGCCCCTAGCCCCCCATGTGTGGAGGACCAGTCAGGGACATCCATGCCCCCCCCCACCCTGGTTGAGGGTAACGTAGCTGACACCATCCATGCTCAGCCCTTGTTGGATCAGCCCACTGTGGCACCAGACCTGGCACAGGGTGACTCCATGGCTGACTTCCAGGTCAGCAGGTCTAGGCCACGTGCGCCGGTGCACGTTGGTGTCATCAGGCCACGTGGATCAGGGGCAGCTAGGTCATCTGCTGCCCCGAGTAGGCAGGGTGGGGAGGCTGCAGGGGCAGCTGCGGCTCCATCCACCCCACCTCTTACACACCCAGCCAGGACAGTGTCGGTCCTAGTCCATCCTGCTGACATTCCCCCTGACACCATCACACTTGAGCTAATGCCTGCACCAACTCCCATGCTGAGTGTGCAATCCCACACTCCTAGTAGAGAGTCCACCGGGGCTCCTGCCCCTAGTGTCCAGAGCAGCGTAGGACACTCAGGATCCCTACCAACTTACAAGCGGAAGAGGAAGAGTGCTCGTCCAGTAGAGGCTGATGCCCCAGACACGGCTAGACAGTCCGGCCCGTCAAGGAAGCCCAGCTTCAATGAGGCCGAACTGAATGCACTTGTGGAGTATGTGTCCGCACATGACCGCAAAATGGTGATTATTGCAGGATCCAAGACCACACCTGCACAACGTCTGGCACACTGGCAGACCATCGCGGACATCATAAGTGCCCTTGGAATCGTGAGGCGCACAGCTACTGAATGCTACAAGCACTGGAATGACCTGAAGCGCAGGGCAAAGAATAAGCTGGCCTCAAGTCATGCCGCTACTCTAGTGACTGGAGGTGGGTCTCCAGCAGAGGACATAGAACTCACTCCACATGAGCATGTTGCTGGGACCTACGTCACGGAGGAACAGATCCAAGGCGTGGGAGAACTGGCAGATTACGAGGCATTGTCCGGTGAGTGCACATGCATGTGTGTGTCATCCATGTGCATGGTGTGTGTGTGAGGGCTTCTGTTTGGGTGCCAGGTGAGGGTTTGTGTGCCTGAGTGGTTTGGGTCACCCATGGGCTTCATCCAATACATTCTGTGCACCAGCATTTGGGTATAGCAGTATCCCTTCTCCCAACAGTAGACATCTAGCCCAACACCACGCCAGTTGCCCTTGAAGTGTCATCTTGCCACAACATTGTGCTTATTTTTCTCTGTTTATTCAGGCAGATTGTTTGCATTCCACCACTTTTACTAGGCATTTCTCAGTCCTATTGTCACATGTCTGACATGGCTATGGTAAAGTGGACTGACTTTGTTTCCTGGATATCATTTGTTTAGACATGTCCCTGTGCTATAGGACCATTTTCGACTGGCAGCTCCAGGTTAAACATTTGAACTATTTCAATTAAAAAAGCAATTTCATGAGCAAACTAGACTGAATGAACAAGTGGTGCCCTCCTCTCCCTCTTCACTTTATGGCTATGGTACATGCCATCTGTGTGAGGGCATGTGTATTTGACCTGCCAATCACAGGCCAATGTGTGATGCCACTGCTAGGCAGCATGCAGCAAATGTGTTGATCTTCCATCTTGGTGTCATCAATGTGTGCCATTTGCCTCCCCTTCATACGCAGTGACGGTGCATGCATGGGAGGGTTTTAGTCATGTGGGACATGTGTCAATCAAGTACTGGTTCTGTAGCTTCTGAGCCCTAATTGTGTGCCATAGTGCTAATGCCTGTTTCCATTTCTTTTCTTTCATGTCTTTGCAGGGGATGACGCACTTGATACTGCTGGGGTTGTGGAGATGGTGCAGACCCAGGAGGGGTCTCAGGGCCGACCGACCACCAGTGAGGGTCGTGGTGTGGTGGTGGGTGAGAACCCACAACTGCTGCAGGTCGTGCTCTCAAGGGGTGTCTCTGGGTGCACCTCCCCCAAGCTGTATTCAGGTGTCGATTCTGATGATGAGACCTATGTGCGGTCGCAGGTGAGTGTTCCTGGGAGGGATTCTGTTCTGTCCGACCCACCTGCACCAGGGGTAGAACCCTCAATGGGGATGTCAGTGTTGGCAGGTCCGCCTTTGGTGGTTACGGATGCAGGGTCACACTCTGCAACATCTGATCCTGTTCCTGGGCCAGCAGATCAGAGGGGGAATGCAGTCCTGCATCCTCAGGCAGTGCCGGCACAGCAAGGCGCAGTTCACCTTGCCCCAGACAGGTGTGGTGCCCGCCGACGTGGTGGCCGTACGCCACCTGGCACACTGCATGGGAGCAATCCATATACGGTATGGCAACCCAACAGGCAGCATCATCAGAGATGATGGCTCAGGCCATGGATAGGGTGGCCACTTCCATTGTCCCACCAGAAAGGCTGATGGAGCGACTACAGCAGGCAACAGACTCCATCTGCCAGTCACACAGGAAGGACATGTTGGTGTCCGACAGGGACAGGCGGGCGGCACTGGCAACTCTGCGGGAAGCCATTTCCATAGAGTCCCAGGGCCACAGGGAAGCCCTGAGGGTGGAACTCCTTCACCTCAGGACGACTCTTGTTGAGATTGAGGCTTCAACAAACACAAAGACAGAACAGCAGCTGGAGCGTCTCACACGTACGCTCTCAGCTGAGATGCAGGCAACTCGTGAGGAGGTCCGGTCATCCCGTGAGTTATTGCATGGGGATCTCCGCACGATTATCCTCCAGAACCAGACCTTCCAGACCCGCATGCTTGCTGCCATGGAGGACCAGACTAGGGCTTTACGTGGGCTGCCTCCCATAGCGCTACCACCTCCTGAGGCAGCTGTAGAGTCTGGGGAGAGCGACAGCAGTGATTCTCTCACAATAGGGTAGCCGTGCAGGCCATGAGCCGTGGGAGGTGTTTTTTTTCCGCAAGATCCACACAGGTGGGTTTTGGTGTGCACCCTGTCCTCAGACCTCCTGGGTGGCCTCCCCCACTCCCCCCCGGGCCCATTAATGGCCATTTATGATTTTATTCTTTTTGAATTTTTAAGATTTTTTGGACATTGTGTTGCCTTGTGTGGCTCCCGTGGGCATACGCTGTATTGTGGCTGGGCACATGCAGGCTTGTCCTGAATTTGGGTCAGATGCTTGGGTTTGTGTGACACACACCCCTCCTGCTTCCCGTTTCCATGGGCTTGCAAAGGGTGTGTCCAAATGACATTGACGTACACGGTGACGTTGGACTCCCATTTGATGTGTGGGCAGTCTGTAGTCAATACTGTGTATACATTCCTAGTGCATATTGTTGTTGTATTGTACACTGCATGGTGTATTGATATGTGCCTCTGCATCCATCTCATCCTCCGAATTTGCAGGTCCATTTCTCATGTCTTCATAAGGCGGTCTACTTTGGGACTAGAGTCCATGTTGTAAGCAGTGCACCTACACTCTTGCGTGGCGCTAACAGTGTATACTTGGAAGTGTTCGAAGTGCTGGCATTATCAGGAAGTGAGGCTACCAATTTTTTAAGTCTGTACTGTCATGTTTATGGTAGGTTGGAGGTTGTGTAGGTGATTGGTATTCTTGGTAAGTATTTGGTAATGTGTGTTGTTGGTCCTGCATTACTGTGAGCATTTCATGTGTGGCCAGTTTCCATTAGGGACACTGTAGTTGGTGACACTTGGGGCATGTTTTGGGGATTAATTTGTTTGCTCTCACATTGCATGACATGCCATGGTGTGTTGTGTGGCCGTGCCGGGGAGGGGTTGGGTGACATGGCACTGTTCTCATGTTGTATTTTGCAAGTGGGTATTCATTTTTGCTGCATGGAAGTGTGTCTTTTGATGACACTGCATTGGTGGTGTTTGTGTAGGTAGGGATGCACACATTGTGACACTTCCACATGAACAATCTCAGGCTGCTATGGTTCTGACAGTTGACTGTCCCTTTGTTCATCATAATTGTCAGGTCGAGTCATCATTGCTTATCAGATGGTATGTGCCAGGGTTGTGTGCACTCCACAGGGGTGTGATTTCTATGTGAAGTAATTAGCCACCAGCTGCGTACGGGCTGCCTCACCCCGTGCCCTTTTCCCTCCCATGCGCAGTGGGCGTGCATGTGGTTGGCGATGTGGGGGCACCACCATGTCCACAGCCAGGCCCTGGCGTGTTGCAACATTGTGCAGGACACATGCTGCCACTATGATCCTGCACACTACTGGGGGCGCATATAACAGCTGCCCACCAGAACGGTCAAGGGAGCGAAAGCGTGACTTGAGCACTCCGAATGTGCGCTCCACTATGCCCCGGTTTGCAATATGGGCTGTGTTGTATCTTACCTCGGGAGGCGTGATGGGGTTCCGAATTGGCGTCATCATGTGGGTGCTCAGAGGGTAGGCACTGTCCCCTGGTGAGGAGGGGATGGGTATCATTAGTGGGGGAGTGACATAACTCTGCATCTGACATGCATGCATGTGCAGTGGCATTCAAACTCACCAAGCAGCCATGTATCGCCATGCCGCCCAGCTTCTAGGTCCCGGCTTAGGGTAGACATTTGGTAAATTAAGCTGTCATGGGTGGACCCTGGATAGTTGGCGTATACTGAGGTGATGATTCCCTTGGCATTACATACTACCTGCACGTTGATGGAATGCCAGTGCTTGCGGTTCCTATAGATGTGCTCAGATGCCCTGGGGGGACGTAGTGCCACATGGGTGCAGTCAATGGCACCTAGCACTTTGGGGAATTGTGCCACACTGTAGAAATCCAGGGCGGCAGCCTGCCTTTCTGCAGGTGTTCTGGGCAGGTATATGTGCCTGCGGACTGATGGGCGTGCAGTGATGATGTTCAAGACCTGGTGTAGGCAGCGTGACTGCGTGGCCTGTGAGACCCCACCCACTATGGCACTTGTCCGCTGAAATGATCCAGTGGCCAAGAAGTGCAGTACATTAAGGACCTTCTCCAGGGGGGAGCACAGGGTGGGTGATGTGAGGTCATCCTCCCACTCACTCACCAGGTCCAGCATTATGTGAGGTGGAAACCTGTACCTCCCATACACCTGGTCATCAGGCATCCCAAAAAGGCTGGTTCTGGGTGTGAAAAATCGGGCCCTCACTATCCTCCTCCTCCTCCTTTGGTAACCCACGGCCACTGCTGCTCGGAACGGTATATTCATCCTGGCGTCTGAGCTTGTTTGTTGTTTGCGTGCACTTTTATGCTGCGCGGGTCGACGTACGCCTGCTTCCTGCTGGCGTGTTTCCGGATTAGCACGCTTTTTTGTGCGCATGCCTTAGCCCCGTTCAATTCCATGGATACGTGTTGTTGGCGAGCGTGTAAAACTTCCGGCGCACCCCTGTAATACACGTACCCAAGCAAATCGCATGTGAGAATTCCCGTGCACCCCTGCAATACACGTACCAAGGCCATTTGCGTGTACGCGCACTTTCCTCCAATTACACGCAATGATACTCTGACGTGCAGTGTTTCCACGTGTGCTCTGTCATCACGTGCTATGAAGGAAACACCCACGCGCGTCACATCACAGACGCGCTTACGCGCTGAGGGCCTTTGGTCCAATGGAATCGCGTATGCATGCTGACGCGCTTACGTGCTAAGGCCCTTTCCTCGAATTTCACGTTAACGTGCAGGATTTTCACGTGCCAATTCACTCCGTATCAAGCTGGCCACGCGTAAGCACACGGAAGACCACGCTCCTGCCCAGAAGGCCGAATTACTGCCCCCAGAGCCCCGAGCAGCCTCCCACAAGCCATCTGCTGCTGCCTGCCTGCCTGCTGCCACCGTGCCCTGCCATTTTGTGCCTGCACATCTGCCATCTGCAGGGGTCCAGTTGCTGTGTCCACCCCTGCTGGAACAGAAGACTCCCGACTGGTATACCATCGCTCCACAGCCCAGCCCCAGGACCCAGTTGCCCACCCACTCCTGCCTCTGGGGTTGCCATGTCGGGCACTGCAACATCTGGCACCAGTGGCAACCCCCGGCCAGAGAGGCAGAGGGGCACCAGCTTCACTGCCACCGAAGTTGGTGTCCTGGTGGAGCAAGTCCTGGGGCAGTATGATGCCCTATTCGGATCGTCACGCGCCAACAAGGAAGGACGATACAGGATCTGGGACGACTCGGTGGTTGCCATCAACGCGGAGGGGGTGGCAACCCGCAACATCCAGAAAGTCAAGAAGCGCTGGAAGGACTTGAGGTCCAGGACCCTCTTGAAGGCCCGGCGCCTCGTGGAGGGGGGCCGGGGCCGCATGAGTACCATCCAGCCGTTGGTCCTGGAACGTGTAGACCCAGCGCTCCACGCCCAGATCCTTGCGAGGCAGACCAGTCTGGAGTTGAGCGGTAGGTGGGCAAGCATTGCTGTGTGAGACAGGGCATGTTGCAGTGTGCTGGTTGTCTGATGCTTGCCTGTATGTGTGACATAGGCCATGTATGCATGTATGTGTGCAGGGACATCATGGTCATGCATGTGAGACCAGTAATGTGTGAACCACACGGTTGGTGCATGTGTTTAAATGCAACATGGGGAGCCCTATGCGGATTGGACACATGAGAGCATGCCAGTATCTGTTCCTGGACATGGGTGGGGATGAGGGATGGGTTCTGATGCCATGTACATGTATGGTATCCATGTCTGTGTGTCTGACCTGCATGTCTGTGACTTGTGAATGCCATGGATGCATGACAAATGTCTGTGACAATGTACAGATTCACAGATGCAGCCTAGTTATCCTTGTATACACTGTGTCTGGGGTGTACAAGGCCAGATGGATGAAACTACGGTGATGTGTGTGCATGTCATAGGCATGACCCATGATGCATGTGAGTTCCATAACAACATTGTATGTTTGGAGAGTCCCTTGGACATGTATGCAAATGTCCATAGCATGTGCCATGCCTGTTACTGCGTGTGTTTTGCCTGCACTGACCCATGTGTTGCGGAGGGACATGATGGAAGTGATCTTTGACAGTGCCACTCATCTGCTATTGCTTCCTGTCTAGGGGACCATTGTACAGTACCCTGATGCTTGTGTTCTATGTCTCCCTCTACACAGCGGCAAGTGAAGAAGAGGGCGGAGACGGCGCTGTGGAGCAAAGCGGCGGGGATGCCCCCACGGCTGCAGCGGAAGGGGTGGGTGAGCCCCCACAGGGGCTTGCAACGGCGGAAGACGGTGTGGAGCCATCCAGGTTGGTGGTTTCTACAGAGGAGGAGGAGGCCGCTACTGAGGCGCACATGGGGCCTGGTGGGGGCATCCCTGCTGGTGCAAGTGGTGCAGTCCAGGGGCAGGGGCAGGAGGCAGCACAGGTCGCCGTGGAGGGGCTTGTGCATGTCACTGTCCCTGACACTGAGACTGCACCACCATGCACCAGCAGGGATGCCCAATCCCAGGCCCGTCCGCAGGTAGGGGGGATGTCCATGTCATCTGACTCCCCTCCACCTGCGGAAGAGGGGACCCGTGGCCGTATGGAGAAGGTCCTGATTGGTGTCGCGTTGCGCATGGGTGTCATTCGTGATGACGTGCATGCTTCCCGGGAGGAGCTTGCACGTCATCACGAAGAGCACTGTGCCGACGTGGCCCAGTTGGGATCGGCCGTGGTCGGGGGTTTCATACATGTGTCGGCCAATCTGGCGGCCCTCTCCTCCTCTGTGGAGACTATACGCCAGTCGTTCTCCATGCCGTCTTCCAGCCCAGATGCCACCAAGGCCCCCAGTGGACCTGCCCTGACCAACGCAGCCAGCTTAGTGGGGATTCCATCCCAGCCACAGTCGGGAGTCGGAGGTCCAGCAGGGGTGGACACCACAGCAACTGGACCACAGCAGATGGAGGATGTGCCGGCATCATTGGGCAGGGCACGTGCACGACGGCGTCGGTGGATTCCATCAGCCTGGATGCCGTCGTGCTGGCAGAGGCAGTTGCGTCGGAGGCAGCAGCGGAGTCAACGTGGGAGGCATCTTGGCTCGGGGCAATCTACATCGGAGGGGCAGGCATCGGCCGGAGGGCAGGAGGACCCAGGACGGGAAGTGTCTTCCATGTGGCAGCGGTTGGGCCAGCAGATAGGTGCGGAGCGGCGGCGGGCGGAAGAGGCGCGGCTCACGATGGTCAGGGCGGAGAACTCCATGTGGAGGGCCCTGAGGCGGGCCGAGTGCCTCGAGGCATTCCGCAGGGATTTGGAGGAGGACATGTCGGCGTCCCTGCGGACCCTCGGGGCCATGGAACAGGACCGCCTCCGGGACATCGAACAGGCGTTCGATGATGCCCTGGCCCAGGACACCACGGAGTGAGCCGCTGGACTAGCCCGCCGCCTTTGTATATAGTTAATTAGTGTTAGGTTTTATTTCTTTTTTTTAATTTGGGGCGCTTGGACTATGCCCCACTTTTTTGTATATAGTTATTAGTTAGGTAGGTTTTATTGTAGGTTTCATTTACATCGTTGGGATCATGGACATGGATTTGCTCTTTGTACATAGTTTGACAGTGGATTTGTGGCCTTCATCTTTTATTATTTTTTTCACCATGGAGCAATGGATTTTGACTTTACTTTCCCTTTGGATTTGCTTTGTTGGACGGTGACTTTGGACAGAATTTCTTTACGGTTATTTTGGATTCCCATTTTCATTATTTATTATTTTTGTGGCCATGCTGCATTTTGATATTTGTTGCCATTATTGTTTGTTTAGATTGCATTCACTTCATTTACACTGTAATACATTTTTGTTTCTTACTTCAATGTGTGGACTTCTCTCATTGGTTTCATGCCTGTCACAATGTGGGTTTTCACAGTCATGTGTTGCCATTGTGTGGGTCTGACGGACTTGTACTCATGCGCATACTGCTTATTTGTTATCTATCATGTAATGGGTATTTCCATTTTGAATGGATGTAAAGCTTGGTTGGGTGTTTGGACTGGGGTGGCGTGGGGTGGGATTTGGGTGGACATAGGAGCCTGGGATCTGGATTGCGATGACGTGTTGGCTGGGGGACATGTGTGGGGGCCTGGTGGAGGGTGCCCCTGACTGCTGGGGGGTGGGGGTGCAGGGGGACATGAGTTGGACATGAGTGGGGGCCTGGTGGAGGCTGCCCCTGACTGCTGAGGGGTGGGGGTGCAGGGGGACATGAGTTGGACATGAGTGGGGGCCTGGCGGAGGCTGCCCCTGACTGCTGGGGGGTGGGGGTTCAGGAGGACATGTGTGGGGGCCTGCTGGCAGGTGCCCCGCACTGCTGGGGGTGTGGGTGCAGGGGGACATGAGTGGGGGCCTGGTGGAGGGTGCACCTGACTGCTGGGGGGTGGGGGTGCAGGGGGACATGTGTAGGGGCCTGCCGGCAGGTGCCCCGCACTGCTGGGGGGTGTGGGTGCAGGGGGACATGAGTGGGGGCCTGGTGGAGGGTGCACCTGACTGCTGGGGGGTGGGGGTGCAGGGGGACATGTGTGGGGGCCTGCTGGCAGGTGCCCCGCACTGCTGGGGGGTGTGGGTGCAGGGGGACATGAGTGGGGGGCTGGTGGAGGGTGCACCTGACTGCTGGGGGTGCAGGGGGACATGTGTGGGGGCCTGCTGGCAGGTGCCCCGCACTGCTGGGGGTGTGGGTGCAGGGGGACATGAGTGGGGGCCTGGTGGAGGGTGGCCCTGACTGCTGGGGCGTGGGGGTGCAGGGGGACATGAGTGGGGGCCTGGTGGAGGGTGCCCCTGACTGCTGGGGGTGGGGTGCAGGGGGACATGAGTGGGGGCCTGGTGGAGGGTGCCCCTGGCTGCTGGGGGGTGGGGGTGCAGGGGGACATGAGTGGGGGCCTGGTGGAGGGTGCCCCTGACTGCTGGGGGGTGGGGGTGCAGGGGGACATGTGTGTGGGCCTGGTGGAGGGTGCCCCTGACTGCTGGGGGGTGGGGGTGCTGGGAGACATGTGTGGGGGCCTGGTGGAGGGTGCCCCTGACTGCTGGGGGGTGGGGGTGCAGGGGGACATGTGTGTGGGCCTGGTGGAGGGTGCCCCTGACTGCTGGGGGGTGGGGGTGGTGGGAGACATGTGTGGGGGCCTGGTGGAGGGTGCCCCTGACTGCTGGGGGGTGGGGGTGCAGGGGGACATGTGTGGGAGCCTGCTGGCAGGTGCCCCGTACTGCTGGGGGGTGTGGGTGCAGGGGGACATGAGTGGGGGCCTGGTGGAGGGTGCACCTGACTGCTGGGGGGTGGGGGTGCAGGGGGACATGAGTGGGGGCCTGGTGGAGGGTGCCCCTGACTGCTGGGGGGTGGGGGTGCAGGGGGGAATGAGTTGGACATGAGTGGGGGCCTGGTGGAGGCTGCCCCTGACTGCTGGGGGGTGGGGGTGCAGGGGGACATGTGTGGGGGCCTGCTGGCAGGTGCCCCGCACTGCTGGGGGGTGTGGGTGCAGGGGGACATGAGTGGGGGCCTGGTGGAGGGTGCACCTGACTGCTGGGCGGTGGGGGTGCAGGGGGACATGAGTGGGGGCCTGGTGGAGGGTGCCCCTGGCTGCTGGGGGGTGGGGGTGCAGGGGGACATGAGTGGGGGCCTGGTGGAGGGTGCCCCTGACTGCTGGGGGGTGGGGGTGCAGGGGGACATGAATGGGGGCCTGGTGGAGGGTGCCCCTGACTGCTGGGGGGTGGGGGTGCAGGGGGACATGAGTTGGACATGAGTGGGGGCCTGGTGGAGGCTGCCCCTGACTGCTGGGGGATGGGGGTACAGAGAGACATGTGTGGGGGCCTGGTGGAGGGTGCCCCTGACTGCTGGGGGGTGGGGGTGCAGGGGGACATGAGTGGGGCCCTGGTGGAGGGTGCCCCTGACTGCTGGGGGATGGGGGTGCAGGGGGACATGAGTTGGACATGAGTGGGGGCCTGGTGGAGGCTGCCCCTGACTGCTGGGGGGTGGGGGGGCAGGGGGACATGTGTGGGTGCCTGGTGGAGGGTGCACCTGACTGCTGGGGGGGTGGGGGTGCAGGGGGACATGAGTGGGGGGCTGGTGGAGGGTGCACCTGACTGCTGGGGGGGTGGGGGTGCAGGGGGACATGAGTGGGGGGCTGGTGGAGGGTGCACCTGACTGCTGGGGGGTGGGGGTGCAGGGGGACATGAGTGGGGGCCTGGTGGAGGGTGCCCCTGACTGCTGGGGGTGGGGTGCAGGGGGACATGAGTGGGGGCCTGGTGGAGGGTGCCCCTGGCTGCTGGGGGGTGGGGGTGCAGGGGGACATGAGTGGGGGCCTGGTGGAGTGTGCCCCTGACTGCTGGGGGGTGGGGGTGCAGGGGGACATGTGTGTGGGCCTGGTGGAGGGTGCCCCTGACTGCTGGGGGGTGGGGGTGCTGGGAGACATGTGTGGGGGCCTGGTGGAGGGTGCCCCTGACTGCTGGGGGGTGGGGGTGCAGGGGGACATGTGTGTGGGCCTGGTGGAGGGTGCCCCTGACTGCTGGGGGGTGGGGGTGGTGGGAGACATGTGTGGGGGCCTGGTGGAGGGTGCCCCTGACTTCTGGGGGGTGGGGGTGCAGGGGGACATGTGTGGGAGCCTGCTGGCAGGTGCCCCGTACTGCTGGGGGGTGTGGGTGCAGGGGGACATGAGTGGGGGCCTGGTGGAGGGTGCACATGACTGCTGGGGGGTGGGGGTGCAGGGGGACATGAGTGGGGGCCTGGTGGAGGGTGCCCCTGACTGCTGGGGGGTGGGGGTGCAGGGGGACATGAGTTGGACATGAGTGGGGGCCTGGTGGAGGCTGCCCCTGACTGCTGGGGGGTGGGGGTGCAGGGGGACATGTGTGGGGGCCTGCTGGCAGGTGCCCCGCACTGCTGGGGGGTGTGGGTGCAGGGGGACATGAGTGGGGGCCTGGTGGAGGGTGCACCTGACTGCTGGGCGGTGGGGGTGCAGGGGGACATGAGTGGGGGCCTGGTGGAGGGTGCCCCTGGCTGCTGGGGGGTGGGGGTGCAGGAGGACATGAGTGGGGGCCTGGTGGAGGGTGCCCCTGACTGCTGGGGGGTGGGGGTGCAGGGGGACATGAGTGGGGGCCTGGTGGAGGGTGCCCCTGACTGCTGGGGGGTGGGGGTGCAGGGGGACATGAATGGGGGCCTGGTGGAGGGTGCCCCTGACTGCTGGGGGGTGGGGGTGCAGGGGGACATGAGTTGGACATGAGTGGGGGCCTGGTGGAGGCTGCCCCTGACTGCTGGGGGATGGGGGTACAGAGAGACATGTGTGGGGGCCTGGTGGAGGGTGCCCCTGACTGCTGGGGGGTGGGGGTGCAGGGGGACATGAGTGGGGGCCTGGTGGAGGGTGCCCCTGACTGCTGGGGGATGGGGGTGCAGGGGGACATGAGTTGGACATGAGTGGGGGCCTGGTGGAGGCTGCCCCTGACTGCTGGGGGGTGGGGGGGCAGGGGGACATGTGTGGGTGCCTGGTGGAGGGTGCACCTGACTGCTGGGGGGTGGGGGTGCAGGGGGACATGAGTGGGGGGCTGGTGGAGGGTGCACCTGACTGCTGGGGGGGTGGGGGTGCAGGGGGACATGAGTGGGGGGCTGGTGGAGGGTGCACCTGACTGCTGGGGGGTGGGGGTGCAGGGGGACATGAGTGGGGGCCTGGTGGAGGGTGCCCCTGACTGCTGGGGGTGGGGTGCAGGGGGACATGAGTGGGGGCCTGGTGGAGGGTGCCCCTGGCTGCTGGGGGGTGGGGGTGCAGGGGGACATGAGTGGGGGCCTGGTGGAGGGTGCCCCTGACTGCTGGGGGGTGGGGGTGCAGGGGGACATGTGTGTGGGCCTGGTGGAGGGTGCCCCTGACTGCTGGGGGGTGGGGGTGCTGGGAGACATGTGTGGGGGCCTGGTGGAGGGTGCCCCTGACTGCTGGGGGGTGGGGGTGCAGGGGGACATGTGTGTGGGCCTGGTGGAGGGTGCCCCTGACTGCTGGGGGGTGGGGGTGGTGGGAGACATGTGTGGGGGCCTGGTGGAGGGTGCCCCTGACTTCTGGGGGGTGGGGGTGCAGGGGGACATGTGTGGGAGCCTGCTGGCAGGTGCCCCGTACTGCTGGGGGGTGTGGGTGCAGGGGGACATGAGTGGGGGCCTGGTGGAGGGTGCACATGACTGCTGGGGGGTGGGGGTGCAGGGGGACATGAGTGGGGGCCTGGTGGAGGGTGCCCCTGACTGCTGGGGGGTGGGGGTGCAGGGGGACATGAGTTGGACATGAGTGGGGGCCTGGTGGAGGCTGCCCCTGACTGCTGGGGGGTGGGGGTGCAGGGGGACATGTGTGGGGGCCTGCTGGCAGGTGCCCCGCACTGCTGGGGGGTGTGGGTGCAGGGGGACATGAGTGGGGGCCTGGTGGAGGGTGCACCTGACTGCTGGGCGGTGGGGGTGCAGGGGGACATGAGTGGGGGCCTGGTGGAGGGTGCCCCTGGCTGCTGGGGGGTGGGGGTGCAGGGGGACATGAGTGGGGGCCTGGTGGAGGGTGCCCCTGACTGCTGGGGGGTGGGGGTGCAGGGGGACATGAATGGGGGCCTGGTGGAGGGTGCCCCTGACTGCTGGGGGGTGGGGGTGCAGGGGGACATGAGTTGGACATGAGTGGGGGCCTGGTGGAGGCTGCCCCTGACTGCTGGGGGATGGGGGTACAGAGAGACATGTGTGGGGGCCTGGTGGAGGGTGCCCCTGACTGCTGGGGGGTGGGGGTGCAGGGGGACATGAGTGGGGGCCTGGTGGAGGGTGCCCCTGACTGCTGGGGGATGGGGGTGCAGGGGGACATGAGTTGGACATGAGTGGGGGCCTGGTGGAGGCTGCCCCTGACTGCTGGGGGGTGGGGGTGCAGGGGGACATGTGTGGGTGCCTGGTGGAGGGTGCACCTGACTGCTGGGGGGGTGGGGGTGCAGGGGGACATGAGTGGGGGGCTGGTGGAGGGTGCACCTGACTGCTGGGGGGGTGGGGGTGCAGGGGGACATGAGTGGGGGGCTGGTGGAGGGTGCACCTGACTGCTGGGGGGTGGGGGTGCAGGGGGACATGTGTGGGGGCCTGCTGGCAGGTGCCCCGCACTGCTGGGGGGTGTGGGTGCAGGGGGGCAGGGGGACATGAGTGGGGGCCTGGTGGAGGGTGCCCCTGACTGCTGGGGGGTGGGGGTGCAGGGGGACATGAGTGGGGGCCTGGTGGAGGGTGTCCCTGACTGCTGGGGGGTGGGGGTGCAGGGGGACATGAGTGGGGGCCTGGTGGAGGGTGCCCCTGGCTGCTGGGGGGTGGGGTTGCAGGCGGACATGAGTGGGGGCCTGGTGGAGGGTGCCCCTGACTGCTGGGGGGTGGGGGTGCAGGGGGACATGTGTGTGGGCCTGGTGGAGGGTGCCCCTGACTGCTGGTGGGTGGGGGGGTGGGAGACATGTGTGGAGGCCTGGTGGAGGGTGCCCCTGACTGCTGGGGTGTGGGGGTGCAGGGGGACATGTGTGGGGGCCTGGTGGAGGGTGCACCTGACTGCTGGGGGGTGGGGGTGCAGGGGGACATGAGTGGGGCCCTGGTGGAGGGTGCCCCTGACTGCTGGGGGGTGGGGTGCAGGGGGACATGAGTGGGGGCCTGGTGCAGGGTGCCCCTGACTGCTGGGGGGTGGGGGTGCAGGGGGACATGAATGGGGGCCTGGTGGAGGGTGCCCTTGACTGCTGGGGGGTGGGGGTGCAGGGAGACATGAGTTGGACATGAGTGGGGGCCTGAGTGGAGGCTGCCCCTGACTGCTGGGGGTGTGGGTGCAGGGGGACATGAGTGAGGGCCTGGTGGAGGGTGCACCTGACAGCTGGGGGGTGGGGGTGCAAGGGGACATGAGTGGGGGCCTGGTGGAGGGTGCCCCTGGTTGCTGGGGGGTGGGGGTGCAGAGGGACATGAGTGGGGGCCTGGTGGAGGGTGCCCCTGACTGCTGGGGGGTGGGGGTGCAGGGGGACATGAGTTGGACATGAGTGGAAGCCTGGTGGAGGCTGCCCCTGACTGCTGGGGGGTGGGGGTGCAAGGGGACATGTGTGGGGGCCTGGTGGAGGGTGCCCCTGACTGCTGGGGGGTGGGGGTGCAGGGGGACATGAGTGGGGGCCTGGTGGAGGGTGCCCCTGACCCAGGCAATTCGCATGTGGAACTTCCCGCGCACCCCAGAATACACGTACCCAGCCAATCGCGTGTGGGACTTCCCGCGCACCCCAGAATACACGTACCCAGGCAAATCGCGTGTGGGACTTTCTGCGCACCCCAGAATACAAGTCACCAATCCTTGCCCAATTTTTAGCCGAGAGGAAGATGTAATCTATGGTAGATACACCATTATGTCCAACAAAAGTTGGTCTTCAGGATGATCTCCTAAGAACCGGCCGCTACAGGCTCTGAGTTCCATGTTATTGAAAGAGCGAGCCATGTCCATAGCAAGTTGATGCTCCCGCTTTGGACGGTCAGCTTGCAGCATTGGGATATCCTAGGCAGTATCCTGGTCGTTACAGAGCCCCTCCAATTCCTTTATAGGTTCCACTTGCATATTCAAATCACCTGCCACAATTATACAGGTTTTTAGATTATTCGACCCCCCCCCCCCCCCCAGGAATTGATTGATTCTTGGATCTTTCCTACCACATCTAGCCCGCTAGTTTCAGATGGCCTGTTATAAAAGTTAAATAGCAGGATCCAATTGTCATCCCCAGTGCAAATGACCAGATGCTGCAGATACCCTATGCCTGTTACACGCACTGTCACTTCTCAATTAAAGTCGTCGCTAGCCAAATAAGAAGACCCCCACCTGGTCTACCTTTAGGACCTTTTCTGGCCGGAACATGAAAGGCTCGATACCCAGGCAAATCTATCTTATTTATAGCCCATGTTTATTACAAAAGGACCACCTGAAATTTCCTCTGGAAATTAGTCCAGGATGTGTCCTCCAAATTCTTTGCTATTCCAGCTATATTCCATGGTAGTCCACACCTAAGGGGAGCACAGTAGAACCCAGAGTCAGTCAGTCAACCTCTTCCAAGTCTGCAGCCGCCAACCCCCTCCCTGGATTCCCCTGCCTCTTTGTTCCACAGGGCTTGTTTTACCATTTGGGCTCTCAATGTCATTGAGTAGCCCCTTAATCTCAAATATAAGATTATTAACTTCCTTAATGGGCTTAAACATTCTAGTTATTTTCTTTTGCCTGGCTTCCGGGGAGACCGAAGTAGTAGTCTTCCTTTTAGACAGAAATATAGAGACCACTGGTTGCCAATTTCTCTAGGAGCAATTAGAGCAGATCACTCTTCCCATCCATCCTCTGCACACTACTATTCACAGCGGTCCAGTTTACAAGAACACAAATATCCTACCTAATAACTAGTGGCTCTAATAGATATAGCAGCTATAACAGCTATATCATAGCGTGTCAATATGTGCAGTGTCACTAATAACAGCAAAACAGTATACCAAGGGCTACAGGACTAGATGTAATTTAAAACAATGGCCTGAATGACCTCAAATCCTCATTAAAACGGTCAATCAGACAATATGAAACACAGATACAAAAAGATAAAATAACAAATACAAAGTCAAAACTTCCCAAAAAGGAAACAAAAAGCAGAATATATGCAAGCTATTGCCGGTGACAAGAGAGAGGGGCACGTCCGACTAACTTGAGGGGCATACAGACTCCAACTCCCCCCACCTCTGTCCTGTAATCAGAGTAATCAGTACCAGTATAAACATATATCTTCAAGTCCCCAGTTGGAATAAATGGGCGTATTCATAATGAAAAGTCAGTTATTCAATGACAATGCACCAATCCAATGCACAAGGTGCAAAGCCACACGGAAATCCACTTACAGTCTGCTCACAAACCACTTATTGCGACCAAGTGCAATTAAAATATCTGAAATTGCTTAATAATATCTCATAGGTACCTTCGGTGGCTAAACGTTGAATAGATAAATACTTATTCTTATGCTAATTGTCATACTGGAACAGTGAAGCATCGGTTGACAATCTACCAGGTCCCCAGCATCCTGGGTGAGGGGGGTCAGGCAGACACCACGCAGTACCTGCACACACCCTCTGGCTCTCCACGGGGTCTCCATGGGGTCCTCCTTCTGGAAGTCCCGGGCAGCGTGCATCAGCCCTGCGGAGCAGATCACACTTTGCACCGGCAGGCCCCCAACTCTGGGAGGGGGGGTGGCGGTCTCTGTTGCCTCCTCTGTAGCCAGCACTGGCGCTGGTTGGGGCCGCTTCACACCACAACTTCCCACCACAGCCTGGACTTGTTGCGCCAAAGAGCACCTCCTCCCCTCTGTGCACAAAAACCCTGTGAATTATGACAATCGCTATCAGTGTGTCCCTGAAAACTATGCAATGGTGGAATAACTTACTTCGATACTTAGCAATAGATAACCACCACAACCAACAGGATACTAACAAAAACAACACGTACATGCCCCTGAATGCATTGGATAAATCCGAGACTTCTGGAACTACTTGCTACTTTCACTAATAGGAAGGGTAGCAGTATCTAAAACATTAATCTTACCATGCTTTCTTTTCTACTTTGACAACATACCATATCAAATTCCAGCTGTTTTTTTCAAAGACCTAGATGCTAAACTAAGGTCACTTCTTTGGGTAAAGGGTCGGCCTAAAATAGCATTGCTAACTTTGCACAGGCTAGTTGTCAAGAGTGGTCTTTGGGGCCCAGATTGTGAACAATGCTACATGGCATCACAGCTACAATGCATAGCAAAGTGCAGACAACTGAGGCACAGCTGATGAGACACTCCATTAAATAGCCCTTTGAAGACTTGGAGAGTATGCATAATATTCCTTCTGGCCAGTTTCTTACTTATAGTGCCCTGACTAGTGCTGCTAGGAAGCTTTGCCTAAATTACATATGGAACTGCTACAGGACCCTACACTGACCACATTATATGAGAAAGGGCATGGGGTTGGAGTAATTACAGCTACATACACTATTTCATGGACAAAGAAACACACACAGACTTAGATATCCAGAGAGCTTGAAAAGGCAACTTGGGGAGCACATTTGAAGATACACAATGGTCTAACATATTGCTATACCACAAAATAGGTTTTGCGAAATGTGTGTTTCAAATTGATCCAATTTAACCTCCTGCACAAAGTAAATTTAAGGTCTGAATGTACATCTCGGGTGTTTCCCACCATGCTACAACACTGTCTCCAATATCAGTTGTAAAACACAGGTTTAATGCATATGTTCTTGACATGTCCAATGATTAAATCATATTGGGAGAATGTATGCCACATGCATACAGGCATAGGGGTTGAACAAGTCTCAGACATGCAAGAGACTTGCTCATTAAGACTGTGTTCAGAGTCAGCAAATAGGAGACAGTTGGAAAAACTTAACCTAGCAATTGTACTAGCCGTTAGTAGGATAGCAATGGCATAAAAATCAACAAGCATCCCAAATTTTAAACTGGTCTACTGATTTAGAAATATGAGCAAGAGCAGGATTGTCTGTATTAAGTCAAATACAGCTTGATCATACCTGAGTCAAACAAGGTGTACTGATGCAATAGGAAATGACGCTATTGAAGTTAACCCGAGCAACAGATGATGGCAAGCCACAATGATTAACATTCATATACATTTTGGCAATTAGGTGGAACTGAAAGTGTTACCTTTCAAGCCAAAACTATTGTCATTAAATTAAGAGCTTTAACGTAAGAGTTTGAAATAGGGGCTTTGCATGTAGGTTTGTAGTGCTTTTCAATGCAGATGATATATGAGGATGGATTTATGTAGTTCGGCTATGTGTCCCACCCATTTAACGCCCAATGCAAAGTGAAATCTATAGGATTTTTCTCCCATTCCCTCCCATTTTATCTACAACTACACCTCTTTTTGCACTCTTTAGCTGAATTTGTATTGTGTGGTGAATTTGTCAGCCATTTTAACTTAAAAAATGGTGGCCCCTATGAGTTAATATTATCCGAAAGTTATTTGAATTGATTGATGCTTTAAAATATATTTACTGCAGCTTTCATATTATGTTGCACATTTCACAGTATTTTTTATGAAAGAATAAACAAGGTAGTGTAATAGTTACGTTTTGGTTTAAAATGGCTCTGAAAATGTACATCTAGTGACTTGTGGGGGATTGGTTCAGTGTTTTTTTGTGTAAGGAGCACCTGATTGTCTGTGCAGCTAGTGATGTGATTGGATGTGCACTGTGTGTTTGTACATACAAGTACGCCATTTTGTTTCTGGTAAGCGTTGGAGAAATGTGCTTTGCAGCTTTGATGCAATAAGACTCCTGTCAGGGTCGGGAGATACTTATGGAAACCTCTGTGCACCCCTTTGATGTTGGATGCTCTATCGTCTATCGTCTATAAGTCTAGCTAAGCACTTGTTTATGTTTGCTTCAGGTCTGCTCCAGGAAGGCTTTGGCGCAAGACCCCTCTGTCCCTGGACTACCTGCACACACAGCAGTGGTGGCTTTCAGCTTTCCCTTTGCTCCTTGAAAGCATGCCCACTCCCTCCCTCCTTCAGGACGCCCAGGCATAGCTGAGCTTAGCAGTGGGTGGATGGGCAGGCCCACTTGGATTATGGCTCTTGTTGCTTCAAACATCAAGGCGGCTAGCCTAGAAAAAACTGGTGCCTGCCTGCAGGCATGGGGCAGCGCATCACCCTCCAGAATCCAGAATTGCCCTTTCATGGTGTCTTTTGCACTTTGTTTACGAGTGTCCTATGGTTTATTTCCTAGGCTCAACAAAATGTAAGAAAGTATTTTGTTTCTCAATTTCAGCGTTCTGCTCCGAACGTAAACATTTTGCATTCATTTGCTATTATAACAGTGCACGGTGAGAACAGATTGTGTCAATCGTGTTTTGCACACTGATGTCCTTTTTGTATTTAGTTTACTCACAGTGTGTTTTTGTTTGGAGACATACTCTTGTTGACCTTACAACGTGGTATCAAAATATATATTTCCTCTGTTTTTGCTGGGACGCCAGAGAATGCATTTTATTTAACCACTGAATTGTTCGCTTTTCTGCAGATTTGCCTTGTGCCTATTTGTGACACTGGACCACAAGTTGGTGATTTGTTTGTTAAGCTTGCATGATTACAGAATTTATTTTACAGTTGCATGATCACATGCTTACAAGGTTACACAGTCTCAAGATCATAAACAGGGTTACAAGAACAAAACGCATTACAGAATGTGGAGTCAAATGAATGGATGGCGTTGGTACATAAGTGAAGAGAAAAAAAGAAAAAAATCAGTGTGGGTTCTAGTCAAATACAATAGGCGTAAGGGTAGTACTGAGGCTAAATGTCATTTTCTTTAAGCCAATTAGTAATGTTTGATCTGAAGAGTGAGTAGGATTGGTTAGTCCTTAGGGTGGGTGGGAGTGAGTTCCAAAGTTGGGCAGCTTTAACAGGGAAGCTATTGCCACCTATTGTTGACATTTTGAAGGATGGGACTGATAAGCAGTTAGTTTAAGCCGCTCTGGTGGGTCTGGATGTGAGTCTTCTTTTGAATCTCTCTATTATGTAGCAAGGTGCTGCATTATTAAGGCACTTAAAGTTTAGAGATGCAGTAGTTTTTAGTTTGATTTTGTCAATAGTTGAAAGCCAGTTGGATTGTCTTCTAATTGTAGAGATGTGTTCTCTTTTGGTCATTTCTAGGGCTGCTCACAAGGCATTATTTTGGAGCGTTTGAATTTTATTGGTGATATGTTTATTTGCCCCCAAATAGAGGGCGCTTCACTAGTCCAACTTGGAAGGCACAAGTGCTCTTGCCAAGGTGGTGCAACTACTTGTGGAGAGGAAGGGTTTCACTGATCTGGATGATGCCATTGCGTTCACTTATTTTGCCAGCGTAAGGCTGGAGTCGAGGTAAAAACCTAAGGTTTTTACTTCTTTAGCAAACTTGATTGTGTTATTGTCTATGTTGAGCGATGAGTAGTCAGGTCTGAGTTTGCTAATGTTTGATGCTGTTCCCAGGATGATGAGTTCCGCCTTGTCATCATTCAAGCATAGACCATGTAATGCCATCCATGCCTGGATGATGAGGTATATCTTTCTCACCAAGGCCAAATCCTGATTGTAATCCCCTGAAAGTAGGATGAGAATCTGGGTGTCATCTGCATAGTTAGTGTAGGTGACACCTAGAGAGTCCAGATCATCAAACAGGGGCTTGGTAAAAATGGTATACATGGGTGGGAAACACAAGAGCCCTAGGGAACACCACAAGTGATGGGAATCGGGTCTGCAGCTGCTGCCATAGAGAAGACCCTCATGGTTCTCTCACTTAAGAATGATTGGATCCATTCTATGTCTGGCTGCGAGAAATGCACTGCTGATTCTAGGTGGTTACAGAGTATCTTATGGTCCACCAGGTCAAATGATACTGAAAGATCCAGGAGAAGTAGTAAGGGACACTTTCCCTGGTCTCTCAGCTCGTAGACCTGAGCCTTAAGGTCTCTGTGTGCTGTTTCAGTACTGGGCTGTGGTCTAAAAACCTGATTGTCGGGTATCAATGAGTTGATTAGTTTCTAGGAAATGTTTAATCTGTAGGTAAGCCACTCTGTCCAATATCTTTAAAAGGAATGGCACCGTCGTGATTGGCCTATAATTTGTAGGTATGGCCGGGTCTAAATTTTGCTTCTTAAAGAGAGGGAGGACCCATGATTCCTTAAGGTTGCTTGGAATGGTCCCTGAAGTGAATGATGCGTTAATGAACTTAGAAATAAATGGTGATAAGTCTCTTGCAACCTCTTTTATAATTTGGGCAGGACAAACATCTCCATGAAAGTGATCATATTTAACTGCTAGTTGACGAAGACTTGGAACCAATTGATGTTTTATTTTTTAAAGCCTTTAAAATCTGAGAGCAGAGTGTTTGTTTAAACATTAACAGACAGCAGCATTCCCGTCAAAGAGACCAGACATCTGCACTGCCCACACTAATGTACCTTCCTATCCATATGGAAGCCAAAGACTTAGCTGCCCTAGTCCGTTTTTAGAGGCTCAAACCCAGATAATTGGCATCCCTTTGTAAAACTTAATATCCTTTGTATTGAGGTGAAAGAGAGATCTAATGGGCCAAAGGAAGGTGTAATAGAAATGCAACTCTACCACCACTCTTTCTAACCCATCCACCCACACTACTCCCAGACTTTCTACCCCACCCACCCTATGCACACTCTTTCTACCCCCACTATACCCCCATTCTGTTTACCCCCACCCACCTTACCCCACTATTAAAACATCCAACCACCCTACCTCAACTCTTTCTACCCCACCCACCCTACGCACACTCTTTCTACCCCCACCATATCCCCATTCTTTCTACTCCCACCCACCCTACCCCACTCTTTCTACACCCCAACCCCCGTACCCTCACTCTTTCTACCCCACCCACCCATCCTCCACTGTTTCTTCGTCCACCCACCCACCCTACCTCCACTCTTTCTTCCACCACCCACCCACCCTACCTCCACTCTTTCTTCCCCCACCCACCCAACCTACCTCCCCTCTTTCTTCCACCACCCACCCACCCAATCTCCCCTCTTTCTTCCCCCACACAACCACCCTACCTCCCCTCTTTCTTCCCCCACACAACCACACACCCTACCTCCACTCTTTCTACCTCCACCCACCCACCCTACTTCCACTCTTTCTACTCCCACACACCCACTCTACCTCCACTCTTTCTACTCCCACCTCCACCCTTTCTACGCACAGCCACCCACCCCACCCCGCCTATTTCTACACCCGCCCTACCTCCACTCTTTGTACCCCCATGCACCCACCATACCACCACTCTTTCTACCCCCACCCAACCTACCCTCACCCTACCACCACCAACCCACCCTACCACCACACTTCCAACCCCCAACCACCAACCCTACCCCCACTCTTCCAACCCCCACCCACCCACCCTACCCCCACTCTTCCAACCAACCCCCACTCACCCTACCCCCACTCTCCCAACCCCCACCCACTCACCCTACCCCCACTCTCCCAACCCCCACCCACCCACCCTACCCCCACTCTCCCAACCCCCACCCACCCACCCTACCCCCACTCTCCCAACCCCCACCCACCCACCCTACCCCCACTCTTCCAAACCCCACCCACCCACCCTACCCCCACTCTTCCAACCCCCACCCACCCACCCTACCCCCACTCTTCCAACCCCCACCCACCCACACTACCCCCACTCTTCCAACTATACCCCCACTCTTCCAACCCCCACCCACCCACCACCCACCCTACCCCCACTCTTCCAACCCCCACCCACCCTACCCCCACTCTTCCAACCCCCACCCACCCTACCAAGCCCCACCCACCCTACCCCCACTCTTCCTACCCTCATCCACCAGCCCTACACCAACTCTCCCTAACCCCACCAAACCACCCTACCCCCATGCTACCTACCACCACCCACTCACCCTACCCCCACTCTTCCTACCCCCACCCACCCACTCTACTCCCACTCTTCCTACCCCCACCCACCCTACCCCCACTCTTCCTACCCCGACCTACCCACCCTACCCCATTCTTCATACCTCCACCCACCCTACCCCACTCTTTATACCCCACCACCCACCCTACCCCCGCTCTTTTGAACCCCCCACCTACACTGCCACACCCCCACTCTCTCTACCCTCACCCACTCAACCCCCACCCTCTCTACCCCACCCAACATATCCCCACCCTACCCCCACTCACCCACCCTAACCCGACTCACCCCCGCTACCCCACCATCTCTACCCCCACTCACCCTAATCAACTCTCTACCCCACCAACCCAGACTAACAACTCTCTCTACCCCCGCTCACCCAACCTTCCAATTCTCTCTACCCCATCCACCCTACCAACTTTCTCTACCCCCTGCCACCCACCTGGCCCTCACACTTTCTACCCTGACAAAACCACCCCACCCCCTCTCTCTCTACTCCAGCCACCCACCCTACTTCTTGTTCTCTATCCCCACGCACCCTACCGCCTCTCTCACTCCCTCTCTCTACAAACTCCCATCTTACCACCTTTTTCTCTACTCAACCCTACCCCCTCTTTTTACCTCCTCCATCACCCTACCCCTTCTCTCTAGACCCACCCACCCTACACTATTTATTCCCCCAGCCACACACCCGCCTTACCCAACTCTACCTATCAACCTTTCTCTCACGCTCTTGTTTTATTTCGTACCTTCTCACTCGCGCCCTTCCTCGCTCATATTTCCTCTTGCTCATCATCAATGGCACCCCCATCAATGGCTTCCCCCTTTGCTCTATTCCCCTTGTCATTCTATTGCGCACCTGCACCCTTTATCTTATCCTCCTTTGAAACTTTGCACTCTCCTCCTTGGACCATGGTGCCTATAAATAGAAAATGCAAAGAACAGCAGTAGATGCCAAAGCTATTGGCATTGCCAATGCTTGTTTTTTCTTTGTTTCTGTTTTGATATCTTTAACAATACGAATCAGTGGTTGATATATGATCTGTGTATGCATGATAAACTGACAGATATATAGTGAGTCTTATATTCACATGTGTGGACAATGCATGGAGAGTGATACAAATGTTAATGTTATTAATTGTCCTTTTCGGGGCCAAAGCCCAGGTTGAAAATGATATTGCCGATGAGTGACTAAGTGATACTCTTTCGTGATGTTCAGTAACAAAACTAATTGTTAGGCGATGAAACCAAATAAAGATATTTTTGAAAAAAACATTCACCAGCCTTCAGGCCCAGCACTGAACAGAGAAGGGGAGCATCCCTCCCAAGTCAGGCTCAGTGGTTCTGTTATGTTAAATGCTGAATGTTAAAGGTATTTGTACCGCGCACCGTCACCAACGGAATTGTTCCCCAGGTGCTCTGGCAGATCTGCAAACGATAAGGGGGGATGGGTTAGTAAGGTGAAGAAGGAGTAGGATAGTGAGAGGAGTGGTGTTCTGTTGGCAGCTTCAACTCGGTACACCGGGTGCTGAGCTTTGGTGCGGGTATTGGATCGGTGTCAGTCCGCGTGTGCTGTTGCTCCGACTTATGTGTTGTTGCAGTGTTGTGAAGTGCGTGCGGCTTGTGGTGCGAGAGATGGTTGTGTGAGTTTTTGAGTGAGATAAGTATGCAGAGTTTGAGGTTATATTGGTTAGTGGGTTACCTGACCTTTTGCATGCTAACATTCACAGTATTGTCTAAGTGTGGCACTTGTTGACCTTCACAATCCTATCTAGGTGGGGCGCAGGCCAATGTTCAGAGTTCTATCTAGGTGTGGGCATGCTAACATTCACAGCCTTATCTAGATGCAGTGCAGGCTGGTGTTCACCGTTCTGAGTGTGGCACATGCTAACATTCAAGTTTCATCTAGGCGCAGGCATGCTATCATTCAGTCAAAATCCTATCTAGATGCGACGCAGGCTAATGTTCACAATTCTATCTAAGTGTGGGAATGCTAATATTCACAGTTCCATCTAGATGCGACGCAGGCTAATGTTCACAATTCTATCTAAGTATGGACATGCTAATATTCACAATTCTATCTAAGTGTGCACATGCTAATATTTACCAGTTCTATCTAAGTGCGGACACGCTAATATTCACAATTCTGTCCAGATGCGACGCAGGCTAATGTTCACAATTCTATCCAAGTGTGGACATGCTAATATTCAAATTCTAAGTGTGGACATGCTAATATTCACAATTCTATCTAGATGCGACGCAGGCCAATGTTCACAAATCTATCTAAGTGTGGACATGCTAATATTCACAATTCTATCTAAGTGTGGGCATGCTAATATTCACAATTCTATCTAGATGCGACGCAGGCCAATGTTCACAATTCTAAGTGTGGACATGTTAATATTCACAATTCTATCTAAGTGTGGACATGGTAATATTTACCAGTTCTGTCTAAGTGCAGACATGCTAACATTCACGATTCTGTCTGGACGCGACTCAGGATAATGTTCACAATTCTATCTAAGTGTGGACATGCTAATATTCAAATTCTATCTAAGTTTGGAAATGCTAATATTCACAATTCAATCTAGATGCGACGCAGGCCAATGTTCACAATTCTATCTAAGTGTGGACATGCTAATATTCACAATTCTATCTAGATGCGATGCAGGCCAATGTTCACAATTCTATCTAAGTGTGGACATGCTAATATTCACAATTCTATCTAAGTGCGGACATGCTAACATTCATGATTCTGTCCGGACGCGACGCAGGCTGATGTTCACAATTCTGTCTAAGTGTGGACATGCTAATATTCACAATTCTATCTAAGTGTGAACAAGCTAATATTCACAATTCTATCTAGATGCAACGCAGGCCAATGTTCACAATTCTATCTAAGTGTGGACATGCTAATATTCACAATTCTATCTAAGGTAAGGTAGAGTGGCAGGGGTTTTCTGGAGTAGAGTGATTGCTCTACTCCCGACTCATGCAACACTCACAGTTTTTGTTGGTGTCTGTTGACTGCTGGCTTCCTTGGCGTCCCCTACGGACACCTGCAGACACATCTTGGAGCCGCCAATGTAGGAGCCGCCCTTTGCCTCGTGGTCCTTTGCCGCGGGGGCTGCTTTGGGATGTTCTTGATATGGGGTGTGTGGGCCAATCCGGGTGCAGTGGGCGGGTTGGGAGGTGGGCACAAGGGAAACCAGGAAGCGGCCAGCCCCGGGGAGACAAACCACGAGCCGAGTGCGCAACGGATGGTGCTTTTAAGCGCCATGTATTTATTTTTAAATTTGCCTTCTTGGGAGGTGAGGGTCAGGAGACTCCTTACCTTGCCAGCGGTCCACTGATAATGGCGGGGTGCTGCTCGAGCCGAGCCTTGCTGCGGCCTCTGTTTGGTTCTTTTTTTTTTTTTTCATCATCTTGGATGGGCCAATCGGGACGGGTGGGCACAAGGGAAACCAGGAAGCGGCCAGCCCCAGGGAGACAAACCATGCGCCGAGTGCGCAATGGATGCTGCTTTTAAGCGCCATGTATTTATTTTTAAATTTGCCTTCTTGGGAGGTGATGGTCAGGAAACTCCTTACATTGCCAGGGGTCCGCTGATAATGGCAGGGTGCTGCTCGAGCCGAGCCTTACTGCGGCATCTGTTTGGTTCTTTTTTTTTTTTCATTATCTTGGATGGGCCAATCGGGACGGGGAGGCGGGCACAAGAGAAACCAGGAAGCGGCCAGCCCGGGGAGACAATCCACGTGCCGAGTTCGCAATGGATGGTGCTTTTAAGCGCCATGTATTTATTTTTAAATTTTCCTTCTTGGGTGGTGAGGGTCAGGAGACTCCTTACATTGCCAGGGGTCAGCTGATAATGGCGGGGTGCTGCTCGAGCCGAGCCTTGCTGCGGCCTCTGTTTGGTTCTTTTTTTTTTTTTTCATTATCTTGGATGGGCCAATCGGGACGGGGAGGCGGGCACAAGGGAAACCAGGAAGCGGCCAGCCCCGTGGAGACAAAACACAGGCCGAGTACGCAATGGATGGTGCTTTTAAGCACCATGTATTTATTTTTAAATTTGCCTTCTTGGGAGGTGAGGGTCAGGAGACTCCTTACCTTGCCAGGGGTCCACTGATAATGGCGGGGTGCTGCTCGAGCCGAGCCTTGCTGCGGCCTCTGTTTGGTTCTTTTTTTTTTCATCATCTTTGATGGGCCAATCGGGACGGGTAGGCGGGCACAAGGGAAACCAGGAAGCGGCCAGCCCCAGGGAGACAAAACACACGCCGAGTTCGCAATGGATGGTGCTTTTAAGCGCCATGTATTTATTTTTGAGTTTTCCTTCTTGGGTGGTGAGGGTCAGGAGACTCCTTACATTGCCAGGGGTCCGCTGATAATGGCGGGGTGCTGCTCGAGCCGAGCCTTGCTGCGGCCTCTGTTTGGTTCTTTTTTTTTTTTTTCATTATCGTGGATGGGCCAATCGGGACGGGGAGGTGGGCACAAGGGAAACCAGGAAGCGGCCAGCCCCGTGGAGACAAAACACGCGCCGAGTGCGCAATGGATGGTGCTTTTAAGCGCCATGTATTTATTTTTAAATTTGCCTTCTTGGGAGGTGAGGGTCAGGAGACTCCTTACATTGCCAGAGGTCCACTGATAATGGCGGGGTGCTGCTCGAGCTGAGCCTTGCTGTGGCCTCTGTTTGGTTCCTTTTTTTTTTTTTTCATTATCTTGGATGGGCCAATCGGGACGGGGAGGCGGTCACAAGGGAAACCAGGAAGCGGCCAGCCCGGGGAGACAAACCACGTGACGAGTGCGCAATGGATGGTGCTTTTAAGCACCATGTATTTATTTTTAAATTTGCCTTCTTGGGGGTTGAGGGTCAGGAGACGCCTTACATTGCCAGGGGTCCGCTGATAATGGCGGGGTGCTACTCGAGCCGAGCCTTGCTGCGGCCTCTGTTTGGTTCTTTTTTTTTTTCATTATGTTGGATGGGCCAATCGGGACGGGGAGGCGGGCACAAGGGAAACCAGGAAGCGGCCAGCCCAGGGAGACAAACCACGCGCCGAGTACGCAATGGATGGTGCTTTTAAGCGACATTTATTTATTTTTAAATTTGCCTATTTGGGAGGTGAGGGTCAGGAGACTCCTTACCTTGCCAGGGGTCCGCTGATAATGGCGGGGTGCTATTCGAGCCGTGCCGAGCTGCGGCCTCTGTTTGGTTCTTTTTTTTTCTCATTATCTTGGATGGGCCAATCGGGACGGGGAGGCGGGAACAAGGGAAACCAGGAAGCGTCCAGCCCCAGGGAGACAAACCACGCGCCGAGTGCGCAATGGATGGTGCTTTTAAGCGCCATGTATTTATTTTTAAATTTGCCTTCTTGGGAGGTGAGGGTCAGGAGACTCCTTACCTTGCCAGGGGTCCGCTGATATGGCACGTTATGTACTTGATGGGCTCATGGTTACACGATATTGAAAGAATTCTTTACAATATTTATGGCCCGACAGGCACTGCAGTGAGGGCGCCGAGACATGGTGCGCAATAATGCAGGTCAGAGGAACGGTGAGAACTGTGGGTCCTGAGAGGAGCTCAATGCAGTGATTTGTACCCCATTGTACAGTATTCAGTTGCTTTCCAGCTAGATTCATAATTTATAAATACCATACATAGAATGAGGAAGCCCTTGCAAGTAACTAAACCAGGGACACCTTTCACAAAAGACATGCATCAGCAAGAGTCTGTGTAGGAGCTGCACGCTGCAAGCTTCAAGAGTACAGTTTAACTGTACAACAGAGCGTCCCACGTAAAACTGAACGCGGATGATGCCCCAAGAGCAGCGCTACACATTGATCCTACGAATCAAATCAAGAAGGGGCATTTGATCTGTTTGGTGGGTGCGGGGGCTAATAGCCATCCAAATGAAAGTCAACTGAGATGTGTGCAACAACTGTGTGTAGTGGCGGTCATTCAACCTAGAGCTCAGCCTTTCAGATCTGAGGATCTTCAAATATGGATACACAGGACCAACTTCAACTCAGCATTTAAACCCATTCGATTGTGGAAATACCAAAGAAGGTCCACATAAATGCCAATCCTCCTGATTTAGGCAGGAGACTCCCAATTATTCTTCACAAAATCTTTCTATTTTTTAGTTCCTCCCTCCTAAAATAATTCTAAGCCCAATACAAACCAAAGGGAAAATTCTGTTCTCCCCAATTCTTTGACAAAATCTCCATCCCACTTACTCCAAAATATTGGATTGTATGGGGACACCTAAGAAAAAGCGGTCAATATAAGCATATACACACCTCTCAACCATTTTGTATCGCTACATCGGGTGAAAACACCCGATTTGGTTTTTGGGGGTGAGAGCCCATTGAAAGGCATGAGCGCGTAGGCGGGTGAATCAGCTGATTACAGGCTGATTTGAGAGGTTTGCATATGCCAATATATACCCATTCGGGAGATGTTAATCCAGTCCTGGTTGTCATTTAGCATTCTTAGATGTATAGTCTAGGATTTCCACATTGTAACCGCAGGACTACAAGCCCCGAATGGATCCCTTTAAATCCATGCATCTATATCGGGCTGGCCTGTGAAGGTTATGCACTGATTATGGCTATGTAGCCTGGCAGAGCTTTCCTGCTCGCTCCATTGAATGTACAGACGCAGGAATACGGCAATGAGAAGCGTTTCCGGTCTCAGGCTACTACTCTGAGTACCATGTTATGGCTGCTGTTATGATTAAATCCATTTTGATAAGAAGGGGTTCATGTAACATGTTGCTTGTCACAGTACCACAATAGCACACATCTATGGATGTACTGCCTGCCTCCCTGTGTCTGACTCTATATAGGTCTAAGTTTAAAAGTGGGGTGAAATGATGGTTGTTTCCTACGTATTACGCACGTGCCCTCATTAGCCCAAAGTTATTACCTGAAGTGCGAAACGGGATGACTACAATGAAATGTGTGCTTTGCCCTTCCTACAGGAAAAAAAATGTGATGGTTAATGTATTAGCAAGTCATGTATGTTCCTGTGGAAATGACAGCTATCGGGCATAGTTCTCCGGTTCCCACAATGAGATGAAAGCTATTCGCCTTCTTTGCACTTCACGTGGTGTGATTGTTGATTCGCCTTTTGTGATTGTGAAAATTGGGAAGTCAGTTAATTGCCATCTTCCCCAGTCTATTGTGAGCGCCTTTTGCCAGATAATATACGGCGTTCATTATGCATTAGCAGAAGCTGACAAAAGAGCAGAAATGCCATGCTTGAATGCCATAGTTTAATTTACTCATTCAGAAGAAACTGATTCTGCTTCAATTATACTGAAGGTCGTCAGTCTGGAGGCACAATCTAGCCAGGCGCAGGGGCTACGCGCCCCCCTCGGGATGAAGGCAGTGTGATTGCGGAGGGCCGGACCATTTGGCTTTCATGCAGCGTCTTCGCATTCTGTGATCATTAAGCGGGCGGGAAGCTGGAATGAGGATCTGATTCACAGCTCGTTATGGAAATAAGGACTATTAAAGAGAAGCGTGCTCCATTCCTCTAAAAGCAAAGCCATGCCCGGCCATCAAAGTTTGACACATCGTCTGAAGGTGTTTCATGTAAGGGAAGGTCCCCCTGAATGCTCAATAACTGGTCTGGTCAGCAGGCTGCTGGAGAGTCTTTTGGGAGGTGTTATGGGAACAGCCTCACCAACGAACCGAAGTGTGGCTCCGGGCCCCTCTGCAATGAGCTGAGGTCCATCTGAGAGAGTGAAACGTGCCCAGGCATTGCAGGACACACATGTTAAGTGACATGTCAAGGTATCGTTGTCAAGCTGCTGGCTAGATTAAGGCTTAGGGAAGGGGGGTAGCGCTGACTACCAATCATCCAAAACCTTGGACATTAGCGAGGCTAATGTGTTGGAGACAGTAGGAAAGTTGATTTATAAAATCCTGCACTAACTTTATGCGCAACACAGTTTCAATTATTCTACTATAAAAATGCAGCAATGTGTGTGGTGCAACGACTCATGCAAAAGTCAAAGAGCAATATTTGAAATATGTTTTTGTACTAGCCATGGAACTGCACCCCACACGCTGACTGGCAATACTGTCCCGCTGCCCCCCCATCTTCCATTTAGACATTACTCTCTCTATTGTGGATCCATTCCAAATGAGAATCTCCCATTGCAAGCATATGCCTGTAACAGGGGTGCCTAGCCCTTGCTCTCCAGGGCTGCAACTTGGATCCGTTTCCAGGATATCCATCATGAGTATTCATGAGATAGTTTGCTTCAAATGGATTCAAATAGGAAATAATGTACATATTCAGGGGTTAGCCCAAAATCCTGAAAGGCTTGTAGTCATGAGAGTCAGAGCTCTGCACCACTGGAGTAGACAGAAGCACCTTTGCACTGGGTTATTCTGCATCTGCCAAACGTCTATACCTTCCAATAAAGCATCACTTTCTCTTCTTACCTGAAGACCGGCTTATGCCAACTCTGCCTTTGAGGGCTCAACCTTTTGTTAAATTTCAGGCCAGGCCCAAATGAACATTGGGGCTTCATGTGGCAAACATTAACTGCATGACGAGCATCTCAAAAGTGAGGTGCTGTACACAGAACCATGTGAAGTGTGTGTGTGGGGAGAAGAGGGCTTCTGGAGACCAGACTGCATAAACCACCAAGCGATGTGCAGTGTGTGGAAAAGTAATTAGTGCAGTACAAGACATCACCGTGAACAAGTCATTTTAACATTTGGAAACGTTTGGTAACAAGGGAATTTAACCAGAATCACATGATTATTTGATCATGTCCACATGTCAGGATTAGAATGCTAGACCGCTCGTCTGTCGCTGGACCACATCTGCTATCATGTTTGAGGTGACCAATTAACAGTGGTTCAGTTTGAGTGCACAGTTTTCTTGTGGAAAAGAGGCCAGCTGCTATAACTGAACATATTACATAGAAAAGTGGTTGTCATCAGTGGTTATTAACAAAAAACAAATTGATGACAAAGTAAGGCGGACTCATAACAGTATTGCATGGAGACTGCATGTAGTTAATGCAATGTCACAGGTTATTGTGACATGGTCAGGGGTCTGATTCTATCAAGAGGGGATGTGAACCCCTCTCAACCTGGTGCGGGAGGCCAACCAGGGTTTCCACTAGAGCTGTTCTGCCTCAGAGGCAGGATGTGGGGGTTGATAGGTCCCAACCTCTAACCCTTCTACCTGTGTATGGCTGAATGAACTGGCTACTATTTTGTCTTGCCCATACCTGTATTGCAGAATGCTGGCCAGGTTCTTTCCTGTGTGTCCAAAAGTACTATATCACCCATAAGGCCTTGTGGTGAGGGGAGAGTGGCAGAGAGGCAGAAAGGAATTGTGGGACTGCAGAGCCATCCACGCATCAAACCGGCAATCCCAGCGCTCTACGCAACACTGACTTTGACATTTATCTTCCCTGAAGCAGGCCCACGAAGTAGTCTGCATGTCAAGCCAGCACCCCAGATGCTCCCCACGACATGAACCTCAGCATTTTTCCTACCTTCAGCGGGACCGAGGAGCGGTGCCCATATCAAACTGGCACTTCAGACGCTCCATTCGGCTCTATTACGAACTGTGACATTGACTATTTTCGGAGCGGGCCGTCGTTCCCAAGTGGTGGCAGACCTGCATACAACAACGGGACATGAAGACCATTCCATGTGTTTATTTCCCTCTAAATCCCACCCATGGGAAGAAGAAAGCCAGCTGTTGGTCTGGAGAACCAGCGGAGGGAGAGAAAGAATGGAGGGGGCAGATGGAGGAAACACATGACACAGAAAACATGAAGATGTGAGTTGTTCAGTTCACATTAAGGGCTGGAGAAGGAGGGCCAAAAGACCAGTGTGCATGCAAGGTGAGTGAGTGAGACTATTAGAAAGAGACAGTGAAGTGAATGAGAGTGAATGGGAAGGTGACTGAGAGAGTGGAAGGTGGGTGACAATAGGAGATGATGATGTAGTGTAGTGTAATGGTAGTTAGAGAGGAGGCAGTAGTGTGGAGAGGAGGGAGTAGTAGTGTGGAGAGGGGAGAGTAGCGTGGAGAGGGGAGAGTGGTAGTGTGGTGAAGGGAGAGTAGTAGTAGTGAGTGGAGGGTCATAGTGCAGAGCAGAGGAGAGTAGGAGTCCAAAAAGAACAATGGAGGGACAGAGGGGAAGGGCAAGAGAGGGGCAGAGGAATGAGAGTGGTGGGAAGAAAAGGAGAAGAGTAGAATGAATGGAGACGAATGTTAGAACACCAGGGCAAGGAGTATAAGAGTGTGTAAGGAAAGGACCAAAGGAGAACTGAATGTCTGGATGGCACCTGCCGTACTAATTTGGAGGGACCTAGGTTAGGACTCACCTAGATTGTTCCCAGAGTGAGAGAAAGAGAGAGAGAGAGAGAGAGAGAAAGAGAGAGAGAGAGAGAGAGAGAGAGAGAGAGAGAGAGAGAGAGAGAGAGATGGGGGGGGCAGGGAAGGGGGTTTGCCCTAAGGCCATCACGACACGCTAGTTAGTTGTTAGACACTACTGGTTACCAATCTCTAGTCAACAACTTGGGATTAAGGGACACCTGAGCTAGGGAGGAAACTGCCTGGGAAGGACGAGAGTTGGTTGGCCCTTAGTGACCCCATTCAAAATTATATCAATGAAAACCCTTGAATTGTCTCAGAGAATTGGTGTGTTATTTAGTCTTTCTGCAACAGTATTTAAAAAGCGCACCTCGAAATGACCCTGTGTCAAAGCATCATTCTGTGACATCAAGCACTGCATATGTTATTCTCCTGTTGCCTTTCCTAATACTTGACCCAAATCACGGACCATTTGGGGTGAGCTGTAATGCTGGGGTCCCTAGAAGCCCACAAAGGTCCCTAACTCACTCCATTTTAGTTTACTGCTGAGCTTGATATAATTTTTGCTGAACACTTGCTCCCTGAAATAAGAGCAAAAGGCAGGTCTCTCTTTCTGACAGATTTGAGTGTAACAATCTTGATTCAGAGGTCGTTGTTCCCCAAACTAATACACTCCTGTCTTTCCATTCCCTTCCTGGAGTGCTGTTCAGTGTCTTGTTGTGTGACAGACCTCTTTGCTTGACTGCTCTCACATGAACAAGCTTACATTTGAACTCTCACTAGTTGGTACCCTCTTCCAGCAGCTGACTAGATGTCTCCTTCCTTGGCAGTTTCAGATCTCAGTTCAAAACATTGGGTTCAGCACGCCTCTGGTTCCTTCTGAACACTTGTCAGCAATCTGTTATGATGAAGTCTGTGTCGTGTTCAGTCATGTTGGATTAGGCAGTGTATCCGAAAGGTGAATGCTTAATTCTTCAGTTACTTTTTTTTTATCTCCAGTTTCTTCTTAAGGCTGACAGATGCAGGAAACACACATCGACCACCGCACATACTCTAGCTCAGCCCCCAACTGACATACACATGGAACATTCATTCAAATCGCTCACCAACATTCTCTTCTTAGCTAGGTTACTGCAATATCAATACCATACGTATACATCTGCATACACAAATATAGGTTGTGTTTGTATTGGTGGGTACCTGACTAGGGGAGCAGTATTATTTGCTGGAATGCCTACAAATGGTTTTCAAAAAGGCCAGGACAAAGTCTTATGAGCTACCAAGAGAGGCGTGACTTCATTTGCCACACCAGCCTCAAAACAATTCAGGGTTTCATTTCAGTAGATAAGAAATGTCAAGAATTTAGTATGAAAGCACGTTTCCACAGCTAAGTGGGAGAAATGTTAAGACGCATGTAAGAAACGTATTGCAGTGTTAGTGTAAACTGCACGTGTAAAGGCATCCGCACCAGTGCAAGTGCAGTGAATATGCATTTGTGTTGTGACTAATGCAGTCGTGTTGTCACTAATGCAGTTTGTGCAATTGATCGTAATTCTGCTCATAGAGTGCACCATTTCATATGTTCACCAGGCCCTGCCATATCAGAGTTTATTTTATTGCATTTATTTATTTATTTATTTATTTATTTATAGAACTACCAGGAAAGCAATGCATTTTTTGCACAAAAAGGCTTAAACAATGTAACATTGATAACAGAGCAGAGGACATGGGTCCTTGACAATGGGGTTAGCTAATGTGACTTGGAGACCAGTTATTGCAGGATAAGGTGGAAACAAAAACCAGAGACGAGAACAGGACAGAATAACATAGGAATGAGGTGGTGGTGGAAGTGCTAAATTAATGTTGCAGGGGTGACACAAATAACTGCTGTAGAGTTGTCCATGAGAGCTGGGAGAGAGGATAGCAGGGTGATGGAATAACATAGAGTGATAGAAAACTGGTTCTTTAGAAAGGAGGAGGGCTTGAGGTTGGATTTGAATAGTGGTAGAGTTGGAGTAGTACAGAGAGGGAGAGGAACAGCATTAATGAGTAGGGGAGCGAGGAGAGGGAGAGAGCAGAAATGAGAGGGAGCACAGTGTATTGAGAAGTGGCAAGGAGGTTTTGAAGATGATGAAAAGAAGCTTATACTTAGCTCTTTGTTTCATATAGTTAGCCAATCTGGTGACGGGCAGAGGAGGTAGTGGTAAAGCGAGAAAGGTTGAGTAGTGTGCGGACCACGAAGTGAAAAACCATAGTTGGGAAGGACATAGAGGAGACTGGCACAGTAGTCAGATCTAGAAAGGACAAAGGCGGAGATTAACAGTTTAGCAGTATTAAAAGGAAGAAAGCTCAAAGAAGAAAAGTCTTTCTATCCTTCCGTCCGGCTTTAAAGCAACTAAATATCCGATATGGACTGTACCATCCATGCACTGCAGTGTTTGATGATCCAGCCGATTTGAGATCCTTCATACTATCCTTAAAAACTGACGGTATGGACACCTCCTCTCCTGCAATGGCCTCAACATCATGTACCACTTGAAATGTTGACCTCATAACCTATACAAATTGTCCCATTTTTCAATTGTCTTTTTACATTTTTTTTATTATTAACCTAATGCAAGGACTATCCAATTACTATAATATATTGGGGTGGGCACTCTTTTGGTGTCCCTCTTCCACTGATGGTCGTTCTCCTCCTTTTGGTGACCCAGTTGGCACTACCTATCCCTGGTATATCTTTCCTCCATGGTCCTTCTCCTATGTCCTGTTTGATCTCTAAAAAAACCTGTATTTCGTTGTCTGAGTTTTCCCATTGTATGATCAAACTCCATTCTCCCCTCCCTGATCCTCAATGTTCTATCCTCCTGTATAATTATTTGGGTATATATGTTTTAAACCACATGATTAAGGATCTGTTTCCATTATCGTTCTACAGCTTTAAGTTGCATGTCTATCAATATGTTTCTGACTAAATGATCTTTAAATGCATAACATGGAACATCAAGGGATGTAAGAATCCCATTGAAAGATGCAAAGTTATATCTCACTTGTACAAATTTAAGCCAACTTGCCTACAAGAAACTCACTTATCAAACAAAGAAACAATGAAGCTCAAGTCTCTCTGGGTTAAGGAGGTTATTTCCAGTCCTGCTATATCCAAGAAAAATGGAGTTGCTATATTAATAAGTAAAAAACAACCCTTCAAAATTCTTGACCAAGATGCTGACACTAATGGCAGATGGGTTTGGGTAAAACCTTTAATTGATTCTACACAAGTATCAATCCGAACCTTATAGGGGCTCACACTACCAGACCCCCCATTTTGGATCGCAATCAAACAAATGATACTTAAGAACAACTTTACCAATTTGATAATGTGCGGAGATGTCAATCAGGTCCTTGACCCTTTTTTAGACTGAAAATCCAGATGCATGTTCAAATCCAATAAAACTCATAAGTCCTTTGTTAATTGCCTAGCGGAAACGGGATTAATCGACACATGGAGACTATCCCATCCCACACAATTAGACTATACCTTCCATTCTCCCCCACACAATACATTATCACGCCTTGACTATATCTTTGCAATCAAAACCCTATCTAGATCCATTATAGATTCCAAAATCTCTAATATTATTATATCAGATCACGCACCGGTTATCACATCCTTTTGCCTTACAGATGCGATCAAAGTTGCAACCAGATGGAAACTTAATAATTTCCTTCTAAATGACCCACAGTTTAATCAATCCGATCAAGCATTCATCCAACAATATTATACTAACAATCAAGACTGTGATACCTCGGTTGTTAATAATTGGGATGCATTCAAAGCTGGTTTAAGAGGTCACATAATGGCCCTCTCCAGTAGAAACAAAAGAAAAAATACCAAGATGACCTTTACGCTAAACTCACCCTTGCAGAACAACACTACTATGTAGACACTAACTCAATAAACTTACGACATGTAATGAAAATACGCTTTGAAATCAATAATGAAATCACAGAACTTGCTGCAGGTACCATACTTAAATACAAAACAAAGATATATCAAACGTCAAATAAAGCGGGCAAAATGCTTGCTTCTTATTTAAAAACCAAAAAGGAAAAAGTTCAAACTTCTCATAATAAAGACATGCATCACTGTTCTAATGAAATACTTGAATGCTTCAGGAAATGTTACACTGATCTATATACTCCAGAAAGCTCTATTCCCAAAGACAATATTGATTCTTTTCTTAAAAATATCAGTCGTAGTTCATACCCCAAAATAGACCTTTCTCACCTTGACAACGATATTACCTCCTCAGAGATCACTAAAGCCATTCACAGCCTGGGTAAAGGTAAAGCACCCGGCCCAGATGGACTATCCACTGAATTTTACATCAATTTATCGCAAGTATTAACCCCAAAACTTAAAACACTTTTTTCATAACTTATATCACAAAAATCTTCCTCTAGTTCATTCTCAGAAGCTTTACTTATCATTTTCCCTAAACCTGACAAACACCCTTCCCTACCCGGTAACTATCGACCTATTTCCCTTATCAACATAGAAAGTACAATTTTTGCTAAAATACTTGCTAATAAAATTGAATCCTCACTCCCTTATCTAGTCAAAGTGGATCAAACTGGCTATGTAAAAGGACGTAACATATCCTCTAATGCTATACTTCTACTTAATGCCATTAACCTAGCAGCTAATGACAAAAAAGAAAGACAAGGCTATGCTGCCATTGCATTGGATGCAGAAGAAGCTTTTGATTGTGTAGATTTGAATTTTATGTTCCAAACCCTACGCTGGCACAGATGTGGCGAAAAATGTATCTCACTTGTTAAACTCCTTTATTCAGCCCCTAAATCCGCTATCTATTTAAATGGACAAACATCCTCATTCGTTCCCTTACTCAGAGGCACGCGGCAGGACTGACCCTTCTCACCATTATTATATATTCTTTCACTTGAACCGTTACTGGAACTAATAAGATCAAAAAAAATATCCTAGGGATTCAAGTAGGTGCCTCAATTACCAAAATTGCTGCATATGCTGACAATATCCTTATCTTAATCAAAAACCCCAAACTTCATATGCCTAAGTTCGTAGATGCACTATCTCAGTTTGGTCATGTATCAGGATATAAGCTTAACAGACAAAAATCTGAAATTATGCCCTTAAATCACTTCTGCCTCAAGCATTACATTGACATTTTCAGCCTCAAATGGTGCGGTGGTTCCACCAAACACTTAGGACTATCAAGTTCAACACTAAAACGTTACTGGACACTTAAGGACCTTACATCTAGATGGTCCCCCCTTTACCTCTCCTGGTGGGGGCGTTTGGATACAATTAAAATTATGCTATCCCCTATTGTACTATATTATCTTCAGCTTCACCCCGTTCCACTATCCCTTTCCTTTTTCAAATCTATATATTCCATACTACTAAATTTTCTTTGGGGAGTTGGAAAAAGCAAAAGAATTGCGCTAACTAAACTTAAAGCACCTTATGAAATTGGAGGTGTTAGATTCCCTGACTTTAAGCTATATCACTCTGCATTTCTCATAAAACAGTCTCACCAATGGTTCACAGATCCCGAATTCGCTGCTACCCCTACATGCTGTACATTAGAGAAACACATAGTTCATCCATACAATATTATTGATTATATATACATATTTAAACTTACCTCAAAGAACATCTTGGAACCTATTAAAGCATCCGTTTTAGCCCTACAAACCTTTCTTTTCCCCCCATAACAAAACTCTCAATAAATACCTTTTCCCTTTACTATGGCATAATAAGAATACAGTAATTAATAAAAAAAGACCCTTAATTGCAAAGCATGGATTAAAAAAGGAATCAGATTCATCCAACACATTATAGATGGTCCTTCTATTCTCTCCTTCCAGCAACTTTCTACCGTATTTACCATACCCAAGACTGACTTTCAGTTTTACAATAAATTAATCAACTCCTGTCTTGATGCACTTGGTCACTTTTCCTATGAGATTCTTTCTCCAGACGCCCTTAGACGACTACAGCTAACCATGACCGGTGAGGTTAGAGCCTCAAAAATATATAATATGCTATCCTCAACATTTAATATTTGCCCAATTCGTCTGAAGTGGGAATTTGACTTAGGATATATGTTTGAAGATCACATATGGCTCACTTGTTTTCTAAAATTAAACAATTATCGCTAACATTAAACAACACTATTACTTCTTCATTCATAGAGCATTCATTACTCCGGCTAAATTAGCTAAGGCTAACCTGAATTATAATGCTAAATGTTGGTTATGTGGCTTATCTCCCGCTACATATATGCATATGTTCTTTGAATGTTCATATATTGTCAAATTTTGGCATGATATTTCGAAGTTCATTAAGCGTATCTTCTCTGTAGATGTTCCGTTTTCTTCTGTGAGTATATTTTTAGGTAGTCTGGCCATTACAACATATATTCCACCGGACTCTGCCAGATTATACAATCTGTTTATCTGTATAGCCTTAAAATGTATCACAGCGACGTGGAAAGACATTTGATCGCTCTCTACTAGAGCATGGTGGAACGCTATATGTCAAACTCATAAGTTGGAAATGTGCGTGGCTAATAAGCAAAATACAATTCCTAAAAACAATGCTAAATGGTACTATTTCACCTGTTATCTTAACTGTTTCAATACAACTGCTCATGGCTCCTGAACATATATTCTCATGCTTACATTACTAACCTGATGACTATATTTATATTCAAATGCCTGTTTTATATTATTACAGAAATGGAAAGATCAGTTTTATGAAATAATCTATTATACCATTCTTCCCCCCTTCACCCTGCTCCCATCTTTTTCTGGTATGTCTCCTGTTTGTCTCCCTGTTTGTCTCCCCATATTTTTATTTTTATCTCCATATCAGTTACTCTTTACAGATATGTTTTATAATAATCCAGGTTTAATCAGCACTACCTCCAATTTCTATTCTATTCTTGTTCAATTTGGTACAACTAATTCGATTAACGACTGTCTTGGATAAAGATTATATTCTTCCTTGTTAAGATTGTTAACTCTGTTCATCCTTTATGGTTACCTGTTCCATTCAAAGTCTGTTACGTGCTAACACATGTATAATTATCTGTATCTTGAACAATAAAAATCATTAAAATAAAAATAAAAAAAAGCCAGAACATACTGATGACAAAATAAACTTCTATTACTCTGCTGAGATACACAGCTTAAGGAAAGCTAAGCAGAAGGCCTATAACATCTGGGCCAAATTGCAGAAACAGGAGAATAGGGAAATGTATGCAGCAGCAGCTAGGAAACATAAGAACGCTATTTTAGAGGCAAAAAAAAACTGCATATGATATACGAATAAAAAATGCAAAGTCAGACTCAGGAGAGATCTTTAAAATTCTGTGGGAACTGTTAAATGCAGTACCTATGGACAAGAATTTAATCAAAGACAGATTGCTGTGTGCAGCCAACCAAGCAGCATTGGTAAGCAAGATCAGGGAGAGTTCCAAGGATAAGCTTAAGGCATTATATTTCGCTGCATGTGGAGGTGGTAAGAATCTAAATATGATGTCTGCAGTGGGTACCAATGCAGGTAATCCTGCAGAAATATATACCTTCAGACCAGTGTCGGAGACAGAGATAACTTGCACCTTAGCACAGCTCAAACCAACCGCCTATAAAGGCGATAGTTGCCCTGCAGTTGTTGGTAAAGCTTGTGTACCAGCACTGATACCAAACCTCACCAAATTCATCAATAGATCCTTTGCTGAGGGACTCGTACCAGATATAACGAAACAGGTTTGGATCAGGCCTCTGTTAAAAAGCCTTCTTTGGATCCCGATATTGTGACCAATTATAGGCCAATCACAAACGTGCCTTTCCTGCTAAAATCTTAGATCTAGCAGCTTACTTGCAACTACAAGAACACCTCAAGAAGAACAACATTCTTGGTATGCATCAATCGGGATTCAGACAAGCTCATGGTACAGAGACAGCACTGTTAGATATGGTATTGCATGTCATGTTCTACTACTTATTAAGCGCAAAACATATCACCTCAAAAAGGAGGCATCAATGTGCTGAAAAAAATGGCTAATATTTTACAAGTAACGGACCAAGACAGTATTGTACTAGTGGAAAGCGTGCTGCAATCTGCTTAATTTTAACCATTAGCAGCAAACTGGCTAAAGTCTTTCCTATCCAACAGACCTGCTTGAGTTTTCAGTGGCACTGCAGCGGCATATGTATTCAAAGTGCCTTATGTGTATATCAGGGGTCATGCCTATCTCCCACCCCATACAATATTATGTACCAAGCCTTTATTCAAGCTATTGGATGAGAGGAATAATATACACCAACTACGCTGACGACACAGTGTTTCATTCCGATTTCAGGGGATTACGAAAAGGGCACTGTAGTTGTCGATGAAGTATTTTCTCTCATTCAACATTGGATGGTTACCAATGAGATGGCCCTGAACGACACCAAAACCGAGCTGATGGGCATTATCCTTGATTATGAATAAAACATGAAAGCGCAGATGAACAGCACTGTCTCTGCTTCTACTTAGCATCTCAAACTGCTGAGGCAACTGCACCCATTCCTGACAAAAAAGAGGTGTACGGTGGTGGCACGAGCTATATAGTTTGCAAAATATGTTCACATTTCTCTAATTAGGCCTAAGGTGCACACTCCTAGAAGTAGTTATTTCATTTTGGATAGTGTCCTCCTGTCTCTCTACAGCTAGGCACACTTGGAAGCACAGGTACAGTGGACTTGCACACTGTGATTATTTTGTCTCTAAAACAAAAGTCAACTTGGCAGCAAAGTCCCCTTAAAACCAACAAGACAGTGGTTTAATCCACACAAGTGCAGGGTAGGATTGAAAACAGATGCTTCAGTCAATAGAGCAGGCCTAAAAGGCTCTCTTCTGGAGTGACACAACTGTTCCAATAGAGACTACGGAAAGGTCTTAATTAAAGCCCAGTTGAGTTAAGGCCATTGAAGTAAAGGGCAATCTCCCAGCCTTCCTCCCTCAACCTCTTGCCAATGATCCTTTGCTTTGCTTTGTCTTGCTGCTTCTCTATAAGTACCCATTATTGCTCCTCCTCAGACCCGCCCTCACCATACAATTCTCAGGCTATGTCTTCAAGTTTAGGTTCCACAACTAGCACATTTTATATACATCTATAAAATTACTGCAGGCTCCCAGTTACTAAGGTCATCAAACAACTCATTAATATGGACCAAGCTTGTATGGCTAAATGAAAAAGACTGTGAAAATATTCATCATTATCTGATTGTTTATTATCTAGCTACAGAGTAATCTCTGCTGAAACTCACAGTGGTGCTTTGCTAACAACTCCCACTCCACATAGTTTAATAGCACATAACTATTTCATTCTGTTGCGATACTTTCCAGCCCTTTATCAGAAAGGAGTTTGGCTTCAAAATAGACATTGCAGCATATTTGTATTTTGTATTTTGTATGTTTATTGAAGGGTGTTAAGACGGATTTCTGAACTCTGTCATGGCGGCGCAGAAGTTTAGAAGGCCAACCTGATTACTTGGAACAGGGTAACATCTGGACAAGCCAGACCAATCAGGGTAGCAATCGCGGCGGTCAAGACTAGGTCTCAAGAGGGGTGAGGGTGACTGAAAGCCCGCAATGAGCACACAAAGCAAGGACACTTACAAACTACTCCAAACAGGTGTTATATTAAAAATACATACACATTTATTCCAAGGCCTTTAAAACAATGACCGTAGCGAGAAATCACAATACAAATCTAGTAAACCAACACATACCATACCAATACAATATATATACAAATACAAACAAGTCTCAAGCGTTAGATGCACGAAATGTGTAGTCCACCTAAAAGGGAGGGAAAACAGGCAGTGCGAAATAATGCTTAGACCCAGTCCCCCTTCAGAGGCACTTAACTAAAAAGAAGTCCGAGCCCTACGAAGAGTGGAGCCTTGTGCTCAAAAGTACCTGCACACGCTGGTGCCAACGGGCAAAAGGGGAGTCTCTTCAAGGGAAATCAGGCAGTTCAGTTTAGTGCACAAATGAAGAAGAACAGTGTTCCGCAACTCAAGCACGGCCTCCACTGTGGGCAGAAGCAGAGCGCGAGTACGGAAAGGCGTGCTGTTTACACAGCGGGGAAAAGCTATGGGCTCCTGCAGGAGGGTGACCAGTTCCTAGCTATGCCACTCACCGGTCCCCGATGCAAGCAGACCCAGGCTTCTCCGCGTCAGTTTCAGTCGCTGGCAGGTTCAGAAGAGCAGGGGACGTCTCGTCGTCGTGTTGAGTCTGCAGCAGCAGAGTTGAGTAAAAGACGTCCCAAACGAAGGAACCCGCACAGTTTGTTACCACAGCAGGGCAACGGAGCGGCCGTGTGTATCTGAGTCAAATGTACACTACTCACTTCAGACCTGGGAACGCCAAGTGTACGAATCGGGTGAGAGTGACAAGGACTCGAAATACTACACAACCTGGCGGCGGTTACAGAGCAAGACTCTTGTGTAGGCTGGTGAGTCTGCTGGATGGCCCAGAGACGCTTCCGAAGGCTTACTAGCAGGAGATGGTGAAGATGCCGAGAATAGCTGTCCCCGCTATTCCAAGGGTCGAAGTACCAGTACAGGCCTTCTGGTTCGATCAAAGGTGAAAAGGGTTTCACAAGGCGACAGCAGTGCAGAGGAGCAGTCCTTCAGCGGGTCACCAGCGATTCCTCAGTTCAGCCTCTTGGTTGCAGGATACTTGGCTCCTGTATTCCTTCGTTCGTGAGAACTCAGGAGATCGACAAGGTAGTGGTGTTTCCAGCCCCCTCTTATCCACGGTTCCCTTTGCCCCAAACGGAGGGGACCCAATGGGAGATCCGCTCATCAACACTCACACCATGCGTGGACCTATCACGGACCACGGTGGTCCCAGGCATTCACACCACCCTAGACTCTCTGGCACCCAGGATGTGTATTGTGACCAGACATCCCAGCCCACATCCTGGAGGCACACACCAGGCATGTAGAAGCCCGCAAAAGCATCCGTTTTTCGCGGGAAAGTACATGCCCAAATAAGGAAGGCCCCGGGTCGGCTCCACCTGGGGAAGGTGGAGGGAGCAAGATGGTCAGCGGACAGGACAAAGGAGCCTCGTGGTCTGGCCATTTTGGGAGCCAGGCCACCATTTAGGGCTAAGCGCGAGAAAAGCGCTTAAAACGCCAAAAGGAGCTCAAAACACAAGAAACGATTGCTGCCACCATTCCCGTCTGTGAATCACTTGCACCGATCAGTTACAATCCTGAAAGAGTATCTAGGGCCTGTAGAAGGCTAGAGACCCAAGAGAGCAGTAACTTAGCTTACAGTGCCCTCTTGTGTCATGTTGCACGAAAGCCGCAACATGATAAAAGAAACTACGGAAAACAGCGTTTCCCGGTACTGACTGTCTTAAGGGCATGTCAGTTTCCCCGTAAGAATGGATTGAAAGCCCAGAGGAGTGCGGCAGAAGGCTGCACTTCTCTGGCAAAGTCGAAAACAAGGTGAAAAATAACAGCAAAAAGTTTAGGGGTTGCCACATGGAAGGAAAATTACCTACAATTATGAAATCTTTCCTAACACTCGCCCCTCCCAGACTATGGACAGGGGGAACTAATCCACCCCTGGATGAGTCTCTTGTTCAGGTCGGTTAAACATTCTGGACAACCCATCAGCATTGCTATGTTGGACACCTGGCCTATGCTCAATAGTGAAGGTGAAGCCTTGTAGACTTATGGACCACCTAAGCAACTTTGGATTCTCCCCCTTCATGTTCATTAGCCACTTTAAGGGCTTATGGTCAGTTTGCACAGTGAAGTGGGTCCCATAGAGGTAGGGCCTCAGCTCCCTTAGGGCCCACACAACAGAGAAACATTCTTTCTCTACCGTGGACCATCTGAGCTCTCTGTCCTTAAGCTGGTGACTAATAAAACCAATAGGGTGTTCCTTACCCTTCTCATCTACTTGTAATAGTACAGCTCCTATCCTAGTGTCAGAGGCATCCGTCTGCACGATAAAAGGTCTTTGATAATCAGGGGCCCTGAGGACAGGGGCCTGGCACAAGGAGTCTTTTAAGCCATTGAAGGCCTTCTCACACTCGTCGGTCCAAGTTACCTTCTTGGGTTTCTTCGGAGTTGTGAGGGCAGTCAGAGGGGCAGTTATGGTGCCATAGTCTGCCACGAAATTGCGGTAATACCCTGTGAGCCCTAAGAAGGCTCTCACTTGGGTTTGTGTAGTGGGGGTAGGCCAGTCTTGTACTGCTTGTACTTTACTAGGAAGAGGCTGTATCCTCCCTCCACCTACTTCATGTCCAAGGTAAACCACTGAGCCTTGTCCAATCTGGCATTTACTAGCCTTTATGGTCAAGTGTGCTTTCTGAAGAGCCTGGAGCACAATCCCGAGGTGTTTCACATGGTCTTCCCAGGTGGCACTGAAAACTGCTATATCGTCCAGATATGCAAGACAGAATTTGTCCAACCCATTCAAAACATGATTCACAAGCCTATGGAAAGTGGCAGGTGCATTCTTCAACCCGAACGGCATTACCCGGAATTGGTAAAGGCCGTCTGGAGTAGAAAACGCTGTCTTCTCCTTGGCATGTTCTGCTAAAGCTATTTGCCAATAGCCAGCAGTGAGGTCAAACGTGCTGAGGTACTTGGAGGCACCCAAAGTATCCACCAGCTCATCTGTTCGAGGCAAGGGGTGTGCATCTGTCTTGGTGACAGCATTCAGAGCCCTGTAGTCCATGCAGAACCTCAATTCAGAAGTGCCTGCCTTTGGAACCAAAACCACAGGGCTGGACCAAGGACTACTAGAGGGTTCAATCACCCCAAGGTCTAACATCTTGTTGACCTCGGTCTTAATATAAGACTGTACTTTGTCTGACATCCTGTATCCCCTACTTTTGGTAGGTACACTGTCTCCTGTGTCTATGTTATGTTTGCACCAAGGTGTCAAACCAGGCGACTGTGAAAACACGGGGGAAAACTGCCTAAGCAAACTTTTCACCTCAGCCTGCTGATCCGAAGTCAGGTGAGGGGCCACTCGGACACCCTCAAAGGAGCTATCTGAAGGACCGCTTTGGAACAAGTTGGGGAGAGGTTCAGACTCCTCTTCCTCAACATCTGAAGCCAGTAGCAGTGCTGCGATTTCGACTCTTGGGACGAAAGCCTTCAGCCTATTCATGTGGAACACTTTTGGAGCCTGTCCAGGCCTTCCAAGGTCCACTAAATAGTTAACCTCACCCAGGGGCTCCACCACTGTGTAAGGGCCTGACCATTTGTCCTGTAAAGCTCGAGGCCTTATGGGATTCATGATCAGGACTTGCTGACCAGGTGTAAAGTTGATGAGGGAAGCTTTCTGGTCATACCAATGTTTCACCAGCGCTTGTCCTGCCTTCAATTTATCACTAGCCAAGCCCATCAGAAGTACCATCCGTTTTCTGAGCCCTAGCACATAATCAACTATGTTGGTAGTAACAGGGGGAGTGGGCATCTCCCATCCCTCTTTGACTATGGCTAAGGGTCCCCGTACAGGATGACCGAACAGAAGTTCGAAGGGGCTGAAGCCAACACCCTCCTGTGGTACCTCTCGGTAGGCAAACAGTAAGCATGGTAAAAGAAGATCCCATTTTCTTCTCTGAGGTTCTTCCAGAGCCCCAATCATGCTCTTTAACGTTCTGTTGAAACGTTCCACCAGACAATTGGTCTGGGGGTGGTATGCAGAAGAGAACTTGTAGGTGACCCCACATTCTTTCCACATAGCCTGCATATACTTCGACATAAAGTTGCTGCCACGATCCGACACAACTTCTTTAGGGAAGCCAACCCTAGTAAATATGCCAAGTAAAGCTTTTGCAACTGACTTGGCAGTTACAGTTTTCCATGGGATGGCCTCAGGTTATCTGGTTGCATGGTCGACCAGCACCAGGATAAACCTATTGCCCGAGGATGTTTGCGGGTCAAGGGGACCAACGATGTCGATCCCTACCCTTTCAAATGGTACCCCCACAACTGGGAGTGGTATCAATGGAGCTTGGATTGTCGAGCCAACCTTACCAGATAACTGGCAGGAGGCACAACTCCTGCATTGACTTTCTACTTGCACCCCCATCTTGGGCCAGTAGAAGTGCATGGATAACCTTTGCTTGGTCCTCTTAATACCAGGGTGACCAGTAAGGGGCACTTCATGCGCCAACTGCAGGAGGAAGGGCCTAACAGCAAGGGGAACCACCAACCTCCAGTGGTCTCCTTCTGTAGACTCTGTGGGCTCACTATACAGGAGTCCACCTTCCCAATAAATCCTATGCGTCCCAGGAGGTTCACCCTCAAGCTGGGAGCAGGCCTGTCTCCTTAGGCCTTCCAGAGATGGGCACTCACGTTGGCCTTTACTGAATTCGTCCCTATCAGGACCACCTTCTACTAACAAGTCTTTTAGTTCAGGATGATCGTTGGGGTCAAATACTTCAGGCATCGCCACCTCCTCGTCAGGCCCGGGCGATTGACCAACTTCCTCCACCGCAGTGGTAGGCGAGCTTGGGGGAATATTCTCTTTCCCTCGTCTTGACTTGTTCACTCCTTTCGCCTTGGGTTTCCCCTTCGGCTGGGGCGGCGTATTGGTCTTGGCCAATGCTGCCCGTGCTTGAGACCGTGTGTAGGGTCTTTCGGCAGTGTCTCCTATGAGCCCTAAAGCTCTGAGATCATTACCTAACAAGACCTTTCCCGGGACGTTTCTCTGAATGCTCACTGGAATCCTGACTGCTGTACCATTTAAAGTAAGATTTACAGGTATTACTGGGAACATATGGAGTGGGCCGTCCGCCAATTTAGTGGGCATCAGAGTAGCTCTGGCAACTTCCTCTGAGTCTACCAAGGTAGAATCCACTACAGTTCGACTGCACCCACTATCCCTAAGAGCTGGAGTATCTACTCCATTGATCAGCACACTGTCTTTAAAGTAGTGTTTGGTATTATCTGGAATCCTAGCATAAGCCTCTGTGACTTTAGGCTCCCAGGAACCCAGGGAAACTAAAACTACCTCAGCCTCTATCCCGCTGGGAAATGAGTCTGAGGAGAAGGATGCTCCTGTAATCTCTTCTTCCTCGTAGGAGGAGAAGGCCAGATTAGCGGAGTGGACCCCCAAAGGTCTAACCTTACACCGGGGATCCCCCTTCACGTGGTCAGTTGCTCCACAAGCAAAACAAGATCCATTGGGTCTGTTTACATAGGGAGGCTTATTGTAACCAGAGTTCTGTTTCGGAGGCTGACCTCCACTACCCTGTGAGTTCTCTTGTGTCTTACCCTTATTTTTCTTTTTGTGGCCCTTTTGAGAAGAAGATTTATCAGATTCTCCACCCTCCTTATCTTTAGACTTTTACCCGTGCTCCTGCTTACCAGGATGAGTTTTGTCCTTATGGGACACTTGATGTGACACCCATAAGTCTGCTGCAATGGCCAGCTTCTTAGGATCTATCTCCTTTGAATCGGCCAAATGCTGCTTAAGCTCCGGGGAAGAAGATGCAAAAATGTGTTCCAGCATGACAAGATTTATCATGCCTTCGAAGGTAGAAACCTTATAACCTTCGACCCAGCTAGTTAAGTTTTTCAAGGATTCGGTGACATAAGATACCCAAGTTCCACCTTCCTTTTTCTTATACTCTCTGAATCGTTTCAAATATTGGGCCGGAGTCTTCCCAAACCTTAAAATGAGAGTTTGCTTTAACATTGCGAAATCAGCTCGCTCAGCCTTCGACATTTCCATAATGGCACTACAGCCAGAATGCTGAGTAACCAGGCAATATTATCAGCATTATCAACTTGTTGAACTTCGCATGCATACTCAAACACATTCAGCCAGTCCATAATATCATTCCTTTCCTCATACACACTGAGCAGATCTTTCGGAAACCGTGGATGAGAGGAGGCCCCAGACCCATGTCCAGGACCCTTGGACCCATTTGCAACCTGAAGCTTGGCCAGTTCCAACTGGTGATCCCTGTCTTTCTGTTTTTCTGCCTGTTCGATTTTTAGTTTGGCTATGCTGAATTCAAGCTCCTTCTGCCTAAACCGCAGCTCTTGCTTCTTGAATTCAAGCATAGCCTCCCCATCAGCACTGGCAGAGGAAACATTAGACATCTCATCCTCCCTGTCCTCGTGGTCGCGGTGGATCAGTGCAGCGGCAGAACCGTCGGTTCTACCAGTGAGAGCAGCCCCACCTCCTTCCGCACTGTCCTCAGAAGTTATAGCGTCAAGCTGCGCTTCTTGCCACACCACGATTCTTTGGATCATATCCAATTTCGTGCCTTGAGAGGAAACACCTCTCTCCGCACACATCTTTTTCAATGTTTCTGATTTGGAAGCATTTAAAGTTAACAAGGTATTTGTTTCCATACTGTTAGATAGTACTATGGCCTTTTTAAAGTTATACTACAACAATTCACTACGTGTCCTGGTAGGAATAACTTGAAATGCCTTAGTTCGTGCGCAACACTGGATACCTTCAGTCGTATCCCACCGCTGTACACCAATTTGTTAAGACGGATTTCTGAACTCTGTCCTGGCGGCGCAGAAG